>NC_056732.1:1067317111-1067419611 GCF_019279795.1 Protopterus annectens
GTGAGGGAGACCAATGTCTCATCATGGACCTTTTCTAAGTGGATTCTAGAAAAATTCCAGTTGTGTGCAACAGACCTGTGTGAGTTGCTAATGCTATAAACATGTCTGTTACATCTGTTAGATGTCCTCAAAGTGGTCATCGAGGGCATGCATGATGACAACACTATCCTCCTGTGAACTTGACCGGGCCAAGGCATTTGACACAAATCCACACTGAGGTATTCAATCAACACTGTCAGATGTGGCCATAAACACCTATATCACCAAGTGAGTAGACCAGTGGATTACATATGTGGTATCTAAATATGTTGCAATGAGTGAAGCGACCTATATTTCAGGTCCATTGATCAGGTCCATATATCAGGGCTGTCTGCTATGTTCTTTCCTGTCCATTATTTAAGTCAAAGATATCACAAATGATATATACCTTCTGTGTCCAAACAACTTGTGGGCAATCATTGTCTCCAACTGTGATATTAGTATAATACAGACAGTATCAACACACACCAAAGATTGCTGCCACAACCATGACAAAACATGAGATGAAACAAAAACGGGGGGGGGGGGGAATGGTTACATTAAGAAAACAAATTCACAAGTCATATAATGTAGACATCACACCCTATAAGCAGACCAGCTGGAATGTGACCTTTGTCCTTGGGTAGATGGCATGTGGAACATCGACCAGTATGTGGCCACAGTGCTGACTACTCCCTTGTGTGTAATACAACTACTGAGTATGTGAAGGACATTCATGTCAAAGGTCATAATACCTCCACAGTTCACAGCCTTCATCACACCAGTAACTGAGTACAATGCACCCTTCTTCATGTACATCCCTACACATCTTCCAGTGATGTGTAACTGAAATGTATCACCTTTGCCACAGTGAGCTGTCACATATCTTATTGGCCATACTTAGGTATTTTTTGTTGCATAAACATTACTGTCTGATGGTGTGGAACACCCATCAAGGTGTTACACCAGATGAGCATGTGATACCTGTTCTGGTGATGCACACAGTACATACATAGCTATTTGACAACACTGATGGCATGGGTTACATTCCTGACACTCTAGATTGTGTCATATATATCTGCCAAGCACACCAGTCAACTAGCCTGTAGTGATCCTAATGTTAAATAAAGGTATTGTAGTGTCCTTCCTAACACCTCCAGCAGATGTTACACTGTCAGGATGATGGTCTTGATTACCCTCATAGATTGCTGACATGTCACAATAGTTGTACAAGTGTGTTTGTGCAGAACCATCTATGATCACTCAGACACACATATGTTGTGTGAGAGAGACATGGAATTGGTATTATTCTGATATTGTCCATGTTTGTGTGTGATTCTTTTACTGTTTTCCATGAGCCTGTAACTGTGTCCCACTTGTTGGAGACCTCTGCTGACATTACACTCATATTCAGGCAAATCGGTTTGTACAGCTTTGTAATATGTACCCAACATCAATTGTGTATAACATCCCTGATATATGTTCTCTGCATTGTTCATGTCAGGATGCTTATCTTACAAAGATATCTTCTCCATTGTTATGTCACCTTGTGTAATAGTCACATAATATACATTTTTACTGTGCAGTCCATAGTGTACCATATTGATATGTGATGTGTTCCTGCTACAACTATCTTCCATTGACATGCTCTGATTTGCTGTACATTAGGATGTTTCACCTGTCATCTTTCCCTGTGTTCATTCCTACAATTCATTTGTGTGTCCCTATCCAATGCACACACTTCCCTTGACTGTTTATTTTAAATTTCAGTCCACCTGCCTTACTGAACTTTTGTACTGAATGCCTGGAATGAGATTCCATAATACTCTGCACTGTGTACACTGTCCTGTACTGTGTTTGGACCATATACATTGTTATATGTTAAACCCTGGTAATCATTGTGGCATTCCGCCCAATCCTGCTAACCCAGTTTTCCCTATTGTAAACATGTTCACAATCTGTGATCCTTTGTATGGTTTCCTGGCCAGCAACATTTTTGCCAGCCACAAAACAGCACTTGTTTATGTTTAAACATGGTGCACAGCATGAATATGTAATTAGCACTGCTGCTCACCATGCAAACATGTAAACCTCATGTAGGCTTCACACGAAGCCTACACAGAGTTTATTGAATCGCACAGAATAAGTGCCTAGAGTTGGATTTGGTGAAGATGTAGGCAACACGTTTACTGTTTAACAATCACCATTAAGAGATCATTGATGGTGCTTCTCAGTGGGCAGTATATGTGTCTGACAGCAATACGCTAAAATATACTGCAGTTGCTATAACATTTTGTACTTTTCTTCATAAACAAACAGTGCTGGTTTTCAAAGTGCATTTTAGTGTGTGTGTGTGTAGGTTGTAACTGACAGTAGAGGGCCTGATCAATATAAAGTGAACCCCCATCCACCTGACTCATGTGTACTTACTCTAACCCTAATCCTGCCCTGCCACTAATCCTAGCCTTCTGACGCATTACCATAAGAAAAAAATTTCCATAAGAGTATTACAGAACAAGATACATAAAGAGACACACATACCATAAAAACTCTTACCTAATACACTTACCTGCACATATGCATAGCTCCAAACCAAGAAAACCCTTGACAATCCTACATTCAACATCTCCTGATGTCAACAAAGGGCTGTTCGACTAAAAGTTCCAGAATTCCTCTTTGTCGAGCAGGTGAACATTCAATCAAGTGTAGTGTGCCCATTTAAAATCTTTAAAAAATCTGTAAACATCACAACTGCTAAAATTCAGCCTTTTAACACACAAATGTTGCAAAATGAATGTTCAGCTGCACAGGAATTGGCATGTGGTTCTGGTATTTAAGCCCTGCATTTGAGCAGGTTGCTGCTTAGTTGCACATCTCACAGCACCTCACACTGTCGCACAATGGTGTGCCATAGCTGGACAGATAAATTTGACAATTTTTCCCTTAGATACAGCTGTAGCACATTAGTGTAGCCCTCATCCTTAGTACTTTCCCAGTCAAAGAAATGCTGCTAGAGAGCTGTAACCTATTAAACTACCAACAAAAAACCCAGGCAAAAATATCCATCCACTGAGCTCCTCCTTGATCAATCCCGAAAAGTCCCTATTAGTGATACCAGTCTTCACCCTAGCATTATGGACAGTTGAACCACCCTTGTTTCTCCTGCCAACCTTGTTGACTTGGGTCTTTTGAGGCAGTGTAGCAATTGCCTCATGTACACCAACAATCCTCTACTAATAACTCAGTTTAGTACAGTGTAATATCTACACCAAGAATCTTGAATCATGCTCCCTTGCACTCAAAATAGTAACACGGAAGAGGTTGTCAACCCACCCACCACGACACATGCACATAGCACCACTGCTCATACACATAGTATGCATCTAACACAAAAATCAACATATGCGGAAGTTCTTTCAAAAAACTTACTAAAACACCAGAGAACTCCAAAACACAAGACTGTTGCAATTAACATAATTCCCACAGCACTCATGACATATAGCAACACCAGTGTCTCACCTACCAAGCCCATAATGTGTAACACTCAGAAAACAAATGTTCTATTCATTGAAGACTCAGTAGTGAGACACACAGATATCCCACTCACTGGGTTGGACAAGTCATGGTCAGCTGCCTGTCTGGTGCCAGGATTCATCAGATTATGCATGCACTCAGGCCTCTCAGCAAAAGGTACCATTATAATTCTGTTGCAGTTCATGTTGAAGTGAACTACCTGAAACGTACCTCAGTGGACTATATGAAGAGAGACATGATTGAGCTCTCTGAATACATATCCCTGGCAGGTATCTCCCTAACTTTTAGCAGCATCTTACCCTCACCTAGAATGATATCACTGTATAAATTAAAAATTATTGATTTCAATAATTGGCTTATTTTTGTTGTCATTCACAGGGTATCCATTTCCTGTATGCCTGGGAAGCCATGGTTGACAAACCTCACTGTGTTGTCTGAGATGGTTTGCACCTGGCACCTTTAGGCTTTCACCTGCTTGCAAAGGCTCTTGCCTCCCCTATAGTGATTTTTTTAGGCAAGGTCTTGAAAACAAAATTGCCAACTTGAAATTTGCCAATCATAACAAAATAAGGGTCATGCTGCTAAATGGTAGGAGCTTAAACAAAAAACTGCACACTTTGGAAGCACTTCTATCACTGGAAGATGTAGGTGTCTGTGCAGTCACAAAAACTTGGTTCAAGACCTCAAAGAGTACCCCGGCCTTGCAAGGCAACAATGTCTTCCACACCTTCAGACCGCAAAATGCACACTTGAGAATCAAAGGAGGCTGTGTTTCTTTCTATATTAGAGATAAATTCACCTCCCATCTAGTTAGACTGGACAACTCCATTAATTTGATGGTGAAAGTGCTTAGTATATTAGAGCCTGTTTTAGCTCTTCAATAAAGCAGTTGGTGCAGTTCATAAATATTGTATTTCTTTTTAAACTCCATGGAGTTAGTCCAAGTTCAGGTTATGGTGGATAAGACCCCCATTCAAGTCATAGCCAGTTATAGATCACCCGCCATGAGTCATGACATGTACGAAGCTTACTTGACCAAACTAGAGACAATCCAAATATTACCGAACACTCTGGTTATGGGGGGTTTCAATTATTCCACCATCAGCTGGGAAATCTGCGCTAGCCCTAACTCACTAGTGCAAAATTTCCTTGACTTTGTAATTCAAATGCTCTGGAACAAGAGGAACATAGATCTGGTCCTCAGTAACATGTCAAACAGATGCACTACCCCAGCTGTCAGACCCACATTAGTTAAATCTGACTACAAATCAGTCACCTTTGAGCTGGCACTAACACAAGAACTCACAAAGAGTGAAATCAGACTAAAAAACTTCAGCAAAGCAAACTATACCCTCCTAGGTGAAGGTATAAATGCATTCCCAGCCCCACCCCAGGTGGAAGTGGTAACTACACCGAACCTTACACTAAAGCCCTGTACAATCACTTGCACAATTGTATAGACTTGGCTGTAGCAGAAAGAATCAAAACCAGAGTCCCAAGTAAAAACTAGCTGCTATGGTGGACATCCAGCATCAACAAAATTTACAAGAAATGCAAAACGTTGCTGTCCAAGAAAGCAAAGGCTAGGCCCCAACAGTGTAAAAGCACCCTCCTCAGCCTCAACAGGCAAATAAGGCAACTTGTCAAATCCTCCAAGGGCTTCTTTGAGAAAAACTTCGCAAGTACAGCCAAGAATAACCATAAGGCCTTCTAGAGCTATGTCCATAGTCTAAAAGGTAGGACCCAATCATGTGCAGAACTAGTGACCAGCGGTATCGAACACACTGACCCCACAGAGATAGCAAACCTGCTAGTGGATAGGTTTGGTGAAAATTTCACTCCCTTATCCTCTCCATACCTATCACAAACCATTCCCCAAACTTCCCCCCATCCCACATATCTGAAGAACAGGTCATTAAAAACTTATCCAAGGCAAAAAACACAGCTCTATGGAATCAGATGTCATTCCAAAATGTCTTCTAAACAGGGTAAAACATGAACTAGCATCACCATTAAATACCCTTTTCAATCATAGCCTAACCACAGGCTTTGTTCCTGCAGAATGGGAAACAGCAAGAGTTATTCCCCTCCCCAAAGGCAGCCTAGCAACAGACCTGGGGAATTACAGACTCATAAGCCTGACCAGCCTCATCTGTAAGGCTATGAAACGTATCATTATGGGCCTCATAAATAAAGACATGGGTGATCTCCAGACACTGAATCCTATCCAATTTAGCTTCGTCAAGGGCAGATCCTGCCTGTTAAACCTGGTGGATTTCTTTTAAAATGTGATCAGGGCCACTGACGAGGGCAAATCTCTGCACACAGCATACCCTGACTTAACAAAGGCTTTTGACATAATCCCACACTCAGGCATTACCGATAAACTTAGCAAGCTCAATGTAAACCCCTTCATTGTAAGATGGGTTGCCAACTAGCTCACAAATCGGACACGCACTATCAGTGTGGGTGACTCCACATCAACCAGCAGACCTGTCATCAGTGGGGTGTCACAGGGGTCAGTTCTGGCCCCCTACTGTTTGGTATATACTTCTCAGAAGTTCAGGTCCAAATTAAGGGGTTGTGGTTGACCTAGACTGCAGATGACTGCTATACTCCAAGAGGGTCTTACACAGACCAATAACTAGTGTCTTAGTCACGGTCTCATACTGAATGCAAAGAAATGCATCATCATTCCCTTTGACACAAACAATGTCCCTTCAAACTATAAAATCAACAACAATACCCTAAGTGGTAAGGGACCTGGGATCACAAGTTGACTGTGACCTTATCTTCAACCACCATGTGTCTAGTGTAGTAAGGAAGGCTTTCTACATAGCACACTTGATTAGTAAAGGCATCACCTCGAGAGCAAAAGAGGTTATAACCACTCTATGCTAGGCACTAATCCAGCCTGTAATTTAGTATAATGCCCTGTTCGACATGTACCGTGCAAAGAACGTGCAGGGATTGGAGAGACCTCAGAAGTTTCTAACAGAGAAGATCAAGGGACTCCAGCATGTGCCTTACACAGACAGACTAATATCCTTGTCACTATACTCTGTATCATATAGACTTCTTAGGGGAGACTTATGCCTATCTTACAGAGCAATCTCAGACCCAAACCTAATGAACTTGCTGCATATCCATAAATCAAACAGGACTAGGGCTACCCATTCCATGGACCTAAATATGGCCTGAGACTTAAATAGGACATGCTGTAGTGACACATTTATCTCCCAGCAATGGCTGTGTCTTTGGAATAGCCTACCTATTCATGTGAAACAGAGCACCTCTGTGACACTGTTCAAGAGGAACCTGGACGAGTGGATGGGGTACCGTAAATTCTTACCGGGGATAGCACCCACAACCCTCTTGGACATGGGAAACATTTCTAAATGCAATCTTGGGTATTGACTAGCATTTCTATGGTATTACATTGGGATGGCATGACTAGGCTTGAAATGACCTCTGGGTCAATAGCTTAGTAATCTCTTATTTATTTATTTGCAGTTTATTTATTTGCAGTTGGTTTAACAGGATAGTCCATTGGGCCAAAAGAACCCGTTTTCAATGGAGTCCTGGGGAGAAAAGCTCCAATATAGACAAAATTAGGTACATACAATAACTACAAGATAATTATACAGAGTAGAGATAACAATTAATACATTTAGGCTTAAATTTGAGAAACATTCAAAAAATGGGGAGAAAAGCTGCGATATAGGCAGAATTAGGTACATGTTGTAACTACAAGACAGTTATACAGAGTAGAGATAAAACATTAATACATTTAGGCATAAATTTGAGAAACATTCAAAAATAAACAGTATTGAGATATGCCATCAGAGAAGTTATTGAAGAAGAAACACAGAATGTCTTTATTAAATAACTATAGTGAGGGAACATAAGCTTTAATAGGATAAGGGTGAGGGGAATGGAATGTTATAGATCTATGAGGGGAGGGAGCAAGAACAATCCCATTGGGATCTTAGATATATGTGAAGTGATTTTTTGAACATGTATTTGTTAGTGATAGTTCGAATGGATGGAGGAAGTGAGTTCCAGAGACGGGGAAGGTTAAAAGATAGTAAGTGTTTGCCTGGGGGATGACATGGTTTGTGTACTACTAATAGGTTTTGATTGTTAGACCTTAGGACTATGTTTGGTAGGTGCATTTTGAAGGCAGAAGACAGGGAGGGACAAAGAGAAGGGCTGAAAATGAGCTTATGAGCGAAAGTCAGCTGAATATATGTAAGCTGATTTGGTAATTCAAGCCAATTTAATTTTTGAAGAGAAGAACAATGGTGGGTAGAGGACCTGTGGCTGTTGGCGAATTTGGCTATTTTGTTATAGCAAGAAGAAAGTTGTCTTTTTAGGGAGGCCTGAAGATTAGTCAGTAATGGAGCACCATAGAGAAGGGAGGGATGAGAAAAGAGGAAGCGAGTGTAATTTTGGAGGAGCTTGTAAGGTATTGGTTCTGACGGTAGAGCATGCCTAGTTTTTGATGGGTTTTTTTTATATTTAGTAGTAGATGGGAATTGTAACTAAGTCGATTGTCAATTAGTACACCTAGTAGCTTAGTTTCAGAGACTAGTTCTAGGGGTGTGTTATTTAGGCTGGTAATTGAGAAGGAGTTGGTATTGAAGGAGGTAGCTTTGGAAGGGGTGAATACCATAAGTTTTGTTTTGGAGGCATTGAGTGCTAAGTGGTTTATTTTCATCCAATGTTCAGTTATTGAAAAGGCTTGCTGAGTAAGTTTTTGGAGCAGTGAGGGGGAGATGGCAGAGCAGATAATGGTGGAATCATCTGCATATTGGATGATGTTTGCAAAAGGGATAGATTTATGAAAGTCATTGACAAATATATTGAAGAGGAGGGGGCCCAGAATAGATCCTTGGGGAACTCCAGTGGGGATGCTAAGGAATGGGGAAGTAGCCTTCTTCCATATAACTGCTTGGTGTCTATTTGACAGATAGCTAGAAAACCAATTTATGGAAGAGGGAGAGAGGTTAAGTTTCGACAGTTTAGTTAAAAGCAGATTGTGTGAGATGGTGTCAAAGGCCTTGGATAGGTCAAGAAGTAGGGTAGAGACAATGTGGCCAGAATCACGTGCATTATTGACAGTCTCAAGAAAAGATAAGAGGGCAGTCATAGTACTGTGGTTTGGCCTGAATCCATGTTGAGTAGGGGTTAGCAGGTTGTTATCTAAGAGATGTGGCAAGAGTTGGAGGTGAATACACTTTTCCAGAAGTTTTGAAATGGGGGATAGAATAGCAATAGGACGAAAATTATTGACGTTGCAATTGTTGCCTCCTTTATGAAGGGGGATAATGAATGCTTGCTTCCACAGTTGAGGCACGGTGCATTCTTGGATGGAACGGTTTATTAGAATGCTAATGGGATAGGCAATGGCATCTGCAGCTATGTGTAGGAAATAAGAGGGAATGTTATCAGGGGCATTAGTACACGGCTTTAATTTCTGGAGGAGTTTCTTAATAGTGGTAGTAGATACAGGTTTTAAAATGAATAGAGAGGGAAGTAGAGATGGCGAATTTGAGGAGGGTTCAGTTGGCGGGGAAGTAATAGTGGGGGTATAATCCTATGATCAAAGATATTCAAACATAACTTTTTTTTTGGTGGAGCAAGCACCCTACACCGTACTATAACACCCCCTACTACTTATATATACCAAGTCCAAGAATGCATAACCATGGATAAGAATCATGACTCCATAAAACCCACTATAAGACAACCTCTCATGAAGTCTCTTAACAAAACATTCATTTTTTTAATTGTCTTTAATGAGAGGTGTGCACAGAAACATGCAGCGATGCACATTGATGTTATTTAGCTCTACTCCTTCTCAGTAATTTTACTTGCTTATTAAAAGTTCATTACAGTTCGGGTGATACCTCACAAACTGACTTGTAGTACTGGAACTTTACCAGCCAATTTTGTCATGGATTAAGGATTAAAATTCTCTAACATTCTCCTTTCTACTAACTTTGTGGCATGTGATCATTAGTTACTGCAGTACATCACAAGTTTTTTTTTTTTTGTTGGTGTGTCTTTCGGCTTTTCCCGGTTAGGGGTTGCCACATACGGAACTCCGGTCCGCTAATGATTGGCAGTAGATTTTTACATGCTGAGTTGCCAGCCCTGATGCACAACCTTCAAGGAAGGTACGCCCATTCACGCATGTCTCCACACAGAAGACGCTCTAGCTGAGAATCAAACCGGATAACGTCTTACTGTGAGGTGACAACTCTACCGCAGCATACATCACAAGGTTTAATATAATATTATCAGAAGCTTCAGCTCTTGACTGCTGGAAACAGTTTTAATTCATTGAATGTCTGCGTTATGACTTGGAGCATTGATGTTAGTATAGTCATGCTTGATTTAAGATCCTTAACATCCTCTGCTTTGATCGCATAATTATCCACCATATTAAACATCACAAGAGTGAACTGAGAGAGGCCTAGATACATTTGAAGTAGTAGTTTGCTGTGACAAACTGTTGAAGGCTTTAGACAAGTCCAGAAGTAAGGAGTAGACTAGTTTGCCATTATCTCTAGCTTTATTGACAGTATCTGTATAGGTTAGAAGTGCAGTGTTAGCACTATGGGAAGGACAGAAGCTATGATGAATGGGGGAATAGTTCTTCCTGAAGGAGATAGCAATTATTTTTGAATACATTTTTCAAGTATTTTGGAGAGGGGATAAGATTGTTATGGGCCTAAAGTTAGTAATGTCTGTTGAATTTCTTCCTTTGTGCAGAGGGTATTGTATGACTTTTTCCAGAGAGAGAAAACATGAGATTCCTAGATTGACCTATTAATAAGGATTGGGGCAGGACAGGCAAAGCTACTGGCTGGTATTTTAAGATATTCACTTAGAAGGTCATCAGCTGAAGTAAAGCATGGTTTGAGTTTTTTTAAGAGTAGTTTTAGATAGGATGTGGGCACAGGTATGAAGGTGAAAGTGGATGTGGTGATATATGGATTCTGTACTATCTATAAAATGAGTGAATTCTGTTGTGGTTTTGAATGATGAGTTATTGGGAGAGAGGTTAGAGTTGGATTTTTTGCAGGGATGTAAGTTTTCTTTAATGGCCATCCAGAATATTTTAGGGTTGTATTTACTATTATTCTGAAAGTTATTATACTATAGCTTTTTGTCTTTGTTAATTTACTTTTTAATATGATTAGGAGCATTCTGAAATTTTCAAGATATTGTGGTGTCTTATATTTTGCCAGTTTTTCCATGCATTTTCTCTGTCCTGCATTAGTATTCTATTTTTGGATAATCAATGTGCATTGTTTATTTTTAGTCTATTTCTTCTAGGAGGTGCAAGGCTATTTAGGGTAGTCAGAAAAGTTGTATTGAATACATTTACAGTATCACCGAAGGGGAGGATTTTTCAGAAGTTCCAGTTAATAGATGATAGGGTGGTAATGAACATTTCTTGGTTAAACTTGAAAAGATTGCATGTTATTTTATAAATGTGATGTTTAAGTGGATACGTCTTTTGGGTTTCTAATACCATGATGAGAATGGACCCTATTTCTAAGTCAAAGTACAATTAAAATTCATGAAATTAGTATTGTTTCAATGTTTGATGTTAGCCAAAAGTGCTCTTCTTAGCACCTGCAATTTGCCCACTGATGACTCCTTCTACAATTCATATGAAGTTACATGTATCGGTAACATATCTAAGTAAGACTGTACATTTTTTTTGTAAGACCCATTGCTTCTACTAGTACTACTGGAACTGTCTGGGTTCCTTCTTCCACAATGCCCTCATTTCTGCCTGCAAGTCCTGGTATTTTATGGCTTTATGTCTCTCTGCACATAAGATACTGTAGTCACTGGGTGTAGCAGTTTCAATGATCTATGCTACTTTTGTCTTCTTTCATGGACAACTATATCTGGTTTTCTCACATCTATTTTTTGAATTGTTGATAAAGGATGATCCCATGTGATATAAACTTCATCATTTTCTATAATGCTTTGTGACTCATGTTTCCCGTGTTTTTCAGCTAACTCAATATTATAATGTTTGCACAATCCCCAGCACAACAGTCTTGCCACATTATTATGCCTTTCAGTATACAATCTTTCTGTCATTATATGTGTGACTGTTTCCAATTCTGTTTTACAAAACCTACATTTGTCTGTTTCTCCCACATGTAACATAGACTTTGTAAACCAATGTGTACGTAGTCCACTATCTTGGGACGCCGATATTAACCTTTCATCTTTTGGTTTAAATTCACCTCTCCTTAACCATTCCTGTGTTCGATCCAGATCAACATGAGGTTGTTCCAAGAGTTTTCTACTCTTGCAACTATATTTATGCATTTTACACATCTCTTGCCTTCTCATCTGATCCTTCATCTTATATTCTTTCTTTTGTTTTTGGTACATTCAGTTGCTGCCTGATTTTTATCAACTTCTGGTTTGATTTCCATTCCTGCTTGATGTTGATATGATTCTGCTAAACTAAGCAGGGATGCCATCTTAGACATATTCTCCTCATGTTTCAAAACTTTCATTACATTTGGGTCTTGTGATGTCAGCAAATATGTATACAGTACCACAATTGCAGATTTATACATGTCATCAGTTTCAAAGTGGCTCATACCTCCTTCAGAGTGGGAAATATATAATCTTGGTATCCACTGATTTTATAAATCATTTGATGAGCATGAAGCATCCTTCTTGTTTTCCTTTCTAACATATCCAACACATGTTGGGGCAAGTCAGTCACTCCAAAACTGTAAGTTAGGACAGGAAGAGCAAATTGTTTTATAGCTTGGACTTTGTTCCTAGATGTCAATTCTGTTTTCGGTATTAATTTTAGTCTTCTAAAATATTCCTTACTAAGTGTTATTCACATTTGTTCATGTTTTGTTGTTGATACTTAATCAATTCCCAAATATTTATACACTCCCTCTTGCTCAAGTTCTTTTATATCACATTCCTGTCCCAAACTGATGTTTTCTTTGTGCTACAGCTCTCCTGTTTTAAAGGTTACTTTTGCACACTTATCAAGATCAAATGATATTCTTATATCATCTAAAAAAGTTTTCACCACTTGCAGTTGTGCTTTCAGTTCCTCATCTAATGAACTATACAGGTTTAAATCATCTACAAAAAGAGAAGATGAGAAGTCTTTACACTTTGTTGTTTTCTGGGAGCCAAATAGTAGCCATGACCTAATCTGTTAAGTCAACAACTTAATGGGTTAAGGGCAAGACAAAAGAGCAGAGGTGACAGAGTCACCCTGGAATACCCCCCTTTGAATTTTTATCCCTGGAATAATAATTTGCCTGATTGTATAGATTGGGAGATGATCACTGAGTCTGTCAGTCATTGTACCTGAGGTGGTGTATTTGCTAGGGTCTGATACCAGGATCCATTCTAATAGGGAATTTGATAGCTTGCTATAATGTGTGGGGCTATTAATTAGTTGTGCAAAACCAAATAAGTTCATGCTAGATATAGAGGAGTTTGAATTTATGTCCAACCAATTGACATTCACATTACGTACTAGTGAACTAAAGAGCTCCTATTCAGACTTCTAAGTAAGAGGTATTGTATTGTATTGCTGGATCTGACACTCTTTTTTTTTTTTTTTTTTTTTTTTTTTTTTTTTTTTGAGTACACAGGGAAGGAGTGTATTCTTACCTTGCAGGAGTTTGTTTGTGGCTGACTGAGCTGCTGGATTTTTCTGCCTAGAGTATACATTTTGCCTCAACAGAAACTGCTCATTTATAGGGGTAAAGACTGACCACTTCCAAAAGTAGCTAAGTGTGACAGGGAAAACTTGAGGAAACCTATTTAATTTGCTGAACTTTTGGCAGGTATTGATTTGTGCAAAAAATGGAAGGTACCAGACTTGCTGGCTTAACATTAATTTAGCCTTACTTTTGCTTGAGCTATATAGAGAGGTAGAAGTGGATATGAAATTACCTGATACTGCATATGCTGCACTGGGAATTCCTTTTCAGAGGAGGACATGAATGACCCAAAGTCATATAGACCTATTTCACTCTATTTCACTTTTAACTCTAGACTGCAAGATATACTTTAAAATACTTATGCTCAGGCTGAAGAACATTGTTCCTTACCTGATTAATGACAGACAACAAGGGTTTATTAATGGATGCATGGGAGGCGCAGACCTGTTGAGATTATGGTTAAATCTACAGCAGGTCAGACAACAATTGTCAGGACCCAGAGCTACTTAGTTACTCTCTTTTTTTCCAAAATGTTTTTATTAATTTTATAACACAGTAACTTAACAGTATAGTAACAAGAAAAAAACAAACTATATACAATGTCCTTAACAACCAAAAAAGCAATATACATAGGAGAACACTCAATATTTATCTACCAGTTTAGACAATTTTGTCCAAGCAATTAAATTATGAGTTATTTTGTTATTCCTTGCTTTTATAGTAGCAATCTTATTCTTACAAATGTATTTCGCAAGATGAATAAACTCACCATTAATGACAGGAGTAGATTGGGATTTCCAATTTTTAGTAACAATTTTCCTTGCTATAGAGAGGATAGACCATAGCAAAAATGTTTGGTTTTTAGGAACGACTTCAGGAACAGGAACACTGAAAAGGATAAGGGAGTCAGAAAGTATACAGTTGTCATTCCATTGAGCTTTACAAAGATATTTAAAGTCTAACTAAAATGGGGAAGTTATTTTGCAATTAACAACCATATGTATCCAGTCAGCATCAGGGTGTCCACATCTCCAGCATTTCATTTCATCTTTCTCTTTGTTATTCACTTTTAAAAGCACCTTTGAGTCAGTGGAATGACATTTTATGTGGGAAATTTTGGCCAACTACAATATTCCTAAGGAATTTGCAAGGAAGGTACACCTTCTGCACCAATCCAACTATGCAACTGTTAGTACAAATAGGGTCCTTTCTTGATAATTTCTTCTGGCTATGGGCAATAGACAGGGATGCCTCCTTACCCTTTATTGTTTGCCTTGGTGGTAAATGCTTTAGTCAGTATCTTAGAATCAGTGCTTAAACAATATGCAATACCATAGGATCATAGGATCATTGGAGATTACTAGGCTATTGACCTGGAGGTCATTTTAAGCCTAGCTGTTTCATCCCAATGTAATACCCATAGAAGTGCTAGTCATTGCCCATAATTGCTTTTAGTGATGACTGTCCATGTATAAGAGGGCTGTGGGCTCTATCCTTGGTAAGAATTTATGGTGCCCTATCCACTTGTCCAGGTTCCTCTTGAACCGTGTCATAGAGCTGCACTGTTTCACATGAGTTGGTAGCCTGTTCCAAAGATGTGTCAGCCACTGGGAGATAAATCTGTCCCTCCAACATGTCCTATTTAAGTTGCAGGCCATATTTAGGTCCCTGGAATGGGTATCCCTAGTCCCATTTGATTTACCATCTAAGTTTCATTCTCTCATTTTACCCTCTTGCTTCACGGATGATGGAATGGTATGGTTAAGGAACCCTGATGAAGCTGTTTCTAAAGTGATATATATTTTAGAGTACTTGGCCACCTTCTTGAGCCTGTGCATAAACTCAAACAAAACTGAAAAATTTCCCCTCAACAAAGCTGGATTGCAATGTGTGGCTTCTTTCAATTTCCTGAAGGAAATTAAAATAGTCACAGAGGGCCCTTATCTGAGTATTTCAATGAACTATCCATTAAAGGATACATAGGAAAAGAATAGTAGGTCCTTGTATATGGCCTTACATGGGAACATTTATGGTTGGTGAAATTTAAAACTTCTCTTCCTTCATAGAATCTAAGCAATAAAGATAATGTTACAACCTAAAGTCCTCTTTTATTTGCACTACCTTCATCAAATGACTAGGTCTTCCTGAGTGGAAGAAATACAAAAACTTTTTATGAGCTTTTTATGGGAGAAGCAAATTCTGAGGGTTTGTGGATGGAAGTTGTTTTTGCCTAAATGTAGAGGGTTATGTGCTAACATATTTTCATCTATATGCAAACGCCTCTGTAGAAAATTTATTAGTATGGGAAGGCAACCTAGACCACCTCTGATTTGAGGCTGAGTTAGAGGTAATAGGTTCATAGGTTCATAGGTTCATGCTAGGCTATCTGCCCTGGGGCAATTATAAGCCTAGCCCGATTTTGTTTGGCTTACACAACCCCTTGATTTGAGTATACCGTGCCCTTTTTAAGGTTTAGTTTGCTGTGCCTCTGTCTAATAGTGACACGGAAGTAATCCCTGGGACAAACCTACGATCCCCCATCCACTCATCAAGATTCTTCTTGAAGAGATTCAGTGAGGTGCTCTGCCTAACATGAATTTGAATTCTGTTCCAGAGCGAAGGGAGCCTCTGGGTTATGAAGCTGTCCCTCCAGCAAGTTCTGTTTATTTCAGTGCTGAGGTTCAAGTCCCTCGAGCGTGTGACTCTAAGGGATTTAGTTTTACTGAGGTGGAGCATGTCCATTAATTCTGGATTGGACATAGCTTTATATGTCAGGCATAGATCGCCTCGAAGTAGGCGGTATGCAACTGAGTAGAGCTGGAGTTTTTTTAACCGAGCAGCATATGGCATCTATTTGAGTCCCTTGATCCTCTTGGTGAGGTACTTTTGGGGTCTTTCTAATTGCTGCAGGTGTCGGGTAAGGTACATCCCAAAAGGGGCATTGTATTAAAGGAAAACACACCCTGGAGTGCAGCTCCCCCATCCCCCCTTAAAGAAAGCACTGCAATACCAGCACTCCATGTACATGGTGGGGGAGTAGAACCCACAGCCTTCTGCACCAAAGGAAAATGTGCTACCCATTGTGCTACTAACACTGCCTTTTAACATCTGGATAGAGTTCAGTGTTATTCCACCAGTGCTTGGAATTCTGGGATTTAGAGCAATGGTGGTTTAAGTTGGAAGGCATAAGATCAGGAGAGGTTGGTGCAGTTCTTATGAGCAGGATCTGGATTAACAATAAATTCCTTATAAAGAATATGTCCATCGTGTGAGATAACTGGGTATTATCTGGTATTACTTATGTACTGGATTTGAGGAGTATGTCTTTACTAAGAAAAACAAATAACTATATCTATTATATGTATAAGTGTGTGTGTGTATGTGTGTGTGTGTGTGTGTGTGTGTGTGTTTTGTGTAATAAAAATCCTTATCTAGCTTGAAATACAGACAAAGAAAGGACTGAACTGTAAAGCAACTGAGCTGGGGGTGGAGACATGCTGCTGATAAAATGTACCTATGCTCCAGGTAGAAAGAAAATGTTGAGTTCAGCTGAGGGAAGACTCCACTGTGAAACAGCAAGATAGTCTTATATACTGGGTTGCTGTTAAAAGGAAAACAGATTTACCATGTTTCTACTAGAAAGGAGGTTTTCTAGCCTCACAGAACCATAGGAAGAAATCTATGAGATGGCTCTGACTGATTTTCATGGGTATGGTTATAAACTGCAGTATCACTTTGGATGTGATGGATTACTGGTGCAAAAGAAAGGAACTGTGTTTCTTTTACTTTTACAAAACATATACTGTACAAGGACTGAGTTTTTTCAGCAAGTAGCTGTTTAACATGGAACAAAGTTCATGAATTTATTTATAAAAGCCATTTATCTTTTTCTAAGGGTGTGTTTGTTGAAGTAAGATTTTTATGTCCAAGAAATAAAGATCATGCTGAATCCATTAAACCATTTGCCTCCTCTCCTCCTCCGTTTCTGCAGGTTGTATCACAGTGTGTGTGTGTGTGTGTGTGTGTGTGTGTGTGTGTGTAGCTAGATAGATACATAGATATATCAATTATAGCTTGCTTTTATAGGAACGGTATTAATTTATTTATTTTATATTCTGTGACTTCTTAGTGCAAATTCTGGAACTGCAAGACTGAATAACCAAAAATCAACACTTTGATATATGAAGTTTGAGACTGCCATTTATCAAAATGTTCCCTTTTTCTGTAAGGTATGGCAATCTTTGCCTTCCTTGTAAAAAAGCCAGTTTAAAGGAGAACTGCAATGTTTGATATTTGCTGTTCTCCTGTATTTTAAGACTTTTATAATTCCTGGGCTCATGCTTATGAGTGTCAAAACTGCAATAGGGAGTCATTTATCTGTTCCAGGAAGTGAGGATTTTTATACGATAAGCACTAAAAACACAATTTAGTTGCCCCAGAATGTAATGTTTTCAACCATTTGAAATGTATAAAAATCAGACCATGGTTGGCAATTGCTCATACTCTTCTGCACATAAAAGCCTAATAGAGTTGTTGTCAAAACTTTTACTAGACAATAACAGACTCCATTAGAGGTGTAATCATATTGTGATGGGCACCACCAAAGGACATACATAGGAAGAAGAATGTTAGGCTGCTAAGATGCAATATACCTGATTTCCATTATGGGGGTATATGACTTCTGCTTAGGGTGCTTTAAGATGCCCTTGTCTAGAGTATATCTGTACTAAACTGTCATAACATCAGAAGTAATAATCATATACATATCACCAGACAAGGCAAATACCTCTACTGAGCATGCATTAATTCCTAAGCCCCTTGCACTATAAACGGTAATGTGTTGCTATCCAAATTAGGATTCAGTTGCCATAAAATCATTGCCAGAAGACTTACAGGTCTACATGACATAAGTTACTTTAAACACTTTCAAGGATAAGTAATAAGCCTGCACCATAGTTGTACTTGAGTATCTAGCACAGAGGTTTATTTAGTAACATTGTTGATTCGTAGCAAGAAGTTCTGCGGTTTGGTTTTGGATGGGGTGTCTTTCATGTGGAGTCATCATGTCCTCCTTGCCCTCATGTGGGTTTTAGCTAGGTGTTTTGTTTCTTCCTATATTCCAAAGACATGTTAAGTATATTGGCATATGCTACATTTTTCATAGTTGCATATAATATATAAGAAAGGTCTGGCAACCTACCCCCCGTGCACACACTTACCTAATAAACACTGTGGATGGTGGGGCTGTTCATGGGTTTACCATAAGAGCTGGCTACAACTCTGAAGCATAGAGGGGATGGATTTGATTAAAATTTCTTGAAAGTCTAATTAGGTAATGTCAAAAGGAGCTGAAATGTGGTGTTTAATACACAGGTACCCAGTGCAGTGTTTCAAATGTTTTTCTATATCACAGTTTGACCTTTTGCATTATACCTGGTTTCTTCTATGAGTACTGTTAGAACATGCTGTTAAGAATATATGTGTGTGCTAACTTGTCCATGTATCAGAAGTGAAATGCTTGCATATCTTCCAGAAAATCTTATAGTTAGCTCAGGGGATTAAGGGTATAAGGTATTAACAAGCTGTTTCTTGCAGTCCAAAGTTTGATACCTCCAGATTCCATTCATGTACTGTGTAACTGTGAACATGACATTTAAATAAACAGTGTTATGAGGTAATTGAGAAATTGGGCTATGGTATTCAATGTTCTCCAGGACTGCATGTCAAATAACATTCTGGGTCACCAAATTTATGCTTTCCTCCTCCCCAAAAAATCTTATAATCAGCAATGACACGTGAAATAATGATAAAAGTCATATGTGTATGCCTTTTAATCTGAAATCATTAAGCAAAGGAAGGCAGTAGGTAAACATGACGTACTTTTCTGATACGTTTACTAGAATATTTCAAATGGTTTCAGGCATAGTTCATTGATAACACCAGCAGACTTACATGGCATTCGGCTTGCCTATTTTCTGATTTGCTACACAACAAACATATATTGCTTATTTTTTTTCAGAATGACAAACTCAGTGTATATCTGATTTATATTATTAGTGTGTTGTTGTGAAATGATAGCTGCAATTGTTTCTCACTTCTAATAAATATATAATAAAAGGATTTCTGATCATGGCAGAAGAGTGAAGTCAGAAACCTGCTTGCCCCTCCAGAACAACGTTGAGAAAACAGGAAAAAATCTATAAAAAGCAGCCTGATTGATGAAAAACTATACAGAGTTGACTCTGGAACTCCTCCGGAATGTTGAGAAGTGGAAAACAGAAGGAGAAATGCAAAAAAATTTAGGGTGACATTGCTGAAGGACTGCAGATGGCTTGACACTCAAAAGCAATGGTGAAGAAGTACAGTGATGCATGAGATGGCAGCTCTATGATAATAAATTAAAAATGCAACTCTGCTTTAGCTCAGGTAATAGATAAATCAAAAACAATTGATGGGATGTTAGATTGCTACATAATCCAGTGCAAAAATAGATGAAATATAAAATACTCCCACTCTGCATTTGTACAGATGCTAGGCAGCAGAATACACATATAGTAGATTCACAAGTAAAATTAGAACAGTTGGAAACCCATATTGCAGACTTAGAGGACCAGGTTAGACAAAATAACTTACAAAAAGTAAAAAACAAAGAGAAAGCAGAAGTCAGAGACCAAACAAAACTAGTCAAGAGAGGACCAGTCTAGACAAAAGAACTTACAAAAAGTAGGCAACCAAGAGAAAGCAGAAGTCAGAGACACAACAAAACTACTCAAAAATTATTAGCTGAATGGGCAGATGTGTTGCAGAAAGAGATCCTAATAGAGTGGGCACACCAAATTTATTAACTAGGTACTGTAGCTAATACACAGTGCTCATATCAAATAATAGTTAATTTTGCCATGTTTGTATTAAACGAATAATTGTTGTCACAATTTTGGAGACTAGGAAGAAAGGTGTTTGGTGAAAAGAGAATTTTTATTGACTAGGACTGTGCTGTAGATACAAGAAAGTAAAGGACTAAATTAATTTACCCTACACATATCATGACCTTTTTCCTGCAAGGTCCAAGACATTTCCGGAACATGAGAACCTAGAGTTGTGAAACTACAGTAAAACCATGAGATCAGGGCTCGGGCCATTCTATGATTGCCCATAGGGAGAAAGTAGTGAAGAGAAACAGTGAACCATTCCCAATGTTTAGAAACTGTTCTCTGGCAAAAGATAAGTCGGTAGACTGAAGTAAGAGCAGATGTCAGCTGCAGTAAATGAAATATAGTGGATTCCTCTCTCCTAAGGCACTACTGGTAACAAAATAGTAAAAACAGGCAAGATTACAACAACACAGATTATTTACAAACACTGACTGGCAGACACAAATATGGAGAAGGAAAAACAATCGAGTGAGGCTGTGACAGAATAAAGCTTTGGTAAGTGTTCCACGTGAGGAAGCATTTAAAAAGGAAAAGAGCTTCGCAGCCAGAGTTAAAACCAGAGTATCCCACAGTGTAGATACCACCACAAATGACACTAGTTGGTTCTACCAATTAACCTCTGCAAATATAAAAACATATTCTATTTTTTTAATTTACTCTCAGTTGCATATTGTTTGAATAAAAAAAGTTAATTAATGTTACTCTAAGTTAAAGAAGGAAAAACTGAACAGCTACAGTCCTGTCCAGATACTATAGTTTAAAAGTTGGCGAACAGTATGATTTAGGACATCCTGGAAGAAGAAGGGAGTATAAGATAAAAAAGGGCACAAGTAGATGTACTGACAATGCTAAAACCTGTGTCATAAAATGTGAACAGGCTGGGGAACTCTGTTGAGAGAAAAAATATTCAGATTCATCAAGAAGTCCCCCCAAATTGTATTCCTATAAGAAATATACCTGTCTGTGGGGAAGTGCAATGATCTAATAAACTTTGGTTTTCCAAAAAAATAGCGACAGAGGGTAAAAAAAAATGAGAAAAAGGGGACTGAAGGTATTGTAAAATACATTAGGTGTAAATAGTTGGGCAATTAGATATGTAGCAGTAAAAATCCAGCTAGAAGAACTCCTCTTTACCCTAATTTGTATGTATGGATGACCAGAATTTTTCTTACTAAGAAATGAGGCAAATGTGCAGAACTTGTGCTAGACTTCACACAGGGGATTATTCAATGGGGGGGGGGGACTTCAGTGCATTCATGCATCATAGATATGTATGGGGAAGACCTAGACAGCTGAGGATTTTGAAATTATGGAAATATTTAGCTGCATTAATAGAGATGGTAGGTCTATGTGTCTTGGCTCTGGAGTAACCAAATGGAGCACTGCACAACATGTGCTATTCAAACTCTGTAAAATGTTACTGAAGAATAGAGAGGATCTTTATGTCATGGAAAGAAAAATACATAGTGCAGTCCCAGGAAGTGTTCCACTTCATAATTTCAGACCATACACCCTTCATTATAATCATTAATTTAACAAATAGGAAGGTACTTAAACACCGGAGATTCCCCATCCATTATCATAAAGGGAAGCTTTTTGATAAGTGGCAGCAGGAATGAGTAATAGGAGAGAGGAATGAAACACAGGAAGAAGAAATGGATGTCAAAGACCTACTAGAAAGAAAGAAGCAAAACTGAAATCAAGACATGAGAACATATACAAAGACAAAGGGACAGAATGAAATCACAAGGCTAGTTGGAAAAATTGCAGGTAAAAAGAGAAAATGGAGAGGCAAAGTTAGAGAAAGAAATCAGTCTCTCAACTGGAAAAAGAGTAAATAATGGAAAACATGAGGCAGTTTCACTTGAAAACCCTACAGAAACATTTTAAGTATTTCATCCAAGTCACATTGCGTACTAGTGATCTTACATAGACAAGCCGCAAAACAAAAACGGGTACATGAAATACTAGATAACACCACCAGCATGATATTTACCAGTCCAGATAAGATATTAGGAAAGTTTCAATATATTATATGGATCAATATAGGGAAGAGAGTAGAGCTGGGAGGAGCACACACAAAATACAGAGATTAATTAATGTTAGAGCAGATTTGACACATAACTGATAATCTTCCCTTTAAAACATAATTTAAGGACTTGCCAAATGATAATCAAAACAAGGGGGTGAAAGGGACTCACCAACAATCATGTGGGCTCATCACAAATTATTTACAAGGTGGAAGACAAATGAAATCCCAAATAGACAGGATTGTGTGATTTTGCTCTGAGAGGTAGAGATGAAGGAAAGAAGTGTAGTGGAGGGAGAGGGCATGAAACATCACAATGGGAGGTGGGAGAAATGGCTTGGAACAAATATTGATGATTAGCAAGATACCAGAATGGATGAGTTAGAGCAGTGAAAAGAGATAGCATTATTTTAACTTAACCCATTAACGAACCTCAATGGACAAAGAAAAACAAGATGATAGGAAGAAATTAGGAATGCAGTGATTCTCCTATAGTAAAACTGATGGCCAGCTGAAACTAACTGGTTAAAATCCTAAATTAAGACAACTTGCAATAATTCCTTTGTTTTAACATATGGAGAAGCAAAACTGGTTCTAGCCAGTTAACTAATTAGTGACATTGTTTCAGATTGTATAAAAAAGAAAGGATGGACTTAAATCGGAAATCATACCTTACTGTGAGGGGTATGTTAGTAATTAACATGATTGCTATGGTGTAATGTTTCAATAAAAGCTTTTAAAATAAAAAAGTTATAAAAATACATAATTAAATTATATTTTGCTCATTCTAATTGTTACAGTAAAAATATTTTTAACATATTCTGGAAATCCTTCTAAATAGCTTGAAATATGACTTATGTCATTAAGCTATAAGCACATTTTCAGTCTATTACTAATAACAACAATCTTCCCTTATAGGTTTAAATATGTCATGATTATTCCCTTGGCTTAATGTCCTTCCCCAATCTCTGATAGCTAAAATACTTGAAAAAATACTAAACTGCCACTCTCCTACATTCTTCAGCACTCATGCCTATCTGATGCAGATATTTTCTCATACAATCCATCCATTTCTTTGTTGGACACCCTCATTTCCTGTTGTTTTCCTCCTGTCTGTCCCAAATCTTCTTCACTAGATTGTCTTCTGCTTTCCTGCACATCTGTCCGAAGTACTGTAATCTGTTTCCTTTGACCTTTTCTGCCATTGGAGCTACTTTGGCTTCTGCTCTTATGTAATCATTTCTTTGTCTGTCCCACAGTGTGCATCCTACCACCCATCTAAGTAACTTCTGCATCACTCATAGATTTCTCAACTCCTCTGCCTTTACTGCCCAGGTTTTTGTACCATACAATAATACTGGTCAGGCTATTTTTGTACACCTTGCTTTTCAGCTTCTTTGGCATTCTTCTGCGACACACCACCACCCTAACGCTTTCTGTCAGTTGGCTGCAGCCTCTCTGATTTCAGATTTGACCTCCTCATTCAGACTTTTCTTCTTCTCAAGCAACCCTTCCAGGTACTTGAAGTTTTTAACCTGTTTCACTATTTTCCCTTCTGTCTCAATTCTCAACTTCTTATGTTTTTCCCATTTTCTGCCTATACAACTGTCTTATTCATACTCAGGTTCATCCCAACTTTGAATGCATTCCCCTATCATCTACTTGTTTAGAGTCTGTCTGTAATGCCACATTGTTTGCATGCAGCAGCTTTGTGGTCCATCACTATTATGAACAAAAGTGAACTCAGAGCTGAGCCATGATGCACACCCACTCCCATTGGAAACCCCTCTGTGAGTCTCTTTGTACTTATGTCATTGGGTCCTTGGACGTAGCATACACTAATTCTACCTATGTTTCTTGGACACAGTCCATTACAGGACTTCCAAAATTAGATTCGGACTTTGTCATATGCTTTCTCCACATGCCCATTTGAACTCTTCCCTCATTTCTAGTTTCTTCTCAACTATTTATCTCACTGCAAACATCAGGTCAGTTGTGCTACATCCTGATCTGAATCCAAACTGCTCATCTGCCATCATACTTTCAGACTGTCATTTCCATTCATCAGTCACCCTCTCCAGAACTTTCATGCAGTGTGACAGGAGTTTGATACCTTTATATTGCCCTCACTTGTGAATGTACCCTTTTTCCTTGTACACTGACATTAGAATGTGTATTCCTCACTCATCTGAGATATGCCTTTCTCTGAATAGTGCTATGAGTACCCTTTGGAACCATTTCTCTCATAATTCACCTAACAACTTGATCATATCTGGCATGACCTCATCTGAGCCTGCTGTTTTCCCTGCCTTCATTTTCTTTAGTGCTGTTCTACTTCATCTAGGGTGGTTCCTCTTCATCTTTCACTGTAAACTATGTCTAGGCAGTAGAGCTACTGTATGGTTTTCTTCATTCAGAATCTACTGGAAGTACTCCTTCCATCTGCCTGTGATATATTGTAGACTGCTGAGCAGGATGTTGCTATATCCCTTATGAAGAGTGTATGACTGTCTTCTTGGTCTTTCTGCCTTTGCCTTGTAGCCTGATAGGGATGTGTTGTGCCATCTGTAGAGTCTTCTTCTAGAAACTGTTACAGTGTCTCTGAAGGCTTGTTTCATGATATTGCAACTGCTCATTTAGCTCTTTTGTTAACCAAGTTGTATCCCTTCTTAACCTGGTATAGCTTTTCTATCTACAACTCCTTCTTTCTTTTGAAGACCTCCTGGACTTCTGAATTCCACCAGCAGCTTTCATTATGTACCTTATTTCTATACCTGGCTCAGTTGCATGTATATTTTATAGTTCTAACACATGCTGTTTTTGAGGCACTGCCATTTTCTATTACTCTACCGATTTCTTCACCCACCTCTTCTTGATTTGCTAGAACCCCGAGTATTTCATTGAACCCTTTTGCTTTCCCTCCAATCAGCTTCCAGGTCTACAGCCTAGTCTCTGTTGATCCTAGAGCCTTCCCTTAGCACTGCTTGCAGCTGATTGTAGCAACCATTGGTTTATGATGTGGATCAGATGTTTCACTGGAGATAACTTGCCAATCACTGGTTCTACCCCAATGCCCTTTCACTACTAGGAGGAAGTCTACCTGAGCTGCATTTTCATCACTCTTATATGTGATCTTGTGACTGTCTCATTTGCTGTACTATGTGTTGACCACCTGGGGTTGGGAGGGTGGCCTAATGGTTAAGATGTTTGCCTTACAAACACAAGGTGCAGAGTTGGCTAGGCTTAAAATGGTTTGCAAGGGCAGTTAGCTTAGTACGAACCTATGAACCTATAAAACAATTTGCCAGACAGAAGTCTGGCAAATAGCCATCTAAGGCACATAAACTACAATTGGGATGCTTAGCTAGGCTTATAAAAGCCCAGGTAGGATCATAGGAGGTTACTAAGCTAACAGCCCTAGATTTATTTTTTAAGCCCAGCCCTTCATGCCCAGTTTCATCAATTATCAATACCCATAGACTAAAATGGATTTAGTATATGCCTGTGCCTTAGGGAATCTACAAGTCTTCCCTGTCCATTACAGACACAGCTGGCAAGCCAGAAGCAATTTTGCAATTTCCTATTCATTGTTCCAAACTGCACCTGAATAGGCTTAGGTAAGACCTCCACTTCATATGAATGGGGAGCCTGTTCAGAAGAAGGGTTAATCTCTGAGATACATACCTGTCCCTCCAATATTTTTTGTTTATGTTGCAGACAAGCTTAAGATCCTTAGATTAGGTAAATCCAGTGCTATTTGTTTAGCAAATGTGTAGCAGATCCATTAGGCCTGGATTAGAAAATGCCTTGTATGTTAAGCATAGCTCTCCCCTCAGAAGTTTGCTGCAAATGCCTGGTCAAGTACTTGCTGAAGAGTGCATTGTACTCAGTTATTGGCCTAATGAGGGCTGAGTATAGTGGCAATATGATCTCCTTAGCTCTGAATGCCATGCCCTCACTTATAAGCTATGCCATGTAGAAGGATTTTCTCATCACCATGGACACAGGGTGATCAAAGTTCAGGTTGCTGCCAATCAGAGTCCCCAAGTCCCTTACCATTGAGTCTGGGTCCTGTCAGTGAACCTATACTGAGTGTACCAATCTTTAGTTTATGTTGAGAAGCTTGGCTGGTTTTACATCCAGCTTTTACTCAATAGAACTATCCCAGGTAAGTCAAACCTGTCAGGCAGTAGCTTATTGACCCAGGGCTCCTAGCTTTTGTAGCAGGCACATTGGCCAATAGGAGCACATAACCACCACCCCCCCACCCAACCAGTAACATGCGTTCCTTGCATAGGTCAGATCCTATATCCACTTATCACCTGCAAATACCTATGCCCATTTTTAGCAAGATTCGTTAACACAACCAAATCATGTAAACCCAATTTTTATACCATTAAGTGTCTAGGCCTGACACATCAACTGTCTGTGATCTACATTCTCCTGTGTGCAGAATACTGCACACCATAGCTGATGCTCAAAGTGGTGAGCCTATACAACTCTTCCATCATTAGGCGCCATCTAGAGTCTATGCCAGTGTCCACAACTCCATTCTTGGGTGAGTTTGAGGTGGAAACACCCAATATGTTTTTGGGAGGAACCCTACAGAGACATAGAGAGAGCATGCAAACTCCATACACCCATTGACTGGAGATCAGGATCACACCTTGTACCTTGCACATAGGAGATGAAGACCTTAACCATTATGTCAATGGTGTCTCATAGTATGCAGCATATGTTGACATTTGTTAATGCCACACGTATCTCCACTTTCACAGGGTGTATATGGGCACCAACTCTTTCTACGAGGCCTCAGATGTTCATTTCATTGATGGAATGAACTCACAACTGTCACTGTGGTGTACTGTGAGATATGGATTCCTGGCTATCTCACTGGGGCCGAGTGTGACTCAGTACATATCTAAGTGTTCACTGGCTTCTCCACTGGCAGTGCACTTATGTGATGGCTCTCACACCAACAGAATCTGTGCAGCTGTTGATACTGGAGCAGCATATCCATGTTGTAGGTGAGTTTACTGTCCTTGTACCATGGGTGACAAGTGGACATGTGCATCTGTAAGTATAACCACCTGACCTCCTTGTGTGACCATTTGATTTGTATCACACAAATGACTGCTGTTGTGGCTGTGATACCGATGTGCATATAAGCACTGATTCTTATTTGTTGATGACAGACTTGCAAAGTGAACTTGCATACAAAATTCTTCATTTGCTGATCCAATACCCAAAAGGAATCTGTCACTGTCACCTGCTTGGCAACAGACGTCTAGAAATGAATGTGATACAGTGGCAGAATCATATTTGCAGGTAAGTTTTGTATAGAACTTAGTATCACAATGTCCATTAGTACAATTGCATCATTACCATACTCTATAAATGATATGACATTTGCAAGACCTGCACACTGAGACATGTATTTTTTTGATTACAACAATATAACTGCATACACATTTTGCGATTGCTACTCCATCACTGCATTATATCATATAACAACACAGAAGAAAACAGTTTGTATATTTAGTGTACCCATTTGGGCGCATCTAATACATAATTCAAGTTGTAGATTGTTGTTCATCATCTGGTCCCTTCTCTTAAACAAGTCTGCCAGGGTTAACTTTAACAGGAGCACAAAACTCCAGACAGCGTGGCTGTAAGAATCACAAAGACAAACAAGCCTTTTCATAATGATGAATTCATAATACTGAGGGGTAAAGGCCATGGAGAATGACTTTGGAACTGTCTCAAAGAGATTTTGGAAAACCATCCAGTGACTCAGTAAGACTAAACAGGACATTCATCAGACTCAATGGAAATGGAGAAATGATGACCTTGAGTGAGAATATTGATGGGAGATGGAAGAAGCTCTTGAATCCATTGGACATGCCCTCATCTGAGAAGGCAGTGCTAAGAGCAGCTGGTGAGGCTGGATCTAGTTGTGTAGATGAGGTCACCTCAGAGATTAAACAACTTCACAGTGGTGGCAAAGCTACAGAAGTGGGGTACAGCTGGGCAGAAATGCTAAGGATGTTAGATGTTATTGAGGTAACAGGTTAATGTGCCTTTCAGTGTTACATAGAAGACTGAAAAGTACTTCTGGATTTGCAAACTGAGGTGGTGGCCCTTATTTTCAAAAGGGAGATGGGGGGGGGGTTTCCAGTTATAGATTGATCAAACTCCTCCACCTCCTTGGAAAAGTGTATGTCAGAGAGCTAGACAGGAAACTTTGTCTGGCAGTAGAACTTGTGATTCTGCTGGATCAATACAACGATAGAACTAAGGATGAATTCTTCACACTTGCATGAGTAATGGTGGAGTGTAGGAGTTTACCAATCGTGTCTGTGCATCTTTTGTAGAGTTGGAAAAGGCATATGACCAAGTACTCAAAGATGGCTTTTGAGAAGTTGCAGCAGCAATACAGGGTTCTAGGAATGCTGTTGCGTGCCATTCAGTTTCTGCATTTGCAAAGTGAGAGTTGGTTTCACATTTTCTGTGTGTTCCGTAATATACTTCCAAGGTTGTGTAAGACTCCTCTGAGAATGTGCCTTGTCTTCTTGCCTGTTCAGGATTTTCTTAGATAAGATAGATAAAATAAGATATCAGTGCACATCTGACGTTTAGACAGTATCCAGTTTGGGGTTATGAAGGCTGTACCTACTCTGTCAGCAGAATTTGTTGTTCTGTTGGTCTCAAATGACCGTGAACTCCAGCATACACTGGATTAGTTCACTGTTGAGTGATAAGCAGCTGAATGAGAATCAGCTGAGGTCATTGTCCTCTCGCAGAAATGAGTGGAATGCTCTCTGCAGGTAAGGTGGGGGGCTATTTCAAGTGGAGGAGTTTCGCTATATAAGGGTCTTGTTCACAAGTAAGGGTAGAGTGGATTGGGAGATCAATCACTAAATGATTGCAGCAGTGATACTAGTGCCAGTATTGGCCATAATGTATCCACAAAGGCTTAAAAAGAAATAGTAAAAAGTCATGGGCATTCAGAAGCTATATAGCTGAAACACTTGATGTCCTTACAGGGTCATTTGCATGTATCACATGGGTCTCTATTACAGAAGGTTTAGGGTATCACACACTAATAATTCTAGCTTGGCTGGGTTTTTACTAATTGGTCTGTCTGTGTGAGTGTGACCATTTTACTCTTTGATTTGGATGTTAGCTGGTGTGTGTGTGTATATATATATATATATATATATATATATATATATATATATATATGAGTCTAGGACTATTCACTGAAAGCACATTTCACTGAAACACATTTGACTGTGAACAATTCACTGAAAACACAATTCACTAAAAACACATTTCACTGAGTTATATATGGCCCTTTCCCCACTGTAGTGTGATCCCGGAGTTAGAATATATAGTAAGGGGGGTGTGGGTGACACCTATTTTAAATATTTTGAACTATACACATGGATATTTGCAATTTTAATAAATTACTCTTTTCTAAACTTAATATATATCCAAACTATGTAGGGGGGCTATGCCCCCCACACCCCCCAATGTGGAGGGCAGTACACCCACACCTCCCTTACTATATATATTCTAACTCCAGGGTCACACTACAGTGGGGAAAAGGCCATATATAACTTTCAGTGAAATGTGTTTCAGTGAATTGAGTTTTCAGTGAATTGTGCTTTCAGTGATTTGTGCACAGTCATTTGACTTTCAGTGAAATGTGCTTTCAGTGAATAGTCCTAGAGCCATATATATATATATATATATATATATATATATATATATATATATATATATATATATATATATCTACTACCAATAGTCCAAGAAATATATATTCCACTATATCCAATTGTAGTACAAATGATAAAACTAACAGATATTTTACATCAACATTACCATTTTTAATTTTTAATTCCAATGATTAAAAAGTAACTAGCCAAGCAATGCAGACTGGACCAGTCTTACCCTTTGGCATCATCAGTGCTATACACACACACACACACACACACACACACACACACACACACACACACACACACACACACACATACACACATAACATGTATGTGTGTGTGTGTGTGTGTGTGTGTGTGTGTGTGTGTGTGTGTGTGTGTGTGTGTGTGTGTGTGTGTGTGTGTGTGTGTGTGTGTGTGTGTGTGTGTGTGTGTGTGTGTGTGTGTGTGTGTGTGTGTGTGTGGATGTATGTATTACTTTTATATATTTAGTTAGGTATTTTTATATCTTAAGTTAGTTTGTCTTTCAGGCAACAGGAATGCTTATCGATGGCCATCAGGGCCTTCTCTTCCAGTATGTATGATTATAAATTAATCATAGTCCATGTTGGAGTGAATGATCTATCACGAAACCCATGAAAGACATGCAAAAGAACTTGCTGGAACTTGTTATCCAAGCTTCATTCAAGGATAATATTCTGGTTTGAGTGGTGTCCTCCCCTTACCTAGAATGATGCCTAGATTCAAGGAAAAGATAATCACATTCAACAATTGGCTAAGTAACTCTTGACATTCTAGGGCGTCATGTATCTCCCTAGGATGAGGTGACCAACAATCCTACTTGCCTTGCAAAGGATGGCCTGCAACTCTTCTTCAAGTGCTTCTGCATTCTGGTCAAAGTCTTTTCCACCTCCATTCTATCTTTTTTCTAGGCAGAGTTCATGCAATGAATACACCAACTTAACTAACAAATAAGTCATAAATTGGACAACACCAAACTGTTTTATTTAGAAGAACTTCTACATCTGGAAGAAATCCTTTTGTGTAGTCACTGAGAGATGATTCAAGTGTAATGACACCACCTAATCAGTGCCAGTGTTCTGTGCTTATCATACCTTTAAGCTCACTTGTAATGATAGAGACATCTCAATGTTTACCAGAGATTGTATCCCTTCCAAACTGATACCCCATGAACCTCTCCATGAGCTCATCATATTTCAGCTCACACTAAACTAGTCAGAAGTTTGTTACAGATCCCCTTCTATGGCCCCAAAAGATCATGAAAACTTCCTGGCATTCCATGAAACTGTTCCTATAAGATATGGTTCTTTAATCTTCAGTCACTTCAAATAGTCCTCAGTAAACTGCAGTTCTTACACTTCTGTTGTTGGGTAACCAAAATGTTTCTTAGATTGGGTTACCCAGAATTCCCTGGATCAAACTGACCAAAATCCCTGCAGGGGTGGTAATATCAGGGACCTCTTTTTTAGAGACTCGCCCTTGATATGTTCCCTGTTCTTGGTTAGCCTTCATTGGTTATATCAGACCACAAACTGGTTAGCTTTCATTAGTTATATCAGACCACAAACTGGTTAGCCTTACCCTCAGAGCATCCACTCTTCAGTAACCAAAGAATACCACCTTCTTTAGAGACTTCACAAAAGCAATCCTTTTACAATTCCATGACAAAATCTCAAAATTCACATTAACCATGCAGCAGATACAAGATATGCAGCCACTTATGGCAAGGATCTTCATGTTCATTTAGATAAAGGCATTGACAAAGGATCTTCATGTTCATTTAGATAAATGCATTGACAAAGGATCTTCATGTTCATTTAGATAAATGCATTGACAAAGGATCTTCATGTTCATTTAGATAAATGCATTGACAAAGGATCTTCATGTTCATTTAGATAAAGGCATTGACAGAACAGTCTCTGCCAGAAACAAATACAGCAGCAAATTCAACAACAAAACACTCTGTGGGTCAGTAGATAAATATTTATAAGCACTTTTATTGAATTATCACTTGTGACATAGGCAAACTTACATTTATATAAAAGTAATCAAACCATATTAACAAGTTCAGATTTACAGACATTGCACCACATATATTGTTACATATCCTATAATCTAAACAATGTCGCATAAGTTATTCAGTTTCTGCTTTCTTTTAAACCTCATTCCTCCAGAACATTTGTGTGCATACACTGTTCCTACAATTTCCATTTTTTTCCATGTAATTTACTTCTACCCTTTTCTAAAAATCATACTTTGTTCTTTTATCTCTTTTACAATATTCACTATTTCAAGTACATTTGGTTTAGACTTTAAGTTCCATTTTCTAGTAATTGTTTTTTGGCAGCCACTAGAATTAATCTTAATAAGGCCTTATTATGTCTAGAGAATTCAGGCCCTGTTTCCCAAGTCAAAAATTAATTTCTTTACTTGAGTTCATCTGCACACCCAGTATTCCTGACAGAGTACTCTGTAGGGAATTTTTAAAGCCTGCCGACTTAATATACTCCCAAAAATATGTTCCCAGGTACCACTTTCTTCCCCATCACAGGTCCAACATTTGCCATCTAAATGAAGATAAATTCTTTGGGTCTGCTTGGGGTATAAAAGTATCTATGCAAACACTTCCAGGCAAAATCCTAATATATATGTATTAGAAAACTAAAGCATAATTCACATCACTGCTCTGATATATTAGAAAACTAAAGCATAATTCACATCACTGCTCTGAACTTATTTATAAAAGCATTTCCCAATCACGATCCTAAAGGCATTGCCAACACACTAGCAAATAAGTTTGCTGCAAATTTCACCCTTGAAACTATCATTCCTGAGTCACTTTCCCATACCATCTCAAAGGATCATTTCTTTAAAGCACTCACCAACACTTCTTCACTGCGTCCTGTCAGTATACCAAGCTGTCATATAAACAGTGTCAGTCAGGCTGTTGCTGATCTCCTCCTTAATTTGTTCAACCTAAGGCTTGCCACAGGATGTATTCCTTAGTCATGGCATGCTGCTGTGGTGATGCCCCTCCATAAGGCTGTCTCCATTACTGACTCAGGTAGGTGCACCACCATTAGCCTTATTGGTGTTGTCTGTAAAGCCATTCAATGAATTGTAATGACATTATCAACAAGATATTAAAAGTTTCGTTAGTCTTGACCTGTAACAGTACAGTTTATTAAAGCAGACAATGTCTGATTAATATTGTATATTTCTGTGGGGTTCTGTCATATACCCCCTCCTTTTTGGCATTTATTTCTCTGACCTAAGCAATGACACCAAGAATCTATGGCTGACTATGCTTGCTAATGATTCTAAGTTGGGTGTAGTTGCTAAATCATCCAATGATATTAATACCCTTCAGATGGAACTAACAAGTTGCAACTAAATAATAAGAAATGCAGTATCATCTTCTTTGAAAAACAACACATTTATGTCACCTGCTGTATCAATGGCATCCCTCCTTCCAATGAATATGTGATGAGGGACTTTGGCATCTGGGTGAATGGTTCACTCTCCTTTGATCCTCATTAAAAAAACTTGAGTCAGTAAAATCCTTCTATATGTCACAATTAATCACAAAGGGCATTCCATCTAAAACCAAGGAAATCATTGTTCACCTGTACTCTGTCCTAATTAGACCCATTATAGAATATAATGCACCATTTAGCATTTATTTAACTGGACACATTAAAAAACTTGAAAAACCACAGAGGTGCCTCACAAAAAGGATGTCAGGCCTCAAAAATCCTAGTTACAGGTACCTGTGGAATCACAGTTCCCTGTACTCTGTGCTATATAGGCCCTTGATCACAGATCTGCACCTCAGTTACAATGACCTTGGGGACCTTAATACCTGAGACCCCCACTTTCTCAATATCCTGAGTTGCACAGCCAATTCTAGAAGAAGAGATCTCAATTTACATCTGGTAAGAAAGAAAACAAAATGGAGGGCAAGAGCTTCATTACCCAGCACCTCTACATGCTCATGAATAGACTCCACTTGCATGCGAAGCAATGTAACTACACATCAGCCTTCAAATACAGCTTAAACAAATGGATTGATGCCCTAAAATGCACTCTGGGACTTACAGGACTGGCCCTCCTTGAAAATGTTGTAGAGCCTACAGGTGGTTATTGGTTAGGCATGCATGGCCTCTGATCAAATAGCGTTGAATAGCCTTGTACTTCCTATGATTACTATGATATATCAGATCTAGGACTATTGAATGAAAGTTCAATCGTCCGAATCCACAATAACTGAACACACTTTAACGAAAGTGCTTTCACCAAAAAATTGCTTTTGTTAAAGTGCGTTAGAAAAAAAAACAATAAATCTTCTTTTATGCAGGGGGCAAGCCCCCCTGCACCCCCCATGTGGGGGGCTGTGCCCCCACACCCCCCTACTTTAATATTCTCACTTCGAAGTTGCTCTACAGTGGGGAAAAGGGAAATTTCCCTTATCCGCACCGTAGTGCGACCAGCACAACGAGCATACTTATCCGAAAGGGCTGCTTCGGTGAACAGCACTTACAGTCAAGTATGTTTGGTGATTTCTGCTTCAGCAGAAAGTGCCTTCGGGGATCTGTAAGGATCCTGATATATCAATATATGCATATATATATATATATATAGAGAGAGAGAGAACTCTACTGAAATTAATTGAAACCTGTGTAGATTGACAAGTGAAAAATACTGACAAAAAAGATAAACAAAAATTGACAGAACAGTGTGCTTACTCCAAGACATAACCTCAAAGCAGGCAAACTAAAAACAACATAGCCTTCACAATCCTGTTACTTAAATATACCAATTCTGGGAATGCACAATAATGGGGAAAGTGTATATTCTCCAACCTCATTATCATAGCGGTCCTGCGCAAAAGCCAACAGTTTTCCCGTCAACAAAATTAAGCAGTTAAGCAGACAGAAAAATGTCTGGTAATATACTTATTTTTTCTGTATGAACAATTTAAATGCGTATATTATTTTGGAAAGTAAATACTGATTTTAGCTTTGATGTTATAATAGCTCAACTAACTATATGACACTAAATATTTCGGAATTCATGGACTTTAATCATACAAACTTGCATAAATTCTAAGAGTTAACCAAGCCACCTTGGAATGTCACCACTCTCCATGACGCTTCAGCTGCTACTTCATCTAAACTCGAATCCCATTGTAACCAAACATAATGAGAAATTTAAAAATAAACCACCTTGTGATCTACCACTATAAATAAGCATTATATCAAGCTAAAATAACATAAAAGAAAAAAAAAACATTAAAGTCCCACAACAAGTCCAGGTTCATTAAAGACTTTATCAAAAAAAAAATATCATAGAGGAACTAAACATGACCATCAGAAAGACCAAAGCTGAATGTGAACTGCATAAGAAACCAAAGATGACTACAAATCCTGCTTTAGGTATACTAGAAGACTGAGATATAACACCTTGTAATGTGTACAACTAATCTAAAATGACATTTGCTACTTTGAACCTAAATATATAAATACCATATCTGCAGACAGAATTACTGCCAGTTTTACTCCAGAAGCAGTTATTGAAATTCCACAAAAATCACTGCACCCCACACTCTCCTATATACCACTTCAATGTCCCCAGCCAATTTACCTTGATGTCTAGTTAATAGAACCAGATATGCCTTCATTGAACCCCTTCTGCACTTATTTTACTTAAGCATAGCATAAGGTATATTCCTGAAGTTTAGAAAGAAGCTGCTGTGTAAAGGGGTCCTTATCATAGACCACAGGAGCTGCAGTCCCATCAGCCTAAGTAGCCAAATTTGAAAGGCCATGGATGCTTCACATCTGACCACTCAGACTAAGATATTAAAAATCTCATGCAATTGGAATCACAACAGATTGTTTTTGTCAAGCCCAGATCATGTCTTCTCAAGTCAGTAAACTTATTTGACAAGGTTACAGACACAGTGGATAGTGGCCACTCAGTCTACATGGGGTATCTGAATCTGGCTAAGGCCTTCAGCACTGTACCCTATGCTGGCATTATAAACATACTAAAAGAACTAAATGTAGAGCCTTACATGTTAATAATGACGGCAAACTGGTTGAAGGCTAGAACTCGTACAATTAAGGTGAGAGGTGCCATTTCAGAAAGTAAAAAAGTAGCTAGTGGAGTATTATAGGGCTCGAGTACAGCAACTATTCTTTTTTGATATATATTTTTTCTGATCTCCCTTACAAAATTCTGAACTATAGCTAACCAAATTCACAGATGACAGCAACTAGGTACTAATAGTCAACCCTCACTGATACAGATGAATTTCAGTGAGAACTAGCCCGTATAATCCAATGGTGTACACAGAAAGGGCTCAAACTAAATACAAAAAAGTGTAGCATCATCATCTTTGGGAAACACACCTCATTTACAACATACAGCATAGCCAGTACACCATTGGACACAGTAGTCAGAGATCTCTGCACCTGGAGGTGCAAGTCCCTCATGTTCGACCACCATTGGGAAATATTTCTGTCTAGCAAAACTAACCTGCAAAGGTATCTCATCAAGGTGAAAATATGTTATTACTTCTCTGTACTCACCTGTATTTGGACCAACTATTGAGTACAATGCCTTTTTTAGAATGCACATAGCCAGGCATATCATCCAGGTAGAAAGGTTTCAAAGTTTCCTGATGGAAAAGATTACTGGACAGAAAACTGTAGCTGCTGTGACAGACTACAAACTCATCCCTATAATTTGTCTCTTATAGACTCCTGAGTGGAGATCTATGCCAGGCATTTTGAGCCATCACAAACTCCATCATCATGGACCTCTTATATCTTCACAAGATGAACAGCTGCACAAACACATGAACCACAGATATGAAACTCCACCATCAAATAACCAGACCATATTGGAGGAACAAAGTCATTATCCAACAGTTGCACATCTCTGGAACAAATTGCCAGCTGCATGTTATGGTGTATTGTCACACTTTCCATATTAAATGATTAATAAACCCTCAATGACTGGAGTAATATTTTTTACAACATACAATATCAAATTTTACATTGTTTGAAACAGTGTGTGTTATTTTTGCAATTAAGATTGTTAATAAGGACAGCCCCTTGAAAGTTGTCTTGAAGCTAAAAACTTCTGATATGACATTGTGAAAGACTAAACCCAAAATGCCTTGCTAACTACACTGGTGTATAAGCTACTATTTATCTATGCTAAGTGTAGTAGCAGGTTTGTCTTATAGCCTAGTAAGACAAGTTGTCAGCAATGTTTTACAGATAAAGCACCCTACATTGAAAAATTATATGGGATGATTTATTAGTGAAACTGTAATGTAAGTGTTCCTCTAAAGAAGTATGGTATTATTGATTACTCAGAATGCACTGATGTTGCATATAACTCTTGCCAGCACCTAAGGTGACATCATTTTGTGGATGTGGTCATAAAGAAAATGTATTTATTTATGTATTTACTTATTCACGGACATTTGTTTACTGGGAAAATCTAACTGGACAATGGTACCCATTTTCAGCAAAGTCCTGGGGAGAAAAATTCCAGTAAAGACAATTATAGATATTAAATAGCATTCATAGGTAAGTCCTAGGCAAGTTGCCTTTGTGTGATACTTTAACCCTAGCCAATTTCTTTCAAAGGTGAGAATCAAACCCTGTACTTTAATTTCTGTGAGGTATATGAATGAATTAGTAATGCAATCGATTTACTATACTTCTTATTGGAAATTAAAGGTAATGATTTACTGGCAAAGACATACAAACAGAAAAAAAAGACTTTATAAAGGAAAAAATAAAGAGAATGATTAACCGTTAAATACATAACATTAGAGAAGGAAGGCAGTTAATGGATATGTTGAATAACATGGTTGAAGCTGTGAGAAAGAAGGGGGAAAGTAAAATGTAGGTAAATTAGTCTTGGAGAAGATAGAAAATTGTTTATGTAAACAGAAAGTTACCAAAGATGCAACAGATAAAATTGAAGAGTATAGACAAGGAAATATTAAGGAAATAAGAGATTAAATTATGTAAAGGAGTACTATATAATTTTAACTGGAAGATTTAGGGTTTTTTTCATGGAATAAGCTGAAGATGCTGGAAAAGAATATAGAAAGTGCATAGGCCATATATAGACTATGAACAAAGCCAGGATTCAGCTAGATATTCTTTTATAGGTTCATGGGTAGGTTCATAGGTAGGTACTAGGCTATTGGCCCAAGGGCCTATGTAAGCCTAGCCAACAAGGTTCCCTGGCTTATGCCACCCAGGAAGTTATAGTGCAGAGTTAAATGTGCTGAGGTTAGAGATGGACTTCTGCGCAAGTGGGGTTACGTTCTAGGATTTGGCAATGCAGACAGAGAACAGGGCATTTCCTGCAGATTTCTCAGGTATGTAGATTGAGAGAACTTTTTATCATATGAGCCTAGTAGTCTGTTGGGACAGTAGTTTTTTAGAATGCGAAATGCTGAGGTAATTCAAGTCAAAGTATTTGTTTTAAGGAAGAGCAGTGATGGATTCTATATGGTTTGTAAGCAGTTAATTTGCAATTTTGTTATAAAATTGTTCTAGTTTAGTTCCTAGTGTAACCTGAAGATTAAGGAGGATTAGCATCCCATAAAAGATTGATGGTGAGAGGTAGGTAGCATCCAAAGTTCTTTTGGTGGTGTTACTAAGAAAGCTTATTTGCTCAGTATAGCATTGCTAGCTTCTGGTGAGCTATTTTAATTGCAGGTTGAATGTGTAAATCTTTTACTGTATTATCAAAGGAGTTAATTGTAAAGTTGGCTTTGTCTTCTGTGTGGGATTTAGGGAAGAAAAGGAATAACTTAGTTTTTTTTTTTGGGGGGGTGCATTTAACAGTAGTTATGCATTGCAGATCTAATTTTTGATGGAGGTAAAAGCTTCTACTGGCTAATGTCTGAACCACTGGAGATTAGTCTGGGATAGACCCAGAGAAGACATTTGTTGCAGGAGGGTGATATGTGAGATAGTGTCAAAAGCTTTTGACAAGCCATGGAATAAAGAGGAAACAAGTTTGCAATTTTCCCTGGCTTGGTTGGTTGATTGTGTTTGTGAAGGTTAGTAGGACAGAGGTTGTTTTGTTACGGCCAAGACAAAAAACATGTTGTGTAAGAATGATGTGGTGTTCATGGAGGAGGTAGTATAGTAGTTGCTTCTGTATATATTTTTCCAGAATTTTAGACAGTGGAGACAGTACAGCTCTATGTCCAACGTTTGATAATTCAGTTGTTCTACCAACTTTGTGGAGTGGAATAATGCATGACTTTTTCCAAAGGGATGGAAAATAGGGCTCTTTTACTGGCCTGTTTATAGGAATAGAGATGGAGTAGGCTATATAATCAGCTGCTATCTTGAGGTAGAAGAAATAGAGATAATCTGTAAAGTGAAAGCAGGCAATTTTTAATTTCTTCAAGACTTTATGGATTTCTAATACCATGATGGGAATGGACCATCAAGAGGTGATCTTATGTGCTATAAACTTCATCATTTTCTATAATGCTTTGTAATTCATTTTTTCATTGTTTCTCAGCTATATCTATGTTATAGTGTTTACACAATCCCCAGTGCACCACTCTTACCAAATTATAATGCCTTTTAGTATACAAGTCCTCTACCATGAGGGTATATTTCCATTTCTGTTTGACAAAACCTGCATTTGTCAGTTTCTCATACCTTTTCAATGGAATTTATAAACCAACGTGTGTGTAGTCCACTGTCCTGGGCCATCATTATTAGACTTTAATTTTTTTGGTTTCAATCCACCTCTCCTTAACCATACCTGCATCAGTCTTGGTTAACATGAGGTTGCTCCAGGAAATCTTCACACTTGCCACTATATTTATAGATTTTTCCAATTTTCTTTCCTTCTGATTGGATCCATTTCTTTACATCTGTTCTTTTGTTTTTGGCATATTCAGTTGCTGTCTGAATTTTGCCTACATCTTGTTTGAGTTCCATACCCACCTAATACCAAAATGTTTCTGCTAAACTAAGCAAGTATGCCATATTAGACTTCTTCTCCTGATGTTTTAAAATTTTCACTGTGTTTAGTTCTGTTGGGGTCAACAGATATGTATGCAGTCCCACGATTACAGACCTATCAATTTCATGGAGACCCATACCTCCTTCAAAGTAAGGAATAGATAAAGTCTTGGTGTACACTGATTTTTAGATATAATTTGATAAGCATTTTTCTTATTTTCTTGTCCAACTATTCTAATACTTTTGGGGCCAATCAGTCATCCCAAAGATATAATGTAGAACAGAAAGAACAAATTGTTTTATAGCTTGGACTTTTTTCCTAGATGTTAAGGCAGTTTTCAGTATTAGTTTTAATCTTCTAAAGTATTCTTTACTGACTTTTATTCTTATTTCATCCTATGTTATTGCCAACCTTTCATCTATTCTCAAATATTTATACACTTCCTCCTGCTCAAGTTCCTTTATATCGCATTCCTGTCCCAAGTTAATATTTTCTTGGCACTGCATCTTTCCTGTTTTAAATGTTGCTTTTGCACATTTATCAAGACCAAAATATGATTCTTCTATCATATGAGAATTTCTTTAAGAATTTTTTTATTAATTTAACATAGTTATAATATATACACAGAAATGAAGAAATTCAACATCACATACTGTTATACAATCTTAGGAATATATTGAATTATCAGGGTAATCTTATATAATTAACATGTTAAGAGTCTTTCAACAGCAACATTTCAAGGCTATCCCAACCACTAAATGTCTTATTATGATTTATAGATCTTATTCTGATCACTTCTTTTTCAGTTTTACATAGTATTGCTGTTAAATTTAAAAAGAATCTTTGAATGTAGGAACTAAACTTGATTTCCAATTTTGTAACAACTTTTTCAAGCTACTAACAGGAGACAGCACAACAATTGTTCTTGTTTGACTTTTACAGATAAAGGAAGTGGAGCATTCAGTAGTATTATTGATCTAGTTAAAGAACAATTATCAGACCATAGACCCTTAAAAACATCTTATCTTATATATATATATATATATATATATATATATATATATATATATATATATATATATATATAATGTTGAAGTCATACTGAAGTCATTGCATAACTGTGCAGTTTTATTTTTTTCTAAAGCTACCTCCACTTTATGCATTAAAACTGTTTGCTATTTTGACATTAATATTTTAGTGACTTCGGTGTTATCTCATTTCTTTGTTCTTCAATCCTCACTTTGTGTAATTTGTCTTGTATTTCTAACAACTCTTTATACCACTCTTTCAATTTATTACTAGCCCATCTTCCCATTTATCTTTTTAAGGAGTCACATAGTGTGACTTTATTAACCTGACCATTATCATTGAAAGATAAAAAGTTCTAAGATTTGTTCCTTAAGATAACTCTTAAATTTCTTTAATTTCACCATATATATTGAGATTCTGTGAATAATCTGATAAATTTGTATATCCATTAATATATTAAAACGTATTGTATTATGATCTGATAAAGGACAAGGAATAGTTTTAAAATAATTCACTTTATTAAGTAGATCTGGTGAGGCATAAATCCTATCAATTCTAGTTTGCATTCCTTGTGCCTAAGAGTAATAAGTGAATACAAATTACTTATCTTCTGCTTTTACTATTAAATCAGCTAAATTATTATTACTAGTCCATCTGTTTACTGCTTTATCTGATACCAGAATTTTTTTTCTTTTTTCTGTTCACTGTTCTTCTGTATTAGATATACAGTAAATATCCTCTGCTAAAATTAATTACCCTTCCAATGACTCTGCAGTAAGGTTATGTGACATTTAGCTACTCTTGCCACTATTACAAGAATCCAGTAAAAATTAGCTAGTGTATAGATTTTGCTTCACACATGTGGAGAGAAGAAGTGATCTTTGGGATATGATACCTGTCTCTCTAGCAGGTCGTATTTATATCACAGGCAATGTTTAAGTCTTTAGAATGGGTAATTCTGATGCTGTTTGTTTTGCAGATATGCAGAAGATTCATTAGAGTAGGTTCTGACAATGCCTTATATGCCAGGCATAGATCTTCCATCAACAGTCTGTAAGAGAAAGAATACAGAGATAGGGCCTTGAAGCAGTCTACATAGAACATGTTACTTATGTCCTATATTCTTTTAGTGAGGAACCTCCGTGGATGTTCCACTTGTTAGATATACCTGGTTACGTAGATACCAAAGGGGATATTGTACCCAGTGACAGATCTGATGAATGCTTAATACAGTGGAACAATGACTTCCTCGGGCTTAGCTACCATACTTTTGTTAATTAGATGCACAACATAGAATGATTTCCTCAATACTGTAGACACATGATGGTCAAAGGCTAGATTACTGTCTCTGTGTCTCCCCAAGTACCTGACTACTGGGTCAACTCTTAGGGGTGTGTTATCAATATGATAGTTACCAGGGGTGGATGACTTCCCAAAAGATACTATTATGCATTTTTTGGCATTTAGTTTTAGCCCATGGTTCTGGCACCAGTTGTTTGTCTGTGTCAACTCTTCCTAAAGAACATTTGTGTCAGTGGATGACTAAATGACAGCTCCTAATTTCAATCATCTCTACATTTTGTCAGCCAGAGGCCACTGACATTGACCTTGACTTCAGAGAAGTAAATGCCAAAAATGAGTGGTTCCAGGATCAATCCCTGAGGGACTCTATTTGTGACTGACCTCTTTGCAGAGGTAGACTCCCCAGTACTAACTTCCTAAGTCCTGTTTGTGAGCCAGCTGGCTATTCATCGGATTACATATGGTTTTGTACCTAACCTCATAAGTTTGTCAACAATAACAAATTGTGGATTTTGTCAAATAACTTGTCCAGGTCAAAGTAGGCAGTGTTAACCATTTTGTCCTTAGCCATTGCTTTGGCGACCTACTCAAAGAAGTCCACCAGGCTGAGTAGGCATGACCTGCCCATCATTCATAGGTTCATAGGTTCATAGCAGGTTAATAGGCTAATGGCCCTAGGGCCTTTACAAGCCTAGTCATGTTATACTACTTGTTCCCTAATTGACCTTGGTTAGATGGTCATTATTTGCAGAGCCAGTCTATGATCAACACTGACTGCCCCTGTCTGTGAGAAACATAAATGTCACCCTCAGAGCGAATTTACAGTCTCCCATCCAATTGTCTAGATTGCGCTTGATGGAACCAGATTGGGTTGGGTCCAGTGTCTGGAGGTTTCCTGCATCATTATAGTTCATTTTCATGATAATTCTTTCCATGGCTTTGCATATGACACTAGTGAGACTTATAGGTCTATAGTTTCCAGGGTCGGTAGATGGCCTACCTTTGTGCAGAGGGATGACTGTTGCTGTTCTCCATTCATGAGGCATGAAGCCTGTTTGGAGGCTACAGTTAAATAGAAATTCCAGAGGGCCTGATTGATCATGTTTCATGCCATTTAGAAGGCATTCTGTGAGATTGTCTGGGCCCATTGATGCAGCGTTCTTTGCCTTAGAGAGAGAGAGAATTAAGGACCTGTTCCATAATGATAGTAGGGGGAGGTATATTTGATGGTATTTCCTGAGGGAAGGTCAATGTAGAGGGGAGGTAAAGCTGCACCTGAATTTGTCATCCAGTAGGTTTGCTATATCCCCTGGCTTTTTTTAATTTCTCCAGGTCATTTGGGTTTCTAATACCATGATGGGAATGGAACCTATTCCTAAGTCAAAGTATGACTAAAGTTCATGAAATTGTATTGTTTTAATCTGTGATGTTAGCCAGAAGTGTTGCTTGCAGCACCCCCAGTGTGCCCAGTAATGACTCCTGCAATTCATATGGAGTTACATGTATTGATAACATTTCCAAGTATGATTGTGAATTATTTTTATAAGACCCATTGCTTCAACTACTATTGGAACTGCCTGGGTATCCTTCTTCCACACTGCCATCATTTATGTCTGCAAATCCTGGTATTTTATGACTTGTTGTCTTTCTGTACATAAGACACTGTAGCAGTATCAGTGATCAATGCTACTTTGTCTTCTTTTCATGGACTACTATATCTGTTTTTCTCACATTTGTTTTTCAACTGTTGGTAATGGGTGATCCCATGTGATATAAACTTCATCATTTTCTATAATGGTTTGTGGCTCATGTTTCCAATGTTTTTCAGTATTATAACGTTTGCAGAATCCCCAATGCAATAGTCTTTCAGTATTCAGTCCTTCCACCATTAGCATATCACATTCAGCAACAAGATCTACAACTGTCTCCAATTCTGTTTTACAAAACATACATTTGTCTGTTTCTTCCACATGTTCAATGGTCTTTTGTAAACCAACAAGTAAGTAGTCCATTATCTTGGGCTGCCAATATTAGCATGTCATCTTTTGGTTTGAATTCGCCTCTCCTTAACCATTCCTGCATTGGATCCTGATCAACATAAGGTTGTTCTAAGAATTTTCTATACTTGCAAGTATATTTATGCATTTTCCGCATTTCTTGCTTTCTCATCTGACCCTTCACCTGATTTCCTTTCTTTTGTTTTCTGGAACACTCAGTTACTGCCTGATTTTTAGCTACGTCTGGTTTGATTTCCATTCCAGCTTGACACCGTATATGCTACTGCTAAACTAAGCAGGAAGGTCATCTTAGATTTATTCTCTTCATGTTTTAAAATTTTCACTATGTTTTTGTGATGTCAGCAGATATGTATGCAGTCCTATGACTGCAGATCCATATGTGTAATCAGTTTTGAGAAGGCTGATACCTCCTTCAGAATGGGAAATATATAGTCTTGGTATACACTGATTTTTATAAATCATTTGATAAGCATGAAGCATCCTTCTTGTTTTTTTGTCCAACCAATCCAATACGTTTTGGGGCCAGTGAATCACTCCAAAACTACAAGTTAGGCCATGAAGAGTAACCTGGTTTATAGCTTGGACTTTGCTCCTAAATGTCAGCACTGTTTTCAGTATTAATTTTACTCTTCTAAAATATTCCTTACTATGTTTTATTGGCATTTGCCCATATGTTTTTTTTTATCCTTCATCAATTTCAAAATAGTTATACACTCCCTCTTGCTCAAATTCTTTTATATCACATTCTTGTCCCAGCCTGTTTTTTTCTTGGTGCTGCAGCTTTCCTGCTTTAAAGGTTGCTTTTGTACATTTATCAAGACCAAATGACATTCCTATATCATCTGAAAAAATTTTGACCACATGCAGTTGTGCTTTCACTTCCTCATCTGATGAACTATACAGTTTTTCAACCATCAACAAAAAGAAGATGAGAAATCTTTACACTTTGTTGTTTTCTGGGCACCAAATTGTACCCATGACCTAATCTGTTAAGCAGATAGCTTAATCGGTTAAGGGCAAGACAAAAGAACAGCAGTAATAGAGTCACCCTGGATTATCCCTCTTTGAATTTTTATCCCTGGAATAATATTTTGTCCTTTAGCATGGCTTAACTGCAAAGTGGTTTGCCACTGTTTCATTGTCAGTATAATGTAATTGATCAGTGTAGGGTGTATCTTATGCATTTTTAAGGACTCTTTTATCCATGAATGTGGGATACCATCAAATGCTTTTTATAGCCTATCCATGCCATACTTAGATTTTTCCCCTTTTTACAGTTCTCCATTAGGATTTTATTTAATAACAAATGATCGTTTGATCCACATGACTTTCTTTTGTTACCCTTTTGTTCTATTGCCATGATTGAGTTTTCTTCTAAATGGCTATAAACTCGGTCAGCATCAATTCCAGTGTATAGTTTATATGTCATCAGAAGGCAAGTTATTTGTCTATAGTTTCCAAAATAGCTTGTTGTTTTGCTCTTAAGTAGTATTGTTTTTCTTGTTTTTAATCAGGTTGGTGTCTATTTGGAGTGCGCATCAAAATAGTTCTTACTCATAACTAAATCTTAATGTAAATATGTTAATACTTTTTAGCCAGAAGTTAGGTACTGCAAATGGGCCTGGGGTTTTCCATTTAAGAGTTGTTATTAACTTTGTTGTCATCTCATTTCATATCCTGTACATTTGAATTTCTTATTCTTACTTTTACTTCTTCTATCTGTTCAGCATTTTTGTTATGTTCCATAGGATTTTCATAGATATTTCTTCAAAATGTATCTATTTCTTCTTTTTTGGTGGTGTTTCAATTCCTTTTGCTTGCTTCCCAATTCTCTATAAAACTTTTTTGTGTCATCAATAAATTGTTTATTTTGTACTTTTGATTTATATTTATCTGCATATCTTCTACATTTTTCTGCCTGTGCTGATATTTTTAGTTTATTATTTGCGATAGTACATGATAGCTCCTCATCTGTTTTGATAGTGTGTATTGCTTTCTGTCTTTCTGAGTATTTTTGTTGATCTGTTCCCTCTTCTATACTCTTCTAACAGTGACACTTCTTGTCTTTATTGCTTTATACTTTTCTCTGTTCAGTAGGAGATGGCATTTGATTTCCCCCCTTCCTTTATTGCCCTGTGTTTTTATAGTAAGAATTTTAGCTGTTATTAATTTAGTTGCACAATAATATATCCTATTTACTTTTGTTATATCACATGAATTTCTATGAAGAGTCCTAATTACACTGTTCATTTGTTTTATGAAACTTCTAATTTTGGAGATTTATTGATTTTCTGCAGTGTATTTCTTTTATAGATCTTTGCACCTGCCCATCTCTTATTAAATCAAGCAGCTCTTCTCTTAGATCATTTCTTCTAAACTGTGAACACATTCTTTGTTCTACATTTTCTGTGGGCATTCAAAAGGAAAGTTCCAGAGCAGCTTCCTGTGCCACATTCTCTTCAGTTTCATCCTGTGTTATCCATTGTTCATTCATAAGGGAACTCACTGGCCTGTCACTCTACAACATTGACTGTATCAGAATTGCCAGTTTCCTGTTTCTTGCCTTGCTGTGCAACTCTAACTGAACTTTTATACTGGCTTTCCATGGAAGTCTTTGAAGTATCTTCATATGGTAGCTGATCACATGTTTTCCTCTCCTGTGGCTTCTCCCTAATTTGGGCATTCATTGCTCTATCCCGCTGTGGTGTTATCAGAGTTAGATTTTCTACACTAAATCCTTCACTTTGCAGGTAATCCATAACCTCAGTTTCTATTTTTTTTTTAATTTCTCCATTACTAGTCCTCTTTTCTACTTTTCCTGTTTGTTTTCTTATTTTTTGGATTGTAAAATGTTTCATATCTGGATGCCTTTGCTTGAGTTGCTCTTCAAATATGTTCAGCTCTGCTCTTTTTGTATTGATTAGTTTTGTTTTCTCCTTAAATATTGTACCATATTAAATCTTTTTTCTTTCCCATGTCCATATTTCTTCTTCCGAAGTCTCCTGCTCCTCCTGTTTCTCCTTCCTTGGGAGACTCGTTGTTCCATCATGTTGTGATATGACCTGTGTTAGACTTGCTACACTAAATCCTTCACTTTGCAGGTATTCTATAACTTCAGCTTCTATTTTTTTTTTAATTCTACTCTACTAATCTTCTGTTCTGCATTCCCTATTTGTGATCTTATTTTTATATTCTGAAATTCTGCATATCTGGATGGCTGTGTCTGTATTTCTCTTTGAATATCTTTGGTGCTACTTTTTTGTAATAATTAATTTGGCTTTCTCCTTTTCAGAAATATTGCCACTTACCAGATCTCTCTTTCTTTCCTGTGACCACATATCTTTTTTATACCTTTCAAAAATTTCTAGATTTTGCAAACTAGTTGTCTTGTGTGCAACTAGGTATAAGTGAAATTTCAAGGGTGCTTTTACAGGAAAAATATATGTGGCTATACAGGGTGCTGCCAAACACTTGAAGGGAAACTAATAAGTACAGCTTGATGATTTATGAATAAATGGATAAATAAAGCTAAACAACACATAAACATTGGCAAAAAGAACTTCTACCACTCAACCCTATCCACTGAACTCAGGCACCAGGAAAATTCTGGAATACTATGAACCAAATTATCCACCCTGGCAATCCCTCCACACCCAGCCCTTGCCCTAATAACACCCCCCCCCCAAGAAACGTCTTCTAGTTTCAATTCCTACTTCAGAGATACCAATGACAAACTTATGCAGACTTCCAACCAAACCAACCTCTTAACTCCCACTACCCCCACAACAACATCTCTTCTCTCTAAAGCCCCTGACAATATTCCATCTTCATTCCTAAAAATAGCTGCAGACAGCATTGCTCTTCCTATCAGCATCTTAATCAACAAATCCATGCAGGAATGTTATGTGCCCAAACTACAGCATGCTGCCTTTATCCTACCTCTCCATAAGGGAGGCAAAAACAATAGCATCACTAATTTCTGCCCTATAGCTATCCTCTCCCCTATGTCCAAAATCCTAGATAAATGTATCCACCTATAGCTTATGCCATACCTAGCCTTACATTAACTAGTTACTCCAATCCAACATGGATTCTGACCTGGCCATAGTACTACCATTGCCCTGCTCTCATTCTTAGACACAGTAAATCTAGCCCGTGACTCTGGTAACATTGTCTCTACAGCTCTACTAGACTTATCCAAAGCATTCAATAACATTTCCCACACGCACCTCTTAAACCACCTCTCTAGCCTCCATCTCTCCAATAATTCTTTATCTTGGTTCTCAAGCTACCTCTCTGGTAGGTCTCAAGCTGTGAAATGGGGGAAGGGCACCTCCTTCTTCCTTCCAACCCCCACTGGGGTACATCAGGGATCTATACTTGGTCCACTGCTGTTCAACATCTTCATTAATGACTTCCACAAAGCCATACCCAATACCAAAATTGTACAATATGCAGACAATTCCACTTTAATCTGCTGTGCCCCCACCCTCCCTCAGCTATAAATAATAACCCAAACTGCCTTCTCCTCCACTGAACAATGGATGCTCCAAAACCACCTCTCACTAAATGCCAACATATCCAAAATTCTGTTATTCTCTCCATCAAAAGCCTCCCCTCTTGATAAACATTTTTTCCAAATTGTAAGCCACAACAACACTGCCTTAGAGGTCTCTCCCTTCGCTAAACTTCTTGAGGTAACTATTGATGAACACCTAAAATTCGACACCCACATCCAGCAAAACATTAAGAAAACTCATATTAAACTTGGTATGCTATACAGAAACATCCACTTCCTTTCCCCTCCCACCAGACAAACTCTTGTCACTACCTCTCTGCTTCCTTCACTTTTATATGGTGCCCCAATCCTATCTAACCTATCTGCATCTCTCCTCCAAACTGGAAATCTGCTATAATAAAATTTCTAAATTTGCCACCAAAGCCAAATTCTCCTCCCATCACTGTACTGCCCTTCATTTATTAAACTGGCTTGAACTCCCCAACCATCTAGATTATATCCAAATTACTACAGCCCATAAACTAATTTTTCAACCTACTAAGTGCCCAGCCCTATCCAATATCCTCCAACCATACTCCCCTCCAAGATCTCTAAGATCATCCCACCAAAACCTAATCACTGTCCGTAAACCCAATCGTCCTGGGCAGTATTTGCTATCCTTTTCTTTAGCTAAAAAATGGAATTCCTTACTATCCTCCCTAAGGACTTGTGAAAGCTTTGACACCTTTAAACCTCCTCCTCTACACTCCTACCTTTCTTCCAAATGGAAATGCAACTGCTCTCTCCCCACATAGCCTCATGCCTCTCTCTCCCCCACAAACGTTTCTCTACCTCTGAGCCTAAACCTAACCTGACATAACAGTAAAAACCTGTACAACCCTATTCAACCTCTACCACCTCTGCTCTCTTTCACTTCTCTTTCCCCCTCTTTCCCAGTTGCCTTTTTCCTCCATACACTTCAAATACCTTCTAACCTGGTAACATACTCCTGTTCCACAGCTGTGAACTTCTAACCTTCTAACTTCTTTGGCTAAAAATATAATCTGCAACACTGTATTCCTGTTCTTTAGCTTAAAATTAAAATTCTGCATCCTCAACTTCTCAATAAATTCCCTCTTCCTACTCTATATCATACCATCATAAATACTTGACACCATGAAACCATATAACTTATGTTGTTCTCTGACTCTTAATCATCTTTGATTTGTGTTTCTCTTTACTTTGACTGTAACTGTGAATGCACTATGTAACACAATTTTATTTAATTGTACTCTTCCTCGTTTAATTTGGATTTTTATGTGAATCAATGTGTATAACTGCATATATATTTTACCTCACTTAATTTTGATTTTTATGTGAATAACTGTGTATAATCACTATGTAATGTGGATATTTATGTGAATAACCGTGTATAATCACTATGTAATGCAGAACGTTTCTCCCCGGGTCTCCACTGAAAATGGGCTCCCTGAGCCCAGTGAGCCTCCCCGGTCAGCAAACTGAAATAAATAAATAAATAAACAAACAAATAAATAAATAAGCCAATCCCCATTAGCTACAAACTCCACAGGATTTCCAGTCTCAATTCTCATAAATCACTCAATTAGCAAATCTATAGTTCTTACTGTCTGGAAAAAATTCTATACTATTCCCATCCACAAAGATGGAAACTCTGTTGAGCTTTGAAATTACTGACCTATTGCCATACTCTTTCCCCTCTCAAAAATTCTTGAACATTGCATCCACAAACAACTTATGGCCTACCTTAGTCATAAAAACCTGTTCATCCCAACAAAGCATGGCTTTTGCCCCCACCATAGCACCACTACTGCTCTAATCTCCTTCACTAACTCCATCTGCCATTCTAGAGATAACAACAAACTTGTATCCTGTCTCTTTCTCAACCTTTCCAAAGCCTTTAACACTGTCTGTCACCCTATCCTACTCTCCAAACTTTCTCAACTTAACATCTCTTCAGCTGCCATTTCCTAGCTATATCACTGACAGACAACAATCTGTCAGATGGCTCTCAGCTCTCTCTTCCTTTCTCCCTATCAAAATGGGAGTCTCACAAGGCTCAATTCTAGGACCCCTTCTCCTTAACATCTTCACTAACCAACTTTACACATCCTGTCCTCAGTCATCCCTCATACAATATGCTGATGACTACTATCACCTCCTTTGCTGACAACCTCTCTGACCTTCTATCAGTGACACAAGAATTTTTCAACCTTACAGAATCTTAGCTCACCAACAATCAACTTATACTCATCCCCAAAAAGATAAAACATCTGCTCTTCCTCCCCAAATCCCTCTCCCACCTTAAATCCTCCTTTACTATCTCTTCCCTCAACAACACAAAAATCAAACCAGATACCTACACTAAGTTTGCAGGGGTTATCATAGACGACCAACTTAAATTTGACCTTCGTGTACTCCACAGTATAAAGAAAATCCACCAAAAGCTTGGACTTCTTTACAGAAACAAATAGTTCCTCACAGCTAACTCCAGAATCTCACTTGCTGAAACTTATTTTCTTCCTAACCTCTTCTACAGCTGTGAAATCCTCGCAAACTTACACTCCTCACTACTATCAAACTTGAAACTGCCTATAATAAAGTTGCTCTATTTGCCACCAATCTTCATTCCAAAACACACCACTGCCATGCCCTTAGGACACTCAACTGGCTGGTGTTTCCTCACCACTTGCTTACTCAACGTCTCATAATCCACTCTATTCTTAACAAGCCTTCATCCTGCCCTAACATCTTCTCACTGGTCTCCCTTTATACCCCTCCATTAACTTCTATGAAGTTCCAACCAATGTCTCCCACTGATACATAATCCTAAAAAAACTATTGCCCAGAATCTATAGAGTTACTTCCCTGCTTTATCATGGAACAAGATTCCCGTGTCCCTCACTAACATCACCCGGTCCACGAGTTTAAAAAAAGCTCTCAAAAACCAACTTTCCAACACTTGAATCTGTCACTGTAATCATCCCACCTGAATTCCCTTCCCTGTCCCCTCCTCCCTCCATTTACCTTACTTTCCTTACCTCTCTAAGCTCCACCTCATCCCTCCCAACTAAATATTCTTCATTACAGCTAACTCATCTTATTACATCATACTCTCCTACTTCTATCTATCCTCCTTTACTTCTCTGTACCTGTCACCTATTGCCTGCTTCCTCTTTATAACCTTGGCTCTCACATTAAATTTCCACAGCTCTGGTAACCATAATAATAATTGCCTTTAATTGGCTCAGTTGCCCACTGATGATAGTACAGAAATCTTACTACCTGATACTTGCTATTACATGGTCTCAATTACTAAAGCATCTATACTTGTTTTGCAAATGCCTGCATGACTGCTACTCCCTACTTGTATTTTGTAATAGCCATTGCATAACCTTATTGTACTCTGATATGTTTATATTTGTTGTATATATATTTTTTTGTTTCTTGTATAATTTCTTTTATAGTTTTGTAATATAGAGCTTTTCTCCCCAGGCCTCTGCTGAAAAAGGGCAGTAGCTCAGTCGGACTAGCCTGGTCGACAAATGTCCAATAAATAAATAAATATAAATAAATAAAGTATGTAGGCAGATATTCTGAAGCTAGAAGCAAATCAAGCAGTATTTACTGAAAAGAGGCAATTAGCTTGTTAAGAATGATGAAAAGAGGGGAGTCACATGAATGGCTACTGCCTGACTACTACTGGTGTTGGTCTCACCACAGTTTCACTCTGCTGGGATACGATGTCCCTTTGCTGCTGCTTCTCTCACCAGAAACAAAATAATAGCAACCATCCAAAGATGAGAAGTAGGCCACAGCCTGTTTGGTGATCCACATCTTGTCCCAGATGATGCAAGGGTCTGTAGGCTTGTTGTACCCTTTTACTTGTAGATGCCTTGAATAGCAAACAGACCAATCAGGAAAGTCAAGGACAGACACTCACTTCCTGACCAGAAAAATTAAAGAATCTATAGACTTTTCTCCTTCTCTTTCCAGGAGCAAACTATAAACACAAATTCCAAACTGGCAGATATGAAGCAGTTATTAGGCTTTTTGGTGATCAACAGTCCCCAAGAAATAATGTTCCTGTGCACCTTCTCTAACCAGGAGCAAAACAGAAGCACTAATCCAAAGATGACTACTAAGAACCACAATCTGGGCTCACCAGTAATTGGTGGTCTTGGAGTAGATGTTACAGATTTTAAAGGTAAGATGGAAAATGGGTTAATACCATAAGAGCTGCAGTGTGCGCTAAGTGGTTTGAATTGAAAGAGGGGGTAACTTAAGCTTAAGCTATCTAAGTGGAGAGAAAAGAGCAAGATAGATTGGAAGGGGTGGGCACTTTGTATACTGGCTATATGGAATACCGTGAGATGGCCAATACATTTAAATAGTTGAAGGGGAGTGATTTCACAAAATGATAATTATGTGCTTACTCACAATAGCCAATGATAAAGCAGAGGGGAGAAGATATGTTGTCAAATTAACATAACGGCCAGGTAACGATAAAAACAGTTGAGTTTAAAAACACAACAGCACCAGGGTAGAAGGGTAGAGAAAAACTTAATTTCTGTGTGCCTTACAAGTGACACAACTGTGGTCTCTTTCCTATTTTAAATAGGCAATTAAAAGAAGAATACAAGTAAAACACAATGTCAAGAAATTGACTCACAATATTTAAAAAAGAAGAAGGCAATAAAGCAACCACAAAATACAGGAAAGCAAAAACAAATTAACCCTTTCCCCTCACAGCAAGTTGTGGCAAAGTCTGGGTCAGCTTTTCTAGCAAAGCCTTGGAATGTTTTATTTTACCCCTTAACTTACTGGTACTTTGCTTTTATTAATCTTACTTAGTAGATATGTCATTCCTTGTGCAAATGCATATTATTCGTAAGATGTTTATTCTTCTTATTAATTGAAGTATTACAAACAGTCTTGACTATATATAAAATAATTCCTGCTTGTTTAATTTGAATGTGTTTTTAGCCATTGTGAACAGCTGTTCTGATTTAAGCTTCACATCTTGACATTAGAATTTGATTACAACATGTGAAAATGACAACTCACAGTACAGAATAGCTGCTAATTTCCTGTGTAAGCTTATCATTCTTATTAATTCTTTTAAACTGTTCTAATCAGTAAACAATGTCTAACTTTACTTCTTTCCTTTGATATATATATATAGTTAAGAGTAAATAACACTACAGCATAAGCTATTAACATTCAGCAAAATATAAGCAAATTATATATCAGCAACATGTCAATATAAAACATTACTATGACTCTTGTTTTACCAATTTTTTGCTTCTACGAAAAGGAATAATATATGTTCTCCAGGATTCAATAAACTCTGTGCAGGTTTCGTGTAGAGCCTACACAGAGTGCATCCATGTACATGATGTGCCTAAATGCAGTGCTGCACAATCCATATTAATGAAGCGTGGTATGCTTCAACAGGATTTTGTGGAACGCAACAGTGTTTCTGGCTGCAAAACCTCTATGGAAATGCAATGAGCATTTCCATGTAAGGTTGCTGGGTGCAAAACCTCTGAAGTAAATGCAGATATCAGTTCTGTGTAAGGTTGCTGTCTGCGAAAGGTTGATTGTAGTCAATGATTGTATGGCAGCACAGCAATTGCTTTACCCTTTTCTGAGGTTTCTTCGTCTAAATGTGTTTAGGACCCTGCTATAGATATGTCATTCTCCTTTTTTTATTATTATTATTATTTTTTTTTGTGTGTGTGTGTGTGTTTGTGTGTGTGTGTTTGTGTGTGTGTGTGTGTGTGTGTGTGTGTATGTGTGTGTGTGTGTGTGTGTGTGTGTGTGTGTGTGTGTGTGTGTGTGTGTGTGTGTGTGTGTGTGTGTTTGCACAATGTGCTGCTTAATGCAAACAGCTTTGGCTATGCTTATCTCATTTGTATGACTGGGCCACCCATGTAAGAGACATGACTCAGACAGCCAAAAATAGAAACTGGATGTATTCAATTAATACGACTGGACGTCATGCAAACCCAGTAAGTGACGCTGCACTGCAGCTAACAATGTTAAGTTAACAATGAATACTAATCCTGTGGCAACAGGTGTTAAGTCTAGGTCTGGAGTGTATATAGTTCTGGGTTCTGGTACAGGGTGTGCCAACTTTTCTTTTACTCTTGTGACACTGCAGATTCCAAAGACATGCATCTTAAGCATTTCTTCATGGGCCTCCGCTGAAAATAGGCTCTGTCCTAGTTGGACTTTTCAAGTCAACAAATGTTAAATAAAAATAAATAAATAAAAAGTATGCAAATTAAGTGCAACATAGGCAAGTGTTTTCTCAACTTTCTTGTGGCAAGAGCTATAAGTTTAAAACTACTATACACATGGTCCAAGATTCAAAAACTGTATATTCCATGCACTTTTATTCATGTTCCAAGTCACATTATATTTACTCTCAGTTATAACACCTGACATAAGTGTAGTTGATGTTAATATTTATATGTATGAGGGCTGAGACACTAATATTGTGTCACATATTTACCTATTTATTTATTTGTGTATTGTGTATATATTATCAAAAGTATGACTGTGGATAAAATTTGCACTATGTTCATGCAACCATATTTCTGCTATCCCATTTGAGTGACAGAGTTACACAAGTGACTGTATATCAAATAATCTTGGAATTGCATTGCTTGTCACTAGTGACCACCACTTACCATCATGCAAACACATGCACTCTGGCTTACTGTGTTTGTGGGATGGTAATCGGGGCACAGATTTTTTCAAATATAGCAAAAAAAACAGTGCACATTCTCAGTTAGTGCAATATATGCAGTTGGTGAAAAAACATGATATATAAATTGGAATTGGTGGGAAATGCTCATTATACATTGAGCTTGATCTTTAGGAGACATGGCTGGTGTTGTTGGAGAGGGTTTGTGCTTCCGCTCACAATGCTGGGGTGTTCAGGAGTCCAAAGTCTTTGTTGGGCTCCTAGTTAAGGTGCATGGCTCATGCCTTCTGCAGGGGAACTATGTAAGCTCTCAGTATAAGTCTGAAGCCTGGACTAGTGTGACAAGGGCTTTGACTAGTGTGATGGGTATCCCAAGCACTAGCAAACAATGCCATCTTCATTATGATGACCTCCTTAGGAGAAAGTGGGATACCCTTGATCAGTGGATCATGGAATGTTGAGCAGAGAGCACTCCACAGATGTGTATGTATAAATTGCATTAACTAATTGTAAAAGTCAAAGCTGAATATAGTCAAAACCGGCATTCAGAATGGCATTCTGTTTTGTTTTACCTTTTCCATAGCTGCCAAAGAAGGGGCCGTCCCATGGTGCGCAGCTAGCAGAGGTGAGAGAAGCATGTGGTATGTATGCATATAAAAAGTACTGTCATTGTACCTTTAACAGTTAGAGATGGCTTAGTTGTTATTTCATACAGTTGTATAAAACTGAGCATTCATAGCTCAACAGTAAAATAAAGTATGCATGCATTAGTCTGTAGCACAAAGCAACAGTTCCACATTCTCAAATAACAGTGAGCATGCATCTGTAAAGTATAAAAGGTAAGTATGCATGCATTAGTCTGTAGTCCAGAAGAAAGGTACAGCATTACAGTATTCAATGGTTGTGGGTTCAAAGACCACACTTCCCAATTATACAATAGTGTTTAAATATATTCAGTTCAGATGTCTATACCTCTGGCATGAATAGCCTGCTGTCAGTTGTAATCAGTATAAATGGAACATGCATATGTGCAATATATTCCTGCATGAAAGATTGCTCGCTGCAATTTGATCTGCACTATAGTGTGCATGTGCTAGGAACTGGGTAGTCTTCAACCTAATAAAGAAATGTCTTGGGAGTTGGTATTGTTAAAAGTAAAACGTAGCAGAACAGAGTTAAATAATTGTAGAAAGCTTTGTACTGTATATTAGCTTTGAAGTTAGTAATGTCCTCCTTTTTTTTTTCTCTCACCCCACTCCTTTTCTTCTATTTATTTATTGTTTAAGTTCTTATTATTTTATTGTTATTATGTATAATATTGTATTTCATTCTTATATATTTTGTTTTTTATTTTATTTTTATTTTGTTTGTATTTATGTATTTTAATTTGTTTTATTATTTCTAATTTTGTTTAGTTTGTTATCTATTTTCTATTGTTATAATTTTTATTCCTATTTTTGAGGTTATTTTTATTTTATTATTGTGTTTTAATGTTTTTATTTTTATTACAACAGCACAACAGAGTAGGCAGGTTCCAGGTGATCCTCCTATTCTCACTCCACCGGCCACTGCACCAAGGCCCAGCACATCTGGCTGCAACCTGGCAGCACCCCCTCTGCTGCTCCTGCACTACCTGGCCCATTAGGTAGTTCTGTGTCAGAGGATAGACCGCTGGTTCTCTCTGGGAGCAGTGGTGGTGGGGCTGCATTTATCATCTGGGATGAGTTGCCAGGTATGGTGCATAGGATTGTGCACTGCATAGTGGGCACACTACTACACCAAATGGACCACCTGCTCTCCAACATTGTACTAAATAATACAAGGAGACACAGACATTAAACACTGCTACCATTAGCGCAGTGAGGTGTGCGGACTCAATTCTCACTGTCACCCAACTTGACATCCATGGGTTCACAATTTCCCCACCCTCATCCAAACCATGGTGCTTACCACCCTCTTGTGGCCTTCACCATCCCTGTGGTTCCTCACCTTGCCAACTTGCCTGCCCCTGAAATGCCTATGTCCCCCCCCCCAAAAAGAAACAAACAGGGCAGCTGTCCCCCCAAAAAAAACGTCCCATACATAGCTCTCTAGTATGGCCTTGGTGCTGTAGTCAGTAGATTGGGGTCAGGTGCATCCTGTGGACCAGTCCTACCCCACTGTGCTGTGGCCAGTCTTACCCCACTGTGCTGTGGCCAGTCCTACCCCACTGTGCTGTGGCCAGTCCTTCCCCACTGTGCTGTGACCAGTCCTACCCCACTGTGCTGTGGCCAGTCTTACCCCACTGTGCTGTGGCCAGTCCTACCCCACTGTGCTGTGGCCAGTCCTACCCCACTGTGCTGTGACCAGTCCTACCCCACTGTGCTGTGGCCAGTCCTACCCCACTGTGCTGTGGTCAGTCCTACCCCACTGTGCTGTGAAAGAAAAAAAGAAAAAGAATAAAAAGACATGAGGGTTGCAGTGAAAGAAACAAGGAGAACATTAGTAACGTCATATGTGACATACAATGCAGTTATACAATTCTTTGACTCTATTCTGCTACCTTTACTTTTAACAATACCATCTCCTAACAAATAACATTTCCACTGTTAAGACTACCAAGCTCATAACAGATGCACAGTATATTACTGATTGATAGCAGCAAGCAATCATGGATGTGTGCATATATTGTACATATTTGTGCTCCAGTTATATTGATTACACTTTACAGCAGGCTAGTCTTGCCCTTGATTTATAGGTCTGACATTACTGTGTATTACTGATGAAAACAGTATTGTATAGTTGGGAAGTGTGATTTTTAAACCTACAACCTCTGACCATACCTCTCAAAGGTACCAAATCCCTCTGTATTTACCAGTTTTGAAGGCAAAACAATAGGGTGCCATGAATTTCTGAGTGGCCTCCGTCAATTCTCAATTTTTGCTGCCGGTATACACCTGACATCATTTTGCAAAGTGAAGCTGTTTTACAAACATTAAATCTGTAATTTATATCTGATGATGAGGAATACCTTTGCAGGCTCAGTTCACTAGGTTAATGAATGTAACTCTTTAAAAAAAATCCACTAATAGATTAAGTGTTGGATGTGAAAAGGTCTTTATTTCTGCTCACACCACTACACATACAAGCTCCTCCTCCAGACGACTGGGCAGTATAAACACTCTTAAATTGCTAATTGCTGCCCTCCACTGTCTTGTCCCTGAATGGTTAAAATATACTGGGTTGTATTTCCTCCAAGCCATTAAGAAAAGACAGCAGTGAAGTAACACTCCTCTTCTCTCCTTTCATAATTCAACTCTTATAAATAAATATTTTGACTTTATAAAACAGATCCATGGGATTCCTGTTTAGTGACTTGGAGCTGTCCTCTGCTCTTGAATGCCTAAGACTAAGGGCAGGATTCACGATGGCTTGCATGGAGTCTAAGAGTCGTGTAAGACTCCATGCAGCCATCGCGATCCAGGAACAACCCAAAATCCCATGTAAGAGACCAGCTAAAACGACTCTTACACGGGCAGGGCGTGGATATGCTAATTACCTCACTTGCAGCCGAAAGGCATGCAAATGAGGCAGATTAGTGATCCACGAAGCTGAAACCAGCCCGTGTAAGAGTCGTCTTAGGTGCAGAAATGTACTCAGTTGACAACTGAGTACGTTACTGCAAATAACACAATGGAGCCATGACAGCTCCAAATAAAGTGTGCATATGTTGCAGGCAGCATGCCAGTGGCCAAATATGTGGCCATTGGCACGGTAACCCGATGCAAACATGAAATAATTTATTTTTTTTCGGCGATCGGCGATGTTTAAACGCAGCGCAGCCCCGCGCAAATGGGCTGCGCTAAATAAGACATAAAAATAAAGGTATGCAGATGATACAACCATCATTTCCTCAGCCCCAACACAGTCGGAACTTTATTCTCTCACACAAAACACCTTCACTACTATAGAGCAATGGTTCTCTAATCATTGTCTCCTCCTTAACCCAAAGAAAACCAAACTCCTGATTTTTACTCCCACTCACTTGTCTCCCTCCATTAATTTCACACTCACATCCAACAATGGCACCCTTATCTCTCCAGAACAAACCACCAAACTCCTGGGTATTACAATTGACAATCAACTAAAATTTGACACTCACATTAACTCTACAATAAAATTGACTAACAGAAAACTAGGTTCTCTCTATAGAATCAAATCTTTCCTTACTCCAGAAGCTAAAACTACAATAGCTAGAACCCACTTAATATCTACCCTATTATATGCCTCCCTATTTATACTAATCTTTCTAAACATAATCTTAACAAACTAGCTACATCATATAACAACATTGCCAGATTTGCTACAGCCTCTCCATACAGGACTCATCATTGCTTCAATCTAAAAATTAGGTGGCTAGAATTACTCCACCAAATACAATTTAGTCAACTTACAATTGCCCATAAAGCCCTTTACCACCCTGACAACACTCCAATGCTCTCCATCCTCATAAAACCCTATAACAATCTAAAACCTTCGCTCCTCTAACAAAATATTGATTCAAACTTCTCTATCTAATAACACAGCAGGTGATTCCACATTTTCCAACTCGGTTGGTAAAATATGGAATCAACTACCTCAAGACCTCACAACTCAAACATCACTCCCAATATTTAAAACTAAACTAAAACTCTTCTTATCCAACCACTGGCTTTGCTCTTGCAATAACCCTGACTAAGCATTCTTACCTCCTTCTTTTTTGATTCTTTACACCCATTCGTTTTCTTCTTATATCTAACACTCTAAATTATCCTCTATATAACTGTTTCTGTTATTCCATATGTAATAAAGGCATACATAAATATTTTTTTCAACTTCCAATGTAGTTGTAATAGGGTAATTAAGTTCTTTATTTTTATCTTTCTTTGCTAAATCTCTTACTGTACTCGAATACTATTACATCCTGCCATAGGCTTAAAGTACATTGTTTTTTTTTCTATTATTAATTTGTATGTTATTTGGTACATTTTGTTTATTTTTACCTAAGTAGTATTGTAGCGGAGCTTTTCTCCCCGGGCCTCCACTGAAAATGGACATGTATCCAGTTGGACTAGCCCGGTAAACAAATGTAAAATAAATAATAAAATAAAAAGTATGAAACCCACAAATGTGGGATTTATGTAATGCATGGATTTGCAATGCAGGGACTAGCAGACCAAAAACAACATGGCCACCGTCTAGTGGTTGCTAAGGGGGGAAGCTGAGTGTAAGACATGTAACTAAGCATTATTAGGCAATCCTATGTAAATGAGTGGTAGGATAGTGAATCACACTGTCACATAGCAAATGAGCACATTCCGTGTAGTGTAAGAGTTAGATAAGGGGGAGTAATAGAGTAGGAGATAGATGACATCACAGGGGGGAATGTCAGGAAGAAATCCAGCTCATTGGAGCAAAGTGGTATGTGAAAGATGTCAATCACACAGCATAAAAAGAGGAGTGTCAACAGATAAGCATGGGAAAGTCAAGAAATAGAAGGTGTACACTGTGGCCAACACCACAGTTTCTTGCTGTGTGTGCATGTGCGCTTGTGCTCGCTGGGAGGCGCGAGTAAGGCAGAGTGCGCACATGTAAGGCAGAGTAAGCATGTAGGAGCTTGTGTAAAGATCTATTAACCTGTTTGCACTGGTGTGCATGCATTTTAACCCAAATAAGCAGATTCTAGTCCGTGTAAGCATGTGTGCGTGCGTGGTAGCCACTGTGAGCGTGTTTTCGCTGGTATGTGCGCTGCTCCCCCCTGAGAAAACAGAGAGGAAAAAGGAAGCAGAAGAAATAGTAGGAAGCTAGCAGGGAATACTGGTAGAGCTAGCAGGTGAAAACAATTAGAAGCAGGCAATTACACAGGCAGAATACTAGCCCAGCCCAGCACTTAAAACACTGCAAACAGCATTGCAGTATGTTTCTCTCAAGAGACACTGCAAGACAGGAGTAAGCTAGTAGAAGTGAAAATTGAAAAAGCTGCACTCAGACCAAACATGCTAGGGGCTGCCATAGCTGTTATAAGGAGACATAGGAGACTTGCTGAGGGTGGTGACAATGCAAATGCTGCCAGTCAACCCACAGTGAGGAGACGGAGAAGAGTGTACAGGCCCAGGGTCACCTACGAGGGGTTACATGAGCTGGAGATAGTGGAGTGCTATAGAGTGGACAGAGACCTCCTGCAGCAAATTGTTGAGCTGTGCAGGCCACGCCTCACACACAGAACCAACAGAGGGGAACCCATCCCAGTGGAAACCAAGGTATGTGTTGGCCTAAGAATACTAGCAACAGGTACCTTCCAGAGACCAACTGGTGATATGATGGGGACATCACAGGCATCAGCCTCCAGGGTACTGCACCAGTTCCTGGATGCCATGTCAGCACATGTCGGTGAGCATGTATATTTCCCCAGTTCCCGTGAGGTATTGGCCAGCAATATGCGTCTCTTCCATCAAATAGCGGAATACCCTGAGGTAGTGGGTGCAATAGACTGCACGCACATACGCATCAAAGCACCAGCCGGTGAGTGGGGTAGGGCCTACATTAACTGCAAGGGCTTCCCCTCCATCAACTGCCAGGTCGTGTTTGATGCCCAGGGCATAATAATTAATGTGTGTGCTGGCTGCCCTGGGAGCTGCCATGATTCCCATATCTGGCATTTGATGCAGCTGTACCAGACATTTGCCAATGGAGACATCCCACATGGTCACCTAGTGGGGGATGCAGGATATGCACTGGAGCTGTGGCTGATGACACCCATCAGAAATGCACACACACCTGAACAAGAACGCCATAATGAGGCACACGCACAAACACGTAATGTAAAAGAGTGTGTGTTTGGGCTGCTCAAGTCACGGTTCCGATGCCTGGACACATCTGGTGGAGCCTTGCAGTACTCACCAACTACATGTACCCAAATTGTCATGGTATGTGCTATGCTACATAATATGATTCTGCGAAAACAGCTGCAGCAAGTCCAGCATAGGGCCGGGACAAACAGCCCCCCACCATAGCCAAGGCCATCACAGGCAGGGCGTGACTCGGAGGAGGAACAACCTGAGCCTGCCTCAGTAGGCAGAAGGAGGCATGCCCAGTATGCCCTGGCCTTGGCAAAGAGGCAACGCATAGCACATACACTGGCTCAGTAGGAACCTTGGGAATGATACCCCTCTCTGACTCACTCATATAGTAACAGGGACGCCTAACATGACACAACCGGCTTCCAAACACGTACAGGGAGTGTAGTATGTGCATCCGACAGAGGCAGCCCTGCAGCACCACCTGAGGCATGATTGCCATGTGTTAAGCAATGTAACACCATCTAATATATGCAAACATGAAGACCCTGCCTAACATCTCACCCTCACCAAGCATGATGCCATACTATGAAGACAACAAGATCAAGTACTATAATTGGCTGAAGTATTGCTGTTAGCAAGGAGGAACAAATGGCTGACAGCCTGGGCTGACATGCTGAGCAAGACATGATGCCCCACCTGCTAGGGATGGCATGCATCCAGCATACCTGTCTGTGTGGATACTGGCAAAGGCTGTTGTCACCCCCACTGTGCCTTGAATAGGTAAGGCTGGAAACACAAACCCACCACCATAGGTAGCACAAGGGATAACAACCTGGATGTAATGCTACCCAACGCCAGAAGTCTAACCTGCAAGGTGCATGCAGACCAAACCCACCTCAGCATGGAGAATGGTAATATCTGTTCTGTAACAGAAACCTGGGTCAAGGCCCAGAAGAGCACCCTAATACTACCAGGTTATACCTCATACCATGCTCTACAGCTCCAAAACATGGAACACACTACAATAGGAGTGTGGCTATCAGTAATTGTCAAGGATAACCCCACCCCCAGGTTGGTACCACAGCAAGAAGCAGCATGGACTATCCACGGGCAAGCAACAGTGGCTCAAACTGCGTCCCTGTTTTCAGCCTGCTACAGACCACACTCACAAACCCAGGAACCCCAGCCAGCCTTCCTGAAGACACTGCAGAGTAGGAATGTCTCAACAAATACCAAACAAGGCACACACAAAGTATGACATAGGTGGCAATCTATTATGTATGGAAGAAGTAATCAGGGACCTAGGGACACAAGTGGATGGTAACCTGTCATGTGACACTCACATTGCCAAGGTGTCCAGGAAGACCTGCTATATTGCCCACCTTAATATGAAAGGATGCACGTGTACATCAAGAGAGGTCACTGTACCCCCATACTCATCCCTTATCAGGCCCATACATGACAACAATGCCCCAGTTCGGATGTACCTTAACTTACACCTGCAGCAGTTAGAAAGACCCCAAATGTACCCTCACCAACAGGATAAAGGGTCCAAACATTTGACATCTGCAGCCTGGCTGAAGAAACCACAGCCCAATTCACAAGCATACTGCCCAGTCAGAGGCAATGTATGCCTGATGAACAAGGCCATGTCCAATCCAGAATTAATGGACATGCTCCACTGCAGAAACCCCAAATCCAGCAGAGACACCACAGTGAGATATCTGAACCTCCACACATAGATAAATAGGATGTGCTGGAGGGACAGATCCATAACCCAGAGGCTCCTTACACTCTGGAACAGAATCCCAGTCCATGATAGGCTGAGCACCACACTCATACTCAACAAGAGAAATCTGGTGAAGTGCATGGGAGATAGTAGGTGTACACTGGGGGCCATCCCTGCATCACATCTAGTAAAGTAAACCCTACATGGGCATAATACGCACATTGCAAGGGGTGTCAAAACTCACACACAGTCTGTCCATGCTCAAACAAGGCCAGGGCAGATAGCCTAGTATGAATCTATGAACCTATGACGATACAAATTGTGCAGGACACAAAGGATTATCACACAGCTGTCCTACCTGATGGTAGGAACCATGGTGATAATCCACAGATATGCTCTGCAGTACTCTAATATCACAAACAATACACCAAACCCACACACATTGACAACATCCTACCTAACAGATTCTTTGCAAACTCCCCACCAGCACCTAACTGCCAAATATGTATCCCAGCAGAGTGAAGGCCCCCTGACATTGCAGATGCTGAGGTAACAGCTAGCATCTACAAAGCACACCACGCAGCATTAATGGTACCAGATGGTGTTCTGGGTTGTGTCCAACAAGTACTGTAAGAAGAATGGAACACCAAATAGCACTACTGCTCACTATCAGTCTTACCACAGGATATGTACCCAAAGAGCAGTGTACAGCAACAGTGGTCCCTCACCACAAAGGTGGTGCCTGAATGGATACTGCAAACTATCACCCCTCAACCCTGACTATCTAGGTTGGCAAAGTAATGGAGAGGATGATCATGGATCCCAGGAATAACGAGATTGGGTACCTACAGACATTGGACCCTACCCAGTGTGGCTGTCATAGGTCAGATCCTGCCCCTTACACATGTCTGACTCATGTGAAACACGCTCCAAGGCCATTGATGTGGGGAATGTGGATCTCACAGCCTATCTGGACCTTGCTAAACCCTTCCACACAATACCCTAGTTGGTCAGTACAGATAAGCTCACCAGCCTAACTATAAACCTCTATCCAAGTAGATTGGTTGCAAACCAGCTCAAGGACAGAACTGACCTGGTCAGACATGCTGCAGCCATGTCAGACTGCAAACCAGGTACAACTGGCATCTCACAAGGCATGGTCCTGGGACCTCACTTGTATGCTATATATGTCACATAGGTACAGGCCAACATGGAAGGACTCTGTCCAAACAGGTTCGCAGAGGACTACAAACTGCCCACCATATCGGACCCTCCAGCTGACACAAGCAACCTACAAAAGGCACACATAGAAACAGACAAGTGGTGCCACAGCCATGTCAACAAGCTAAATGCAGAATAGTGTATAGTCATCCCCTGTGGAAACACAGTACATGGCCAGAAATTACCACATAGGTGTTAACCCAGTAAGTACATCAGGAGCAATAAGAGACCTGGGGACACAAGGTGATAGATATCCTGCATGTGACAACCATGTGTCTGTAATGGTTACAGAAACATAGTATATACCCACCTAGTCATGAAGATAAGCACAGCTAGGTCAGGGTAGGTCAATGTGCCTCTCCAGTCATCCATCAGCAGCCTCACAATTGTGTACAATGGCCGTTCAGGGATGTACCTTAGCAGACACCTGCATCAACTGGAAAGACCCCACAAATACCCCACCAGGAGGATCGCAGAGCTGTAACAGATGCCATGTGTTGCCTGATTAAACAAACTGCAGCTCCACACAGTGACATACCGCCTGGCTGGAAGTGAACTGTGTCTGATGTATAAAACCATGACCAAGCTGGTATCAATGGACATGTGGCACCATGTAAAATCTGAATGCTGGTGACCTATACAGCTGACAGGCCTGAACCCCAGCACAGACATAAACAGGACATGCTGTACCGATTGGTCCATAACCCAGAAGCTCACTCCACTCACGACTAAACTCCCAGTACAGGTTATCCAGGGAGTCCCTCATTGACTGTCATCCAGAGGAATCATGATGACTGGATGGGAGATGGTAGGTGTACCCTGGATATCACCTGTATGTCACGGGTAGACAGAGGCACAGCACACTAACCTTGACAAATGTTATGGCAAACACCAGTAAATGTGTGTTGAATGACAAACACTCTGTGACTAGCATTACAAATGGACTAGGGCACATGGCCATTGTTTGTCACTGTCCACACAAGTTGTGGAATACATTAACAATTTTGGACAATCATGAACTATGCTGTCCATATCTGAACAAAATGCAACATGGTCATATCTGTACAACTGGCCCTCAACCAGTCTGGTGTGCTCACTATAAATATTACAAGCAGTGATAGGACTGACACCGATGATACTGTCCACCACAGTGAAAGTACTGCACCAGTACACTATACGACAATACAACTGTTTGGTCAGTAGGAAAGGATGTTGACAACTGTATGCAAACTATCCCACGGCGACCCTGCAGGCACAGCATAATGCCTGTTAGGTTCAGACACAAAGCAGTTGGGCAGTAAGAACACAACCTGATTTCCAACACTCAACTGTACATGTGAAATATAGATGACGTCCACACACAAACACAAATGTGGTGTACCACAGATCCCAACATAAGGAAAGTTCACACTGGGCATGCTCGCACACTTAGATAAATGAGACGTGTCAGTCAAGAAGCCATAGAAACTGTGAACTGGGCATGCTCACACACTTAGGCCGTGTCACAGTTCAGCAGTTGCACACACATATCTGGCATTTGTATGTGTTAACACAGGAACCTCCCACAATACAGAAATCTGCCCAGTGTACACAGTGAAATTACAACAGAGACATAAGTAAAGTAATGGATCCCACTCATATGCAAACATCTTCCACAGTACACAAGTTGTTCATAGAGATAGGGAAAGCTATGGCAATAAAGACCCACAAACAGTGTATGAGCAACAGATACTTGCATCTGACAGGTAAACATATGGCCGTAGAGTGCAATACTAGGCTGTTGTCCCCAGGGAATACAGAAGGCTATCCACAGTGTATTTGGCATCTGCCTCCACAGTACAGTAGGCCACTGTGTCTGTGCAAAGTTAATGCATAGATATGCTCTCTCCTGTACTGATGGATAGTAACAGATGTACATACCTCTTCATACATAATGATATCAGCACACTATACATATGTCAGGAGCACAAGTGCTACCCAGTAATGTGAATAGCACACTCCACTACTGTGTCTCTCACAAGTGTCATAACATAGTTAGGTAGGGGTTTGAATCCTGCAAGTGCTTAGTGTGTGTGTGAATGTGTGTGGGGGAGTAGTGTGTGTGCAATTCCCTGTGTAAGAGAAATTTTCCTTTTGGCAACTAGTACAACACAACATATGCTGCATATTCCACTGTCTAAACACTGATGATGTCAGCACCCTATAAGTACAGCAGGAGAAAGCCATCCTCCCAGTAATGCAAATAGCATGTTCTGCTACTGTGTCTCTCACAAGTGACATAACATAGTTAGGTAGGGGTTTGAATCTTGCAAGTGCTGAATGTGTGTGGGGAAGTAGTGTGTGTACAATTCCATGTGTAAGAGAAATGTTCCTTTTGGCAACTAGTACAACACAGCACATGCTGTATATTCCACTGTCTAAACACTGATGATGTCAGCACCCTATAAGTACAGCAGGAGAAAGCCATCCTCCCAGTAATGCAAATAGCATGCTCTGCTACTGCGTCTCTTACAAGTGCCATAACATAGTGAGGTAGGGGCTTGAATCCTGCAAGTGTTCAGTGTGTGTGTGGGGGAGTAGTGTGTGTGCATTTCCATGTGTAAAAGAAATGTTCCTTTTGGCAGCTAATGCAACACAACACATGCTACATATTCCACTGACTAAACACTGATGATGTCAGCACCCTATAAGTACAGCAGGAGAAAGCAATCCTCCCAGTAATGTAAATAGTGTGCTCTGCTACTGTGTCTCTCACAAGTGCTCTAACATAGTTCGGTAGGGGTTTGAATCCTGCAAGTGCTCAGTGTGTGTGTGAATGTGTGTGGGGGAGTAGTGTGTGTGTGCAATTCCATGTGTAAGAGGAATGTTCCTTTTGGCAACTAGTACAACACAACACATGCTGCATATTCCACTGTCTAAACACTGATGATGTCAGCACCCAATAAGTACAGCAGGAGGAAGCAAGCCTCCCAGTAATGCAAATAGCACACTCTGCTACTGCGTCTCTCACAAGTGACATAACATAGTTAGGTAGGAGTTTGTATCCTCCAAACGCCATGTGCATTTTTGTCACACAGTTTGTCCATGTGTGTGGGGTGTTGTTCCCAATATTGCACGACATACATTATATCAGTAATGTGAATGCACACATGATGTATGTGTGTGCCACCTACACATATGTACCTGTGAACTTCAATAGTCCCCATGTCCGAAGCCTGCCTCATGTGAATACATGGAATATGCATTAGACAACTGTATGACTGTGGTGTTCTGTGCAGCGGCTGAATGTGGTATGTGAATATACAGTGTGGGTTGTAGATGGTGTCATCACACCAGCGAGGGATACACGACTGGTCTGGAGCATATAGTCCACATGTTGGTGATGAACAGGTGCAGCATGTTGTCACCTCTTGTGGGAGTGGTAACAAGTTGTTCCATAGCAATGCAGGGAATGAATGCTAAGAACCCTTCAGATAGGGTCTTGGAGCTAGAGTAATGCTCACACTCTATGTTTGGGTAGTCGCAGTCCACCCATATAATGGTGTTTGTAGAGACCGTCATATTCCCAGTGTTGTCAGGAAGGCCAAGTGGGTTTCCTGGATATGGGAGGGTGGTGTGTGCCAGGCTATGAACCTGAAGGCAGTCTAACCCACTGTTATTTGCACATGGATAGGCTCTGATGCTTTGTGCTGTGCCACCAACCTGGGGGTATCTGAGGTGCCTTTGGATACATCCCCCCTGTTCTGGTTTGGTGCATGTGTAGGGGAAGACAAGTATGGTATGAGGTATGACCCGGCAGTGATGGTGTGCACCTGGGAGCCTTGTACCAGGAGTCTGTTACTGCATGGATATTGCTGTACCCCATGCTAAGGACAGTTTCCACTGCATGCATCTTGAGGTTTACACTGCTGCTGTTGAGTAGCATTACTATTAGTGTCCTATCCCGTGTGATACCTGTGTAGGTGGCTATGTAATGTCAGCCTTGCATACAAAGGCACTATGTGTGTAGCAACAGCCTCTGCCAATATTCAATGGCCCATGGGTGACAGGTGCAAGCTGTCCTAAGCAAAGCAATGTGGCTTGTCCAGCATGTAATCCCATGCTGACAGGCATTGGATCCCCTTTGAATGTCACCGAAACATACGGCAATTGTAGAAACTGATCATCCTGTCTACATATTGTGGCAGCATTCTTGGTGAGGGTAAGATGCTACTCAAGGTCAGGATCATACCAGCCTGTGCCACAAGCTCAGAGAGCCCCCTCTATGTCCCCTAACATGTAGTCCAGGGAGGTGCGTCACAGGTCATACACACTGGCACAGACAATGACTGAGTCATATTTCTACATGCCTTGGAGTGACCTGTATGCTTGTGTTATGTGGTGGATCATAGTGCCCAATGGGCATCTCAGCGTGATAGAGGTACCTCATACAACTGTAGCAGGTGTGTTGTCAAGCCGTATGGCCTGTGACTGTTTGGCACACAGGCTTTGTGAGCTATGTGTTGCATGTGCTCTGCTCTGGCTTAACATTTGCTTGTGTGTCCACTTTGCAGGTGTCAGCTGCTCAGGCAGGATGCTATTCTGAGAGTCCAAGAATGTACCTGTGTGTTTCTGTGATTGGATTGTGGTTGTGGCGGGTCTATGTGAGACTGGTACTGTATTCACTGTAGTATCCCACTCCACCTGACAGGGTATGCTAGTACTGAGTTAAGAGAGCTTAGCCCCCATTTTGACTATGTGGTTGCATCTCTCACATGTGTTGTAAGTGTATGTGAAGGGGAGAGGGTTGTCTGTGTACATGAGGCAGCTGTAACATTGCCACATGACTCACAGATTCACCAAATGGACCAGAGAGTAGATTGACAGGTGACCTTTGCACATGCTACCATAGCATTGTGAATCCCATACTAAGTAACGACACATAGGGCCAATGAGGAACAAGGTATTCAAGGTGAGTATGTGAGGGTGTAGTGCTCCTGATTTGTTAGTGCTGGCATATATGAATGCTGTCTTGAGCAAACGCGAGGTAAGTCATATGCAATGTGTTACAGGCAACCTACATGCAAACAAGGCAAACAGTGATGTTCTGTCAAGTGAGACATGGACATCAGTACAGTAAGCAATACAGATGTCACTAGGGTTCCACAGAGGCACTGTAAATCTGCACTGCAGGTGGAATCAGTGTTTCAGGAACATAACAAGCAAATGTGCATACAAACAAAGCTACAGTCAGCAGGTCTGTATGTAGACTATACTACAACAAACAAGGTGTACGACTTCCAGTAGGTAACAGTGCATATATGCAGGCACTATAAGCCTGTACCCAGACATTCACAGGTCAGACGGGCTGGGTCCAGCCCCAGCCCCCACAAGTGTATAGACCATGTACCTTCGTAATGTTGAATAACCGGCCTGATACCCAAGTGCTCATACCTGTAATAATACACATTTCAAATAACAGACACTGAGCCCTCACTCAGCAGTTCCAGACTTAGTATGATGTATGCTACCTGTCCTGGCACCACAGTATCCTTGACATGTATGGAGACTCTCCCTCCTGTCATAGTTAGTTCTGTGTTTTGGTGCTGTCATGCATGGTATGAGGTGTGACCTTGTAGTGCTAGTGTGCTCTTGTGAGTCTTGAACCTGTTGTGTATTACTGCACAGATATCAACATCTTCAAACATCCTCATTGCAGAGTCGAGTGTGGACAGCATGCAACTCGCAGTTGACATGACCATCATTGAGTATCAATATGTACATTTTCGTATCCCCTGTGCTACCTATGTAGGTGGCCATCTCTTGACAGCCTCACCACCAGTATGCAAAGATGTGCAGACAGTATACTATGGTAATTACTATGGGTGTACAAAACAACACAATAACATTCATACTGTAACTGCATCAGGCATGCTGGTATTTACCCACAATTATATCATTACACTGTACTGTTGTCAACATTATACTATTACAACACTTCTATGTAGTCACTCTGTGCATCAGCACCATGTTAACCTGTTCCTGCACCGATGTTACAGATTGCAGGAGGTGGCACAGTTTCATCATATGCACAGGGTGTGTACTTGGTATGCCGGAGTCTGCCACTGGTACAACCAATTGACGTGTGTGTGTGTGTGTTGGTGAGGGACAGCAGTACAAGATGGGGCAATGTTGATGCAGTGTGTGCATGTATGCAGTAGCCCTAGGTGTTATCAATTTGCATGTGTGTATGCATGCACACAGTCCCATCTCATGGCTGCCATATACAGGTGTTTGTGGACAGCCACAGACTGTACCTGCCAGGTCATACAGATCACTGTCTGTGGCCATGGACACGGTACCTGTGCCTGGCAGGGGTGCTACGGACCATATCAGGTACTAAGCCAGACTGGGTACTGTCATCGGAAGCAGGTGGTTGGTGACTGGAGACAGGTCCCTGTTGGGACTGTCCAGAGCCACGTGCACGTGGTCTCCTAGGGCGGTCTGATGACAGCACAGATCCAGCATTGCTGGGGCTGCTGCTGGCACTATGGGAGCGGTCGCGGGCCTGTTGTCATCCGCGATGGCTGCCAACTGCTGCTGTTGCTGGCATATGGCCACGTCGATGTCTCAACCGTTCACCATTGCCCTGGCTCATGGACATGTAGTTGTGAAACAGATCTAATGTGTCCCCCCAATGTCTGTCAATGACCTCAGTGAAGTTACGGATGGTAGCCGCAACATCACGCACACTGTCACTCATAGCTGTGCGACATGCTCTCAGCTCCCTCAGACCCTGTCTGGCATACCGTTCCATACGTGACTGTGCCTGCATTACAGCCCAAAATATAGCTGAGGTTGAAAGACCTCTGTGGGCATGTCTGACAAGGGCGGTACACCCACGGATGCTCCCATGAGAACCCCTGGACGTCTGCCTGTGTGGTACCATGTCAGGACCCTGGCCATCGCTGCTGTGTGGGGATGCATGTGCCACTGATACCACATTACCCTGGTCAATGCCCACTGTATCCTGTCCATCACCTAGGGACATTGGTGACAAAGGATGTATTGGCAGGATGACTGTGCGCATTGATGGGGTCGACAGCTGTGTACTGTCAACTGGCTGACCAATGACGGACCCTGGCACACCTACCTGTGCCATTACACAGGTATAATCATTATCACTATCCACAGCAGCTGATTCAGGTTCCCTGCTGCACAACACCAGAGCAACACCAGAACCTGTGGGAGTAAGACAGGAAACACAGTTTACAATGTGTACACAATGTCACCACTGATACACACATGCACACATGCACACATGCGCACATGCACACATGCACACATGCACACATAGGCACATGCACACATGCACACATGCACACATGGGCACATTCACACATGCACACACCTCAGTATATGAGATATCAACACACAGACACAAACACACCTGCAATCAAACACATAGCACTACTGCTTCAGCCTATTATTACTGTTAGTATCAAGAGTATTGAAGGTAGTGGTATTACACACTCACCAGCATGGATAGGCTGCCTTGCTGTTACACCAGAGGGACCTGTAGAAATGAGACATTTATTGTCAGTGGGCACAACTGTGCCATTGATACTGTGAGTATGATACAGTTTAGTAGTGCAACAGTTAGCTTCCACAGGTCTACTGCTGATATTGAGAATATCACTCTTGCACAATAATTACCAAGATTACAGCTACAATATGAGGACACACCTCACACATGCATAACCTAACAATGTACAGAACGGTCAACTATACACATGGCATGTTACCTGCATGCTCCGTGTCCTGCTGCTGGGTGGCTCCAGCCTCCATCATTACACATGTATGCTGCTGCTGTTGCTGTTGGGCTGGATCCACAACACTTAGGAGTAGTCCCTCCAGTCTGGTGAGGGGGAGGTGTCTAGCCACCCCACCACCTGTGGCAAACTGCTGCCTGTGGATATCCGACGCACGCTGACGGACATTTCTAATTAAATCACTGCAGTGATGGCGTACCTGCTCATATGTCCGGTTATGTGTGCCTATGTCATTTACCCGACAGACTAGGTCTTGCCACAGTGCAGCCCTCTCCTGCTGGTTCTGGCTGGTGCGGGAAAAGAGTATTGTGAAATCCCGCACCAGGCTCTGATATATCTCTTCCTCCTCTGCAGCGGAGTACACAGGGTTTAGCTGGTGCACCATAGCCCTGAAAAGGAGAAGGAAAATATGTCAGCAATATATGTCAGCAAACTATGGCACACATAATACACATAATACTCGACTGTAGTGATATAACTTAACCACCATATATAGCATCTGTCTGTCTATTGGGGGATACACATGTAAATGACCAGATATCAGTGCTCATCTGACAACTGTGCAACAATACCTGGCACACTCCATATGACAGACTAGTATACTGCAGCAGTCAGCACACTGGTTCAGGTCCAATGCACAACCTCACACTGGGGGTTTGTATCAAGGTACTGTAAGGGGAACATTATCAACCCATGCACTGCATGCAATGCACGTTACATATTTCACTGGTAATGCACACTACTCTTACTTGCCATAACCCTACCTACACCACAGTGACATATAGGGTAACACAGTACAACATATGGCAATGTAGTATGTGTTGATAGCAATACCTCACACATCTGTCTCTGGCCTCACACCAAGGACACACACTACCATGACAGACAGACAGTCATGGTGAGCAATCACACCAGTACATAACATGCACCCAGTCACTGGCACACTCATTCCACCTGACATGTTTGGTTTGCAATGTGTTCATGGGTGTGCATTGTGTCTTAGGTAGGTTGTGTGCTTTTGGCCATGGGCCTACAGCAGCATACTGTTATGCTACCCTGCCCCTTGTGACACGTGTTATGATCGTAACTGCTCCTTACAAACAGTTACACAGGGTGACTCATATGGCATATTACCTATCTGCATAACATTCAGCAGGGGTATGTCTGACATCTACTCATGGGGAGCCTTGCTTCTTAATTCTGTGTGGTTTACTCCAGGGTATGTTGTATCTGTGGGTAGGGACCTGTACCTCCGCCATGTGCTCTATACTGCAGTGACAAGGATGACAGACATAGGTCATTTGTGTTGTGGATGTTGGAGGTGTTACCATGGTTGTTAGACAACTGTCATGGGTGTGACCGAACTATGTATATCCAGCAGTGGTAACCTCTATGTAGGTAGTCTGTGTGTGCTCTGTGGTCTTGTCAGTCACTCTGCATAGGTAATGTGTTTGAGTGCATTGGCACAGTTACTTGCGTATGTCTGCGTCCTTCTCCATATCTGTAACTGTCATGGGACGTACATACCGTGTAGGTCATTGTGGGGTGTAGAGGGGTACAGTGACCTACATGTCCATAGCTGACACACCATGTCTGCTGACACATTCCATGTACAGGTATTACAGGACTAGTGTGCCACTGTGTATATCAATGGGGAGCCTATTGTACACTTGTTGCCCCTGTTCCCTCCTGACACATGCAGTGGTGGGCAGGCATGCACATATGTGGTGGTTACTGGTGTCAGTGTTTTGGAATGGGGCATGGTACTCCAGTATCCACACTGGTGTTCACTCCATGCCTTTGTCACCAGGCACCTGTTGCAATACATCTGCACACATGTGCCTCACTCAGTATATATATCTATCTATATATTTATATATATATATATATATATATATATATATATATATATATATATATATATATATATATATATATATATATATATATATATATATATATATATATATATATATATATATATATATATATATATATATATATATATATATATATATATATATATATATATATATATATATATATATATATATATATATATATATATATATATATATATATATATATATATATATATATATATATATATTTATATATAATATGTATATATAGATGTAGATATAAACATATAGATGTGGGGAGAGAGGGGGAGAGAGAGAGAGAGAAAGAGAGACAGATGGAGAGTGAGAGTGAGAGGGGGTGGGACAGAGAGAGAGATAGTCATATAAAGACATATCTGTTGTCAGTCAGATCTGTCTGTATATGTATATGTATATGTATCTATATATGTATGTGTGTATTACATATATCTGCATGTACATATTCTATCAATCTCGATGTCTGTGCAGTAGGTGAAACCCAATTCAAGACTCCTGAGAGCACACCAGCAGTACCAGGCTATACCTCGTATCATGCTTTTTGGCCCCAAAACTTGGGCCAAAACAAAAAGGGAGGGGGAGTGTCCATATTCATGAAGGACACCCACACCTCCAGGTTACTGGCAACACATGAAGCATCAAAGACCATCCAGGTACAAATAACCGTAGGCAAACCAGCTGTACAACTGGTAGCATGTTACAGACCACCCTCCCAATCTCAGGAACCACAGTCAGCCTTCCTGAAGACATTGGAGGATATGAATGTCCCACCACACACCATCATATTGGGCGACTTCAGCTACCCTAACATACACTGGGTGCATTATTCTAACCCAAACACCCTAGCCCAAAGGTTCCCAGAATTCACTAAGTCAAATGCAATGGAACAGCTAGTCACCTCTCCCACAAGGGGAGATAATATACTAGACCTGATCATCACAAACATGGGGACAATGTGCTACACACTGGAGGTATACCCCTCACTAGTCACATCTGACCACAAACTAATCACCCTGGATATACATATCCCACCTCCCCCACAACACAAAAGACTACAGTGAGAAACCTCTCAATTGCCGACTTTACACTTCTTAAAACTGAGTTGGTATCCTTTAAGCCCACTGGGCCAGTGGAAACCACATCCCACAATGCAGACACCTTTGCAAATGCTTTCTACGGACATCTCCAAGAATGCATGGATCATGCAATTCCAAATAAAACCAAGACCCTCTCCACCAAGGGCAGGCATCCTGTCTGGTGGACCCCAGCCATGAACAAATTGTATAACAACAGAAGGTAGCTACTGCACGATAGAGCAGAGTTCCATAAAGATAAGGCACCTCTGATCAGCACTAGTAGAAAGATACATTCTCTCATACAAACATGCAAGGCCAACAATGAGAGGAGAATCGCTATGGACACTACAGATAACCACAAGGCCTTCTTCTGCTATGTTAGACACTTGGGTGGGAACCCTCAGATATGTTCAGAGTTAGTTCACAGTGACAAACACTACACTGAACACACAGATATTGCCAACATTCTGGCAGACAGGTTAAGTGCAGATTTCTCCCCTCCCTCACCCTCACATGAGGAATTACTTATCCCAGCTGACTGTAACCTCCCTGTCATCTCAGATGTCCAGCTGAGAACCACCCTCAGCACAGCTATAAACACAGCATCAATGGGACCCGACGGTATTGCAGGTTGCATGTTACGTGAACTCCAAGAGGAGCTAAACCCACACATAAAATGCTATTTAACCGTAGCCTTACTACAGCATATGTACCTGGACACTGGCATACAGCAACAGTAGTCCCACTCCACAAAGGAGGCACCTCTACAGACCCTGGTAACTACCGCCCCATAAGCTTAAACAGCCTGGTCTGCAACGCTATGGAAAGAATCATTATGGAACTCATACACAGAGACATTGGGGACTTACAGACACTTGATCCCACCCAGTTCGGCTTTGTAGAGGGCAGATCCTGCCTTTTGAACCTGGTTGACCTTTTCAAATCAGTCACTAGAGCCATTGACGAGGGCACAGCAGTCCATACATCCTACCTGAACTTGGCTAAAGCTTTCGACACAATACCCCACTCTGGCATCATAGACATGCTCAACAGCTTAAATGTAAATCCATATGTCACAAGATGGGTTGCAAAGCAGCTAACGGATAGAAACCCTAAAGTCAAGATCACTGGTGCCATGTCAGACTCAGAGCCAGTCAAACATGATGTCCCACAGTGCTCTGTCCTGGGACCCCTCATGTTCAGCATTTATTTCTCAGATATGGAAGCAAACATGGGAGGGTAGTGGCTGACAATGTTCAAAGATGACTGCATACTAGGTTCCATAGTCGATACACCAGCTGACACATACATCCTACAGAAAGGCCTCACTGAAACCGACAACTGGTGCCGGAGTCATGGCCTTAAACTGCATGCCACATAATGTATAGTCATACCCTTTCGGAAAGACAAGGTACCCACATATTATCACATAGACAGTAACCCACTGAGTACAGACAAAGTCATCAGAGACCTGGGGACACTAATCGATACTGACCTCTCATTTGACACCCACGTTGCCAAAGTGGTTGGATAGACTTCCTACCTTGCCCACCTTATCATGAAGGGATTCACATCCAGACCATAAGAGGTCATTGTACCCCTATACTCCTCCCTTATCAGGCCCATGACTGTGTACTATGCCCCATTTGGTATATACCTCACCTGCCACTTGCAACAGCTAGGGGGACCCCATAAGTACCTCACCAGGAGGATCAAGAGTCTCCAAGTGTCATATGCTGCCATACTAAAGAAACTCCTGCTCTATTCCATAGCATACCACCTACTTAGAGGTGATCTGTGCCTGACATACAGGGCCATGTCCAATCAGGAATTGATGGACATGTTCCACCTCATAAAATCCAAATACATCAGAACCACAGCAGCTACAGATTTAAACCTCAGCACAAATATGAATAGGACATGCTGTAGGGACAGATCCGTAACTCAGAGGCTTCCCACACTGTGGAATAGGATCCCAGTTCATGTTAGGCAGAGACTCTCACTGACTCTCTTAATGTGAATTCTTGACGAGTGGATGGGAGATCATAGGTTTACACCAGGGGTCATCTCTGTGTCACTACCAGACAGAGGCACAGTAAACTAATGCTATTATGTACGGGGGTCTTCACTGTATCACTACTATACAGAGGTGCAATTTTCTAAATCTATTCTATACACTGTCTGCAGATAGCCTAGTACTAAACTATGGCACTGTGAAACTATATATGTCTATGTATGTCTACATCCCTCTCTATCTATGTATACACACATGCATATTATATATATATATATATATATATATATATACATGCATACATATCTCAATATACATACGTATACACGATTGATATATATATATATATATATATATATATATATATATATATATATATATACTCCTTTTTAGTTCCACATATGTATACACACAGTAACGTACTGATGAACATCCATTACTGTACAACCTACTTGTACATTGCACTACAACCTACATTGCTATGTGCACATAGCTACCTTCACATACATATGTATGTAGAGCATTCAGTGACAGTTGCAGTATGTCCCTGGCCCTATGCACATCTTCATATACATAGATACAGACCAATAACACATCTGGAGGGTTTACAGTATGTAGACTATTATACTAGTACTTTACATTACCTGTGTCTGTTGCAGCTGTTTGCGTAGGCTTGCAGTTACTTGGCCTGCTGTCAACCTCTTTGTTTTGTTGTTACTGTTTTTTTTAATATTTTTATTTCTTTCTCTTTCTCTTTCTCTCTCTCTCTCTCTCTTTCTCTCTCTCTCGCTCTCTCTCTCTGTCTCTACCTCCAGACGGTGCAATGAAAGTATTGCATGTGTGGACTGGGAGCACAGGATGCTTTTGTAGGTATCTGCACATGTCCATGTGAAGGCCTCTGCACCAATTGTTAGCCAGCATTTACTAATTGCATGCAGCCTGTTGTGTAGTGATTGCAGTTCTCACTGTGATTACAGGACTGTGCTATAAAAAGGTCTGTTAGGTAGGCGTAGCCCTTTCAGATTATCAGGGTGGGGACCATGCTGGTTTGCTGTTGACACTGTTCTGTGAGTGTAAGGATTGGTATGTCTCTCATATTTCAGGCTGTGTTGTAGACACTGCAATGCATGTTGTTCTGTAAGCTGAGTATTCCTTCCTCCAGTGTCCTCTTCACCGTGTGTATGTAAACTGACACCTACGACTAGTAATACTGTGTATATGGTTGTGTGTGCTTTCCTGTGGGGATTGTGGTGTAACTGGCATATAGCAGTGGCTCTTGCATTTTGTTGCTATGGCTTCAGTATTTGGCCTTTACATTCACTCCTTGTATGCCTGCTAGGTGTCTTTCCTGTAATGTGTTGCTATGGCTTTCCTATTTTCCATTTACATTCACAGCTTGTTATGCTTGCTAAATCTGTTTGGGCAGCAATTCCCTATGTGTTTGTTGTGGTAGGGTGTTACTGCATGCAGTGTGGTCTGGCTATGGTGTGGGCCTTGACACTTACAAGGGTATTTCATCATGCTGCTGAGTAGGCCTCAGATACTCTCAGGTGCATCTTTTATCAGCCTCATGGAATGGTGCATATCAGTGGGATACTCCAATGAAATATTCTGATATTCTGCAGTTGTAACTGTGGGTTATTTCGAGCATATGTATTACTACACCATTTGTGACGTGCAAGTGGTGCATACTTTCAGTAATTCATAGTTACCATTGCATGTGTAGTTACACCTTTCTGCCTACTGTTAGTACATTTCACATGGTGTCAGTGGGGCACAGTTGACATTTGTTTTCACATCAGGGACATCCCTGTAACTCAGTCACAGTTGCTATGTCTGGGCTCTTAACTATTCAACTATGGCAGTGTTTATCCTGCTCTGAGTATGTGTGTCTTGCCAGATGCTACTGTGACATTATTACCTAGTAGCTACCAACTAGCATGGCTGTTTCTCATCACACAGTACTATTTTACAAATCCACTAGATTTGACAGTAAATATACATGACATGCCTTGTGTACTAGACTTGCTATATTCCCTTTACATTACTTCCTACTATTTTATGATATATTTCTTTCAGCACAATGCTCTTGTATAGCAGTCATGGCTTAGTGGTAAGTCATGCAGACTAGTGTTTCCAAGGTCCTGGGTTTGAGACTGATGGAGGTATTTTATTTTGCTGCTGAGAAAACTACAAGCCTTGTCATTCAGAGTGACTAAGGCACTTTTAAGTAATTGTAAGCAGGTTAGCGCTGGTTTGCGCGGAGCTCACGCATGCGCACTGTCGCTTAGCTTCGTGCACACATGCTTAGCTAAGCGCACAGAAGCGCACACCCACTTACTACTGCTTAAAAGTGCTTACTCTCGCGCACACCCACGCTATATTCTTTTAAAGAAAAGAAAATGGGGAGATAGGAAAGTGGTGAAAAAGTTGGCACAAAGAGGGTAGGACAGTAGGAAAACAAGCTCGGGTTTTGCAGGAGGGATGTAGGAAAGGCCCATAGCTGCCCATTTCTTTGGCAGCAACAGCTGTGCATATGTTTGTAATTTGGTGTGAAATTTGAAACCTTCCACCCCTGAGAGAGGTGTGAGGACAACAATAATATTTGTTGTACAGCCAATTGTAATTGCCAGTTTACATGTCCAGCAGACATGTGTGTAAAATGGGCAGCTGTGTATGGGGCGTAATTTTTTTGTGGATACAGAGTGCCCTTTTTTTTTTTTTCAGGTGAGAGTGGTATGTCAGGTACAGGAAGTCAGTATAGCTGGGGAGGTAGGTAGGGGAGGTTAACAGATAAGACAAACAAGACGCATACAGGGGTGGTGTATGACACATGTGGGGGGGTTACACAATTGACGGGGATGGATGTTTGGATATCTCGAGCCCATGAGCCCACAGATGGCAACAGTGGAACTGAGATCCCCACCCATGGGCAGTTGCCACTGTGCCTTCACTGCCCAGGACGGGGTTGTGCTGGGGGCTGTGTAGGATGGGCATCAGTCACACCCGTGAGTTGTGCCACCCGTGCCTCAAGCTGGCGTAGGGGCCTAAGCACAGAGTGCCTGATCTCCCTACGCACCACAGTCCGGACACTACGGAGGTTGAGTGGATGTTCTCCTCCGGCCACGCTTGCAGAGGGGGGATGAGCCCCATCCCCTGCAGCGCTTCCACCTGCAGGTGGCACAGGGCCACCGGAGGAGGGTCCGGCCTGAGCACTACTGCCAGGTTCACTCACCAGCTGAGGTGGGAGAGGTGGGTCCGCTGGAGCCCGCCTTCCCTGTCGTCCTATGTTTTGCATTATTTAATGACAGTTTGGGTTAGTAACGTGCAATACAATTCACAATTAGTTGTAACAGCATGCATTAGTATTCCCATTAACCAAACACCCATAAATTCAAGCCATTGAACAGCAAGCATAACTCATGCATAATTTGAACAACAATACACAATCCAACAACATGCAGGGTTGAGTGATGGCAACAGGCCATCAGGTTTGGATGTATGAACAGGGCACATGCATCAACGTACATGCAAATATGTATGAACCAACAGGACAATTGTCCAGGGGAGTTAATTGTGAATACACATACCCATTTCACATGGAATGGATTATTTGTGGTTATAGGGTAGGGTGAAGAAATATTTCATTAACAACTTCAAATACCTATACATATACTGTACATTTCTACTAGCTGCAGATATATACACACTACAGGTCTGACTACAGTTTCCTATGTGTAAACTTATGCATGTTGGTGATAGGAATGTTACTGCTACATCAATATACATTTCATTTGTATTCATACACATTCATATCTGGCTCTGTTCAGCTACAGCATCCTGCTACATTTGCTTTATAAGGCTTTAGACAACTGTGGATGTTTGGTATTTCATACAACCATACTATCTGCATATTGCAAACTGAGAGCAACATATCCAGATTGTGGGACACACATTCCAGCTTCAGTACTTTATTCCACACATTTCGCTGTTTAGTTGTGCCTGTCACATTCATTTCATTCTGTACTGACTGCAGTATACTTTATTCAGGAGTTATTACAACTTTATTGGTGGATTCATACCTCTTTCTCACACACTCACTTGTTTTATGTTTACAATTCAGGATGGTACTTAATTCTAGGCTTTATTGACATGTTTTACTTGGTTATAACAATCCTTTCCAACAGTCTCACTTGTGTCATGTTTCAGAATTTAAACGGGGATATATTTCACACATGTGTTTTACTCAGCTTGTGTAGCTGTAATTTTCAGCCTGCTGCAGGTTATGTACTATTATATTACAGGTGGTACATCTTTATTTCAGACTTCTTTCATTTTTATTTTTGGATTACAGGCTGCATCACACTTCTGTAATCACACAGTACTAGCAGAATCTCTCTTACACTGTTTACTTGCACTTAATATTAATAGGTGAATACACTGCACTCTTTTGCAAGCTGTCATACTTATATTTTTTAACAGTTACAGGGAAAGAATTAATAACCTGCCTGGTGGTGCAACCGCACAAGCCTATCGGCATAGGCTCGACGATTCACAGAACGGACACCTGCAGCTGCAATATAAATGAAGTAATATTGGAATACACATCTCCATAATATTAGCTAGGTTAAATTTCTACATAAATAATTACATGTAACTTACTCAGTAGTGGGGCGTTGGGCATTTGCCGGGCTTCCTGGATCCAACGGTTCAGTTGGTCCTTCTTCTGTTGCTTCAGGTCCACATGGTGGTGACGGACCTGTTCACCAGTCCTTGATATTCCTGTGGCACTGTTGAGATCATGTGCCAACCGGTCCCATGCCTCAGCCTTGTATGCTCCCCACAGGACCTGGCCCTGCATGAGTTGGGCCTCATGATCATGGACGAGGAGCCAAACCATATATTTGGACTCCTCAATGCCCCATCTCTGTGCTCGGAAGCAACTACCCTCTCCTACACCTACCATCCTGACTGCAAATCAGTTCCACAATCAGTTATGCTGTGTATTCCTGCCTATGGGGTTTATATATGCCGTTTTTCCCGCACTTATCTGTGTTTGGCCATTTTGGAAATGTATCAGCTTCACAAAACCTGCTTTGTCATGCTTCTCTTTCCATTAATTCCTATATATATGCTATTACTGCATTTCTAAAAGCAACTGTCATGGCTTAGTGGTTCAGTACTTTGACTATGGTGCATGGTATCCTGAGTTCGAGCCTGGCCATTGCTTTTTATATTTTATGACTGTCTACACAGGCTAGAAGGTGTGTCTGTGTAAAGGCAGTTTTGATACAGCTTGCTCAACGTTGCCTGTCGGTTAGCTTGTTGGCACGGTGCGCAGCTCCGCGCAAATGGGTCACGCTGGCTTACGTGCCGTTTGGCTGTCAGCACACATATTACGCTCTGCTCAGCTACGGGCACACAGTTTCAGCATGTTAGAACTCTGCTCAACCCCGGGCACTCATTTTACACCTGTTAAACCACTGCTCACCTACGGGCAGATATACTCAGCTTGTTAGAGTGTAGCTCAGCTATGGGCATTTCTGACATTTTTTTTTCACACATTTCTTCATAATACATGGCCCATTTCATTACATTTTACATAAAAAATTATTTTATACATGTACATATATATCAGGGAATTGTTTTGTGCTTATTTCACAAGGAATAAAAATTGATGTTGTGGGGGCTCGAACCATGACTGCCTCCTCTTCAGCCGACATCTCTACCGCTACGCTATTGCTTCTTGGCTTACTTTGCATATTTAGATCTTATATGTTTTTCCACTGACTGCTAACTGTGGCTTAGCGACGGGCACGCCCGCGCCAACGAGCACACTCATGGGCAAACACCTTTAAAAGTTATAAAAAAAATACAACATGTTCATTTTTACATTTTATGTTAATAGTCTGTGGGGGCATGTGTTGTGTTGTGTTTATTGACATTTACACGGACTCTGTCATTGGGGGTTTACTTTCGGGACTGTTACTCTTCTGGGGGCGTGTCCGTTTGCAGGGCTCGCCTTACAGACATGCCCCCTACTTTCTTACACGGACCGTGTTAGACTTGGGTGTGAGTCAGCATGCCCTCATGCATATGCATGGCATGCTGACGTCACACCGTTTCACTGCAGCCTCCGTGTAAGCCTTGTAACTCTTACATGGAGGCTTTGTGAATCCTGCTTTTTGTCATTGCAAATGTGACACATACATGCAGAGAAATACATAAACAAGATATAAAACACTGAATATATGCAAGAGTGAACCTTTTAGTAATTCTTTTTGGAATGTTGTAGTGTTAGATTAAGCTAGACTAACACATGAGTTGGAATCCCATGGTTAATCTTCTGTTTCAGTCTAGTCTAGTTCAAACAAAATACATAAATGTCTTGATTTTCATATTAAACTTTTCATATTTAAGTATGAATTCAGTCTGATCTCAAATGTTGAATGCAATATTAAAACTGATATTCTTTAATTACATCAAAAAATCAGGGGAACATTGTGAGTGTCAAGTGTCCTTAATAAACAATGATCACCCAACCCAGAACATTGTGACCATATTAGCAGGCAAAAAAAAAAAAAACATCTGTGCAAAGAGTGGCAGGAGATTTAAACTGTGGGTGATGTTGCTAGTAGTTGTGTATCACCAATCAGTCTAACACTAATGCCTAATGCCTTCAATATGGCTGCTGGCAGCAAAAGCTCTGGATAGTACGTTTATGAAGTACAAGCACTGTGCCAACAAGGAATACTTATTTGCAAGGACTCAGGAGTTGGAAGAGTTATACTGCATGTGCCTCCCCACACCAAGTGTAAACCTGCATGCATGTGTGTAGAAAACAAAATGTCTGCGTCTGAGACACCCAGCCACCAGGTAAGTTGGGAGCAGTTTTTGTTTTTTTAAGTAGTAGTTTTCAGTTAGCTTTAAAAAGTAGTAATTTGCTTCTTTAAACTCGTTTGTATTGGAAGTTAAGCATTTAATTCCCACACTGTACAATCACTTTTATTGCAAATGTCTTTTGTAAGATGTGTTGTGATGTTCTGGGATTTTGCAGGAAGAGATATTAAGTTTGTGTTCCACACCGGCCTGCAGACTGTATGCCCATTATTCCTGAAATAAATTCTCAGTAGACTTCAACATGGATTTCATTTCTGTTACCTGTCATGTAGTGTACTGCACTGATTTTGTGTTTTTGTTTAAATCAAGCAATGAAAGGTGCTGCCTCCACCACCTCAGAGAAAAACTTCTGCCAACTTGCCATTCCAGGGAAGAGGCTGGACACACACTACATTGATTTTGTGAGCCATTTTTTTTCTATCATTAATTAAGGTTCTGACCTTCAAGCCCATGAAAGCAATATTGTTGATGCTAGCTCTCAAAAACTCCCACATCTTGCACAGCTAATACATTGATACTATGCTGTTTTGATCCAATAATTAAAGGACCTTTGGATCATTTAACAAACTGACTTCCAAATTTGCTGACTTTCCCTTTGGGCAAATGTGGCATGTTGATTGTTAAAAATTAGATAATATGGCTAGCATTTGCTTGTGCCCACTCTGATTCCTGACACATTTCTGAGTGTCTGACACTGTGCGTGATAATTTCATTGTCATTTCATTTCAGTACATGTCTTGGCCTTACCTTTTGAATAGTTGCCTTCTTTGCTTGTGTCAACCATGCACCTGCCATTAACTGACTGTAACAGGCACTGCAAGGGTGTGGAAGCTATCTTCTTGAGGTTCTTGAACCGCTTAGCATACTTCTCAACTGTCTCTATGTTTGACTTAGATTTTTTTACCTGCCCTCCCAAAACTAGATTGGATTGCTGAGAAAATAAAATTGTGCAAAATAAAATATGAGTGAATGTGGGATACAAAGTACGAGTTCAATTAAACTAATAGGGACCAAAAAGAGATGATGTATAGAGAAAGTATGGCACATTTGCAATTCAAACCTCATGAACCCAGGTTATATGGAGAACGAGAAAGAAGGATGAAGAAGAAGGTGCGGTAAAAGAATCATTTTGCAAGTATGAGCAAAAGGGAAATCAAAAGTGATCTAATGAAACATGTTGTGTTACAGAGCCTATGTTGTAGAACATGAGAAATAACTATACTAGTGACGGGCGGGTGACAGTAGGATATCTGATGTGTGACTGAGCTAACTTCAAGCAACTAAAGTATCCTTTGCCGTGAATAAAACATTGAGGATTAAACTCTTTACATAATTCCATACACCACACTTGCAAAGTTGTTTTTTAGTAAATGTACGCAAATGCATATCATTTTAGTCTGTTGACTTAAGTGGATATGGCCATATCTTAAGTACTCCTAATGTAGGGGTCTTTGCCCCTTTTTATTTGTTAGAGAGACTGAAAGCCATGATGTAAACTTGGTTAGTGGTAAATGAGTATAAGCTGCAAGTCTTGCGATGGTAGATGAGGGACAATTTCTGATTATAGCTTAGTTAAAGTGTAATTTCATACTCTGCCTGGTGTTATACTGGAACTTGGTAGTTATTATTGCAGATCTGCTGTGACTGAAAGAAGGGGGGATCTCAGGGAAAAGATATAGCCAGACACTTCCATGCTCATCTGAATACATCTTTAATGATCTATTAGAAACTCCATGAGATGGTTAGATCTGATTATGTGTACATCTGTGTATATTAAAACCTGCAACAGTGATTTTAAATATTGCTCCTGTAAATAGTGGCTAGAATAACAGGTTTTGTATTATTATGTATTTTCTGAGGGATAAAAGTCTGAAATTCAAATGTTTGCCCTGATTTATTATTATTTAGTGATTTCAATCTTCATGTTGGTATCCCACAATTCCATTGCAGCGGGTGTGGTTACATAATTATGTATGTAAATTTTATGTGAATCAGCACCCCAATTTCCGGCCAGTTCTACCTACTTTTTATGGTCTTTGTCCAGATTTTTGATGTTTCCATGTTGAAAGGTATGCCTCTGACTATTCTGTAATAATGGACTCCTGCTTTCGCTTACATACTAATCCATGCATACTTTTCTTTTACAGTTGACAGATGCATACAAAATGTGACACAACTGTATAACAACACCAAAAAGCTGTCTTTACTTTTAATGCTACAGTAGCAGAACTGTTGGATGCATACAAACCACATGTCTTGCATCTGTGACAATCTTGCTTTATTATATATTTTCTGAGGGATATGAAGTCTGAAATTCAAATGTTTGCCATTATTTATTATTATTCAGTGATTTCAATCTTCATGTTGGTATTCCACAATTCCACTGCAGTGGGCATGGTTACATGATTATGTATGAAATGTTATGTTAATCAGCACCCCAATTTTCAACCAGTCCTACCTACTTTTCATGGCTTTATCCAGATCTTTAATGTTTCCAGATTAAGAGGTATGCCTCTGACTATTCTGTAATAATGGACTGCTGTTTTTGCCTACATACTACTTCATGGATACGTTTATTTTACAGTTGACAGATACTTACAAAATGTGATACAACTGTATAACAACACCAAAAAGCTGTCTTTACTTTTAATGCTGCAGTAACAGAACTGTTGGATGCATACAAACCACATGTGTCTCACATCTGTGACAATATTGCTTTATAGGTTCACTGATTCAGTGCTTTATCTGTGCCAGCTGTGGAAAACCAGGACAGAACAGAATAACGTGATGAATACCAATCCTGACCAAATGCAGCTTCTAACTCTTACAAGAAGCATCTGTAAGTGATACTGACACATTTGTGAAGTGCCCTCAGTCCAGCATTCTTCAATCCAATGGTCAAGTGTATTGCTCATCCTCATGCTGTGGTATCTCTCGTGATTTCTACATTGTTCACCAGTGCGAGGGATACCGGTAGAACTGGTGAAAGCCTGGGCCAAGCTATTCCATGCATCTGACATGTAATCCAATCCATGATATTGCCTCTGCAATAGCTGCAGCCCATGTTCATTCACTAGGAGTCCAACAAATGCTTTGAATTCCTGGACATCACATCTTTGAGCACAAAATCTCAAAACCTCTCCACGAACACCTGACATTTTTAACACAGACAAAGACCAATGTAGAATGATGTTTTCCTGCCAATTCCAGTTCTCACAGATGCTGACAGCCTGCACTCTTGAATTTTGCAACATTTGAAAATTATGCACATTGCTTACCATTGTGAAAACAAAGACATAATAACCAAGGAAAAACGTTAAGCCAAGCTGCAGTCCAAACATCCTTTATTACAACTTCACAAACATGAAATGCCTCTGTTAAGTGTTTTCATCCCAAACTTCTCAGGACTTCATCAGAACAAAGGAATTACCCCAAACCAGTCCATAAATACATGCCTAATTAGTTAACTAAAATCAATAATATCCAGTTACAAAAATCTCTTGAGCCTTAAAAATATACACTTATTAAAATGTATATGTGTATAGGAATAATACATATATACTGTATGAGTAAAGCCTAACTTTTATGACACATACAGCACTGTTGCATGACCTTTTATTAAACATGAATTTATCATTCTAAAATGTTTCCAAACTTTAACATGGAATTGATGCTTACACACATTAATTCCAGAGGCTTTTGTCGCATTCAAAATTAACTGCCATTTAAGTTTGTAAAAACGTAAACTCATCCACAAACACAACCACAGAACAATGTATCAATTCATCCAGCAAAGATCGACAATTCACCCACCAAATAGATGAAAAACTTCCAGGAAGGCAACAGGATATCCAAGAGCATAAAATATATACATATTTATTGAGCAAGAACAAGAAACGTAAGCGCTTTCACGGTATTACAATCCACTTCATCAGACGTCTGATGAAGCGGATTGTAACACCGTGAAAGCTCTTACATTTCTTGTTCAATAAATATTTATATATTTTATGCTCTTGGATATCCTCTTGCCTTCCTGGAAGTTTTTTATCTATTTGGTGGGTGAATTGTCGATCTTTGCTGCCATTTAAGTTTAGCAATATTTAAATTTTCATCTACCACAAACCATGTGCATCCTTTACTATTTGTTCAATTAATAAAAATCCAAACTTGTGATTCTGATATTCTTTAACATGTCAATACAGGGAATTAGTTAGATTCATATTTTTGATGTCAGTGACATGTTCATATATTCTGTCTTTAAATTGCCTACAAGTCTTTCCTATGTAAAATGTCAGACATACCAAACATTTGGCCAAATAAACCACATTTTTACTTCTACAATTATAATCCCTCCTGATAGTTATGTCCTTCCCATTAAGGCAAAACTTATTGCCAGTCACCAATATATAGAGTCATTGTGTGCAACTGCCACATTTAAAAGTTTCGACCTTTTTACTTCCTATAAGCCAGATTCCAAAATTTTCTTGAAAGACCTGCCCTTATTATAAACAAAACTAGGCCTATCACCCACAACCTTAATCACTTCCTTATAAATACATAATATTTCCCAATTCTTCTTAATCACTGTTGCTATATTAAAGGAATCAATATTATAAGTGGAAATGAAACTTTTTCCCAAATTTTTTTCACATTACTGCTATCAATAGTATTAGCCATTGTCAAACTCACATTATAAATGTCTCCTAAGATAGGCTCATAAACCCTTTTATTTCTCTTGTTGAATACTTCCTGTTTAATATTATCAACAAGGGTTAGTGGATAGTCTCTCTTCAAAAACATATTAGAAATAAGTTCCAGTTCATCCTCAAATTCTCTATCCAAACTAACCATTTTGGCTGCCCTAATCATTTGGCCCTTAACAATTGTCTTTTTCTGATGGTTTGGGTGGCAACTGGTATAACTCAAGTATGAATTGGAAAAAGTGGCCTTCCTATACATCCTAGACACAAACCTTCTTTCCTGTGATTCAACCCTCAATTCAATGTCTAAATAAGTTACTTTTTCTTTACTGTATTCGTATGTAAATTTCAAAAAATTCACAGTTTCATTGATGTAATTCAAAAATGTTTAATAGATAAGCACCATGTTAATGAGTTTAGTGTTTATAGGAATAGTTTTTAAAAGTTATTTAATATTCACTTATATTTTTAGATTTTTTAAGATATGTTTAAATATGTGTTTAAAGTGTTTAAGACATATAAAAACATTTTATTACCAATCGGTTGGTATATGACGTATTAAATGATGTATGTTTAAGCTACACCTTTGTGTTTAAGCTCCTGCCCTATAGGAAGTGATGTAATGACCAATTTATTGTAGAGCAGAGTTAAAAAGGGTGTTGGTTTTGTGTTTTTTAACCTCTGAGGAAGCTACTCTTTTGAGTAGTGAAAACGCTGTCTATTTGTTATACAATAAACCTGCGTTCAGGCTCTTGCTGGCTTTGCTTTCTTCTTGTGCTCGTACCTGTGGTTTGTTAACTGGTTTGACTTTTTATCCGTTCACTTCAGTAATTCAAAAATTCTGTTAACTTTTTTTGCGTACCTTGTCAGAGCAAAAACATGTCATTCAGGTATCAGGTAAAAAACACAATATCATCCCTAAATTGACTATGAAAAATATATTTTTCTCCCCGTATCATATGACATAGTTCGCAAATATGGGGGTACAAGCTGCCCCCATTGCTACTCCAGTCACTTGCTTATAGTACTGTCCCTCGAAAAACAAATAATTGCTTTTAAACACCACTTCCATTAAGGTGCTGTACGCATTAATGTTATTCTGTTCAAAGCATCCAGTCTCTGCTAATTGTAGTTCTAACCATGCTAAACCAATACCATGGGGAATTATAGAAAATAAATTACATACGTCTATAGTAATAAATAAATGTTGTCCTTATATGCAATTTTATTTATATTATCTAAAAACTACCAAGTGCCTTTACATATATAGGGAAAATACTGCAAACCCTTCTTCAAGTGGAAATCTAAATATCTCTTAATGAAAACATTTTTCACTCTCTTTCTATCCACAATGAGCCTAAAACTTGAGTTTTTCAATCCTTTACGTATTTTAGGAATTCCAAAAATGTTTAAACTACTGGCTGGTCATTTTTTAAATATGCATATTCATTCTCATCAATTTGCCCTTGAAATAGCTTGTCCTCCAATAGCATGTCAATTCGCCTATAAGCGATATTAATTTCATTAAGAGAACTTTCTTGATATATATCATCATTTAACTTGCTGGACATGCTGTTACTATAATCACTACTATCCATTATGACCACCCCATTACCCTTATTGGGTTTTATGATTCAAATAGATTTATCACTTGAAATGTCCCTTAGCAAATTTTTCTCACAATCAGTCAGATTATTCTCAATATTATTATTTTTAAAAGTTAATATTTCCCTGAATTGTGAATCACACACCTTTTCAAAAATGTTAACCACATTAGCCAATGGAGGGTTGTAAACAATAGGTTTCTTTAGAACAATGTCACCATTATCAACATTCCCCCTCCTTAAACCATAAGGCTGGATTCAATTTGTGTGTATACATTTTCAAATCAATAAGTAAATCTACTATATTTGCTCTCCTAGATGGAACAAACGTAAAGCCTTTTGCAAGCAAATCAATGTGTTTTGTGTCAATTATTTTTTCTGAATAATTAAAAAATTTAAAATCACCTTCTGTATTGCTAATAATAATAGGTTCCAAAGCAGTAAAAAAATCATTTGCTTCCTCAGTCAACATGTTTTCATTATCTATAACAATTCCAGTATCATCAATTACACCATACATCAATTGTCCATAAGAAATGTCCATACTTTCATGTCCAATATCATGAACATTTATCATTGAATGCATATGATGGAAATCAAAGTCATACGGTCCCACATCATTATAACCAATTAAAGTACTATCAGGTTCCCCACAACCTGAACTAAAATTATCACACATATTCTTGTGAAGAGTAAATTGTTATGCTCAGGTTGAAAAATACAGGCTGCTTTATTATACTCGCCGCCACTGGCGTAGTCGCTAAACATTAAACAGTCACAACCTTTCTCTGTTACCCCACAACTGCAGCCATTGGGAATGCCAAAAGTTCTTACTTCATTAAATAACATGATAGCAAGGTCCATCATCTCCTCTGCTGATTGCTCACATAATATTTGCTATTTTTCGGCCTCGCCCCCTGTGCGACATAGTCCTTGTATTGTTTTTGCACATAATTGGGCTTTTGATAGTTCTTGTTTTTTTAATCTTTCAGAATGCCTGTATTCCTGCCCTAAAAGGGCCTCTGCTGGCTCATGCATGCCTTCATGATGTCTAGTATATGACGTCACTTCCTTCTCTGGATGTGCATTGTCACTGGTAACTCTCCAATCATCACCATGGTTACCACTTGATTTTGGATACACCTTATTGAATCCATATTCATTGGCGTCTTGATCAATTTTATTCCTCTTTCTGTGAAAGATATTTTTACAAATACTCTCTAAATTAAGAAATAAATTGTCATAATTTTTTATAGGTTTTGAAGAGCAAATCATTTTGCAGAAATGCGTTCTGTTCATCCAACTGTTTAGAAAGTTGTTCCAATTCAATTTTTTTTATATTTGACCATCAATTTCATAATCTCCATTCCTATATGGTCAATTTTGTACTGTGAATATAGAAGCTACTGATGCTAGGGCATATTTTGAAAAATAATTTCATACTGTAATTTATGCATCAAAACCTGTTAATGCCAAGTGTATTTGTAATGGGGGAAGGGAGCCTTGGGTACATTTAATGTGGAGCAAATTACTGTTAAACATCTGTCTAGTATATATTATATATGGGGCATGGGTATCATCGCCACTATATTTGACAACCAAAAACCTCTTTCTCCTCTGGTTCTGGTATGCATTTTTGCCTTTTTAAAACATGTTTGGGTTGTGTAGGGATGGATCATGCTATTAAACAATGTACATAACTTTGTGGCAAGTGTGAGGAAGATCATAATAGTCTTAGCTGATGTGTGATAATGGCTCATCCTAATGATGTCTCACCTAAGGATGGTCAGAAAAAAAAATGAAAAAGCATTTAATTAGAATGTTCCACTGAGAAGATAGTGCAAGGTGAGGAAGCATTAGTTCCACAACCTACTAGGTGGATGGCCTTAGATATGGATTCAGAGGAGAATTGTCTGGAAGTGGATGCGGAGAAACAGACTGATACTATTAAACAAGAGGATACTCTTACTGGTTCTGGGACAGATGTGGAGGAGATTAATATGGAGATTTTAGATCCTGGAAGATATTCTGGAGACAGTGAAAAAAACAATAAATATTGAAGTGAAAATGAAGAAAGACTGGACAAGGGTGGATCTATAATAAGTAATCTCTCTGTTTTAATCTGTAATATTAGTAGTATGCTGCCAGATGTACAGCATTTACTTATTCTGAAATGGGTCATGTTGTAAGGAAAAGGCTTTGGGCATTTAAATGCAGACTGGAGTATATCTAAAGAAGTGTGTAGCATGTGTATGGAGTTATGGCTGGCTCATTATCCAGTGAAGATATATACTCCAATGTGACTGAATGGTGGCTGACCTTTCAAAATAAATATAACACTACAGGATTTATGAGCAGAAGTTTATTAGGAAAAAAAGGGCAATTATAAAGTCATAGTTTTTGAATTTCAGGATTCCATGATCAATCAAGATAATGTGTTTTTGGAGAAAAGAAAGACAATTGTATGAGTTAACAAAGGATAGAATGTAGGGCACTTTTAGAAGACTGAGGTATTTCCTGCAAGCAGGCAGGATGAGGCTATACATTTTTAAAGCAGAAAAGTGTATTGGAAGGTGAATGCCTTTGAGAGTTTATTGGATGAATCTGGAATAGAGAAATATCAGCTGGATGTAACTGTTATCAATGAAGACCACGACGTCCAGTATATAGGTTATGAGTAAAGGGTTGTCTTTTAAACTGGAAGGTTTCAAGTACTAATAGTAAATTTGTAGAAGAGACAGAAAAAATTACAGTGTCTGAACTCTATGCTGCTCTTTCTAGTGTAAGAGTTAATAGTGTTGCATTGGAAGATGGTCTAGAATATCAAATTTATAAGGATATGATGGATTAACAAAAATAATTTTGTTTGAGGTATTAAATGAGTAGTATAAACAGGGTGCAAAGCATGCAGAAGTGATATGTACAATTATGACATTTATCTTGAGAATTTAAGGTCAGTTGTGTTTTGCATCAGTAAGTACAAAGTATTAACCATTAAGAATAGCAAGCAGCTTAAGGGATTTTTTTGTGAAGGGGAATTTATAGAAAAGCAGGCTGCTAAACATAAGAATTACTGCCATTGCTGAAGGAAAATGTGTATAAAATTAATAATATTTTTAGGAAGGGTTACTTTTGGTATGTGACATTACAAAGGCTAACAACAAGACAAATGTTACAGAATTACAGCTTGGACAGTACAGACATTCCATGGGATTCAGCAAGCTCTGCACAGTTTGCAGGAATAGTGCAAGAGCTGCTGCACACAATACGGCCGACGAGCAATCCAGGAATGAGCTCCCGGGACTTGCATGAGTGCTCCTACACTATTCCTGCATGGACACAGCTCCTGTATTCTAATTACCCCATTTGCAGGTATAAAACATCCACATGAGGTGAATTAGTGATCCAGGAAGCAGGCAGGCGTCTGTGCAGGAATAGTGTAACCTGCAGAAATGTATTTGGCTACTAACTGAATACATTTCTGCAAATTACAAAACGGAGGCATGACAGATCCAAAGAAAGCATGTATTCAATGTAGTAGGCATTCCAATGGCCCAATATATGGCCATTGGCATGCAAAATAATTGCAAAATTATAAAAAATAACTTTTATTTAATTTTTTGGCTGATTTCGGCTGATTAAGAGTAGGGCAGTGGTGCGCAAACGAGATTGGCCCGAAAATAAGAAAAAAAAGTTGGAAATAAGCTTTTAAACCAAAATCAGCATTCTGCCATAATAGTCAATGGCATGCATAAGACAACAATACCATGGAATAGTGGTTGCTAAGGGGGAAGGCTGAGTGTCAGTTTTGTAACCATGCATTAGCAGTTAGTTTTATGCAAATGAGGGGATTGATACTGAATCACAGATTTCCCTCAGTGTTAACTTGCACCCAACCATGTAGGTGCAACAACACCATGGTATAAGCATAAGAGGTAGATGACCTCATAAGGGGAAGTGTCATGCATGCTGTAATCTTATTGGAGCTCTGTGGCCCGTGTTTGCCCTTAGCTAAGCACAGCTAAGGAAGGGTGTGTGTGTCTGAGGGTACCTAGCTGTGTTTACATTGCCTAAACGGGTGTGTGCGCCATGTACCAGGTTTTAAACAAACAAAAAAAAACAGGAAATAGCAGCTCTGTTCACATCTGAGCACTGGGTATGCATGCTGCACCTTGGAGCTTAAACAGGAAGCCAATGAAAAGGGAAAACAGCAGTAGGAAGGCAATCAAGGAGAACTAGCATAGCTGGCAGGTGAAATGTATCAGAATCAGCCAATTACACAGGCAACAGACTAGCCCAGCCCAGAACACTACTATAAACTATGCAAACACCTTTCACTCTGTTTTTTTCCCACAAACTCTACACCATTGGTGTACACAGAAGGGGAAATTTTACCTGACAAAACTAACAAAATGATAGGGGCTGCTGTCACTCTCATTCATCAATATGTGGAAGAGGCTGAGGGTGGTGAAGATGAGAATACTGATGACCAACCCCCAGTGAGGAGAAGGAGAAGAGTGTACAGACCCAGGGTAAGGTAGTGAGCTAGAAATAATGGACCGCTATAGGGTGGACAGGGACATCAAACAGCAAATTGTTGAGCTGTGCCGGCCACACCTCACACACAGAACCAACAGAGGGGAACCCATCCCAGTGGATACCAAGGTATGTGTAGGCTTAAGAATACTAGCCACAGGTACCTTTCAAAGGCGAACTGGGGATATCATGGGGATCTCACAGGCATCAGCATCCAGGGTACTCCACCAGTTCCTGGATGCCATGTCAGCACTTGCCCGGGAGCACATATATTTCTTCAATACTCATGAGGCGTTGACCAACAATATGCATCTGTTCCACCAAATAGCAGAATACCCTGAGGTAGTGGGTGCTATAGACTGCATGCACATACACATCAAAGCACCACCCGGTGAGCGGGGTAGGGTCTACATAAACCACAAGGGCTTCCCCTCCATCAACTGCCAGGACATGTGCGATGCCCAGGGCATTAAAATGAACGTGTGTGCTGGCAGCCCTGGAAGCTATCACAGCTCTCACATCTGGCATATGACACAGCTGTATCAGAGATTTGCCAATGGGGACATCCCATATGACCACCTAGTGGAGGATGCTGGTTATGCATTGGAGCCATGGATGATAACACCCATCAGAAATTCACAAACACCGAACAAGAACTCCATAAAGAGGCACATGCACAAATCAGAATCATAATAGAGCATGAGTTTGGGATGCTCAAGTCATGGTTCCAGTGCCTGGACATATCCGGTGGAGCCTTGCAGTACTCTCCAGCTACATGTACACAAATTATCATTGTATGTGCCATGGTACACAATATGATCCTGCGGAAACAGCTGCAGCAGGAACAGCATGGTGCAGGGCCACACAGCCCCCCCCCCCATCATTGCCAAGGCCAGTACAGGCACAGAGTGACTCGGAGGATGAACAACCTGAGCCTGCCCATGTAGGCAGAAGGAGGCATGCCCAGTATGCCCAGGCTTTGGCAAAGAGGCAACACATAGCTCATACACTGACATGGTAGGAACTCAGGGAATGACACCTCTCTCTGACAAACACATACAGAAAAAGGGATGCCAAACATGACACTACCTGTGCTTTACCATGTATAGGGTGTGTGCTATGTGCATCCGACATATTCGGCCCTCCAGCACCATCCTCAATACTGGCACAGCCACAAGGTAAGTCACTCTTCCTATGAATTGCTGAATGGAGTAGTATGTTCTGCTAGTTGTATCTATGGTATGGATGTGAACATGCAAGGGAATCGGGTGGCTGAATGGGATGGCAGAAGATAGTGGACACCTATATGGGTAGCATGAAATCCATAACAAATACTGGTGTCAACAAAGTAGGCAGTACTAGACAAGGTGACAAATCCCACTGCAGTACATGTGGTGGCCCAAATTTGTGTACATAGGACACACACATGCATGTCAGTGAGGCTCACATACCCAACAACAACCTCAGCCAGCAGGACAGTGGCTTGCAGCTTGGGACTGTAGGAGTGACAGAATGCACTGGCCTGCTACAGATGGCCTGCATCACTACCAAATGCCCTACAGTCCTCTATCAAAGGCCTGTGCCTCACCAATACTGCCAATGTATGTTATCTCATGGGGTCCCAACTAACAACATAACACAGTCCACAGAACACAAATGCAAGGCTATGTCGACAAATCCCAGTAGCATGCCCACCATGTCCTATGCATGGACTGTGGAGAAACCCCTAAATATTGCTGGGATGATGGGACAAATATAGGGATACCTCTCAGATATTACTCGCATAATTTTGGGAAGAGGATAGAATAACAGAGTGGGGGGTGTAGAAGCATGGATGCTATGGAGTGTGTGAAGTCTGAAACTCTGATGTGTGCTCATACTACCCCTGCCTGCAAACCCAGTAATGTGTGGCTACAAACCTGCTTGTAAACCACAATGTGAAGGGGAACTGTCCAGATATATAAGCCCTGCCTCTGGGTAACCTGGGTGAATCTGTACAGCTGAGAGGTATGGCCATAGTAGGATATGGCCATTCTGTTATGTCGATAGATGTACAAGCAGGGGATTCTCAGCCACCACAGTACCAAGGTGCTGGACTGTTTACACTGACCCATCAGCAAGTGTCTGCAGCTACCACTCCAGAATGTCATTAGGGTGCAAGAATATGTAGGCTGCAGACCACAATACTGGACACAGCTTCATTCATCTTGTATTTCCCAGGAAATAACTACAAGTAAATAAGTGTATCTGTCAGCAGTTGATGACATAATACATCACAGTATAAAACAGTACATATGTCTGAATATCTCTGCTAACACCAACCATGTAACACAAGCAGCACAGAAACAATAGTTACAGTATCCAACTATTTTTCACACATTGTGACTCCTTATTTTCAACTTATCTACAGATATCCTGCAGAAACAGGTTGCTAGCTGTAGGTGTAGAACACAAAATCCCGCACTGGAGTACAACCTACCTGTACTGGATTCACACACTCAATACAGAAGGTCATACTGGGCGTGCTCCTACACTTAGAGAACTGAAGCCCATGTCTGACAACAACAGTGGACTATACATATCTGTCAGTCTGACAACAACAGTGGACTATACATATCTGTCAGTCACAGATGTCTGTGCACACACACTACATTGCACACCATTCATGCTTTGCACACACATTGGATAGGAATACTCACACATATCTAAGGTCAACACACTATAATAGGTCAAACATACACACACACACACACACACACACACACACACACACACACACACACACACACACACACACACATGTGGGGAAGAGAGAGGCAGACAGTGACAAATAGATTGCCATCATGAGGCCTGTCCCACCCACCACACATCCAATTGACCAATATCACATGATGTGCCGATGTCATTCACTGTAGATATTTGCTTTTGGTAGCCCTCAGCCCTATAGTGTCTGTGGTGCTTGTGATAACTGTGTAACATGATAGTACAAATCAGTATTCATCTAGCATTTGTATACCCAGTCCTGTCAAATGTAAAGTTGTGTGTGAGTGAGTGTTGTGTGTGCGTTTTCAGAGGAATGGTTTATGGCCCAATCACACACACACTGCACTTCTCATTGCCCATGTTAGCACTCATGCTGATATCAGTCCCCTTGAAAAAACCCTCTGGCCAATTCTCAGCCCCATGAGCTCTGTGGCACATGCAATAACTGTGTAATGCTATAGTGTGACATACTAGCTAGGTAGTTCTAATCCCAGAAATTGAATCTGTGTGTGTGTGTGTGTGTGTGTGTGTGTGTGTGTGTGTGTGTGTGTGTGTGTGTGTGTGTGTGTGTGTGTGTGTGTGTGCATGTGTGTGCGTGTGTATGTGTATGTGCACCTCCCATTGCCCTACTTTATCAAGCCTGCTGATGTCAGTCACCTTGAAATACCCTTTTGGACAAGAGTCAGCTCTATAAGCTCTGTGGCACATGTGATAACTGCATAGAGCAATGGTATAATATACTAGCTAGGTAGGAGTTCTAATCCCAGACTGTGAAACTGTGTGTGTGTGTGTGTGTGTGTGTGTGTGTGTGTGTGTGTGTGTGTGTGTGTGTGTGTGTGTGTGTGTGTGTGTGTGTGTGTGTGTATGTGTGTGTGTGTGTGTGTGTGTGTGTGTGTGTGTGTATGTGTGTGTATGTGTGTGTGCGTAGAGATTAATGATTTTGAGGCCATTCACAGTCACGACACCTCCCATTGTCCTACTTTAGCAAGCCTGCTGATGTCAGTCACCTTAAAATACCCCTTTGGAGATGGGTCAGCCCTATAAGCTCTGTGGCACGTGCAATAACTGTGTAATGCTATAATGTAATATACTAGTTAGGTAGGAGTTCCAATCCCAGACATGGCATCTGTGCAACTCTGTGTGTGTGTAGAGATTAATGATTTTTAGGCCATTCATGTTTACTACACCTCATATTGCCCTGCTTTAGTATGCCTGCTCATGTCAGTCACCTTGAAATACCCCTTTGGACAAGGGCTAGCCCTATAAGCTACATGGCACTTGCCATAAATATGGAACAGTGTAGTAGTAGTAACTACACAGGTATGGGTTTGAATCTCATCTGCAACAAGTGTTTGTGTATCTCAAAGATTTTGGCCTCATTTAACCCCAGTACACATCTCAGAGCCTGACTTTAGCAGTCCTGCAGATGCCATCCTCCTCGGAAGTACATGTTACCAACCCTAAACCATGTCAGGTCAGTGGTGCATGTGGCAAATGTGTAACATAATGATCTGTAAATATTATTAGATAGAGGTTTGAACCTCACTCCTGGCAAATGTAGATGTGTGTTTAGGGTAAAATGATTTTGGGATCTTTCACCCACTATATCACCCAATGCCAGTATTTACAAGGGTTGGTGATGGTCCTCACCTTAGAAGTACCTTGGGACAACATCCATCCTATAAGCTCCATGGCACGTGCAATAAATGTGATACACTGTAATAGCAATACATAGCTAGGTAGGGGTCTGAATTACAGTACTGGCAAGTGTGTGTGTGTGTGTGTGTGTGTGTGTGTGTGTGTGTGTGTGTGTGTGTGTGTGTGTGTGTGTGTGTGTGTGTGTGTGTGTGTGTGTGTGTGTGTGTGTGTGCCTGTGTAATAATAGGATGCATTGTGAGGTGGGTTTTGCTAAATTATTATGTTGAGGAGCTAGTATATGTCACAATGTCCACCTTACAAGAACAACAGGTGTCAAACACCAGAGAGGCTGGTGTAGACAATCCATAGCCCTACATGTGACATTATGGATTGGTGAACAATATAGGAAACCCTTGTATTACTCAGAGAACACTCTCCACCCATGTCTCATACACAAACACACTTGGCTAGGCAACAACCACTATATTGGTAGTTCCTTGCATATTGCCTCACAGATAGTAACCACAGTGTGATTGCAGTGGACTACATGCCTGCTGACCACAACAGTGCCACTGACATTAGAAAGTACTGTCATGTGTTACATCTCCTGACTGAGTGTGTATTATCCAGCAAGTAAAAGTACATGGCACCCTGTTCCATTCCTACAGTATGCAAATAAATGTTTACAGTGGTCCTTTTGCTATGTTCCCCACTGGATGCCTGCAACAAATGTAGAGTCTGCAAATGTAACCCACAAAGGTAATATTATGCCTTATACACATGCCCTGTATGGACAGATGCCACTAACTCCACTGAATACCTGTATCATGCTGTCAATGTTGGTACGAGCACAACCTCAGTTCCATAGCCATGTCTCAGCAAATGAGGTCAGGAATGCTACATCAGAAGATAACAATCTGTCCAGACAACATGCCCCAGAGACCTTGAGTACACTTCCACACTTCAACGCGTCAAAGAACATGCATGTGAGACATGTGCACAACCCAGAGACTGTCCATGTTATGGAATATAGATCACATACATGGGAAGCAGTGCACATCACTGGTCACCCACAATAGTAATCCAGATGAGTGGATGGTGAATACAATACCCACCTGTGGGGACCACTCCAGGGACTACACCCCTGACCCACACTGGAGACCATTGTCATGTAGCCTGATGCCAAGGTATTCCCTTTGCCTAGCCTTGTACAGCCCTCAGGCCCATTCACCTACTACACACCTGAGAAGCAATGAACCTATACATCTCAGTACTGGCAAATGTGTGTGTGTGTGTGTGTGTGTGTGTGTGTGTGTGTGTGTGTGTGTGTGTGTGTGTGTGTGTAGATTAATGATTTGAAGCCATTTACAATCACTCCACCTCCCATTGCCCTACTTTAGCACACCTGATGTCATTCACCTTGAAATATCCCATTGGCCATGTATCAGCCATTTAAGCTCTGTGACACTTGTGAAAACTGTGTAATACTGTAATATAGCAAATTAGTTAGGTAGGAGTTCTAATCCTGAAACTGCAAACTGTGATAATGTGTGTGTTTCCCTGAGAAAGTGTGTGTGTGTGTTTTTGTTGACACCTGCTTTTGTGGACATTCACACTTACTACACTTCCTTTATCCCTCCTTTAGCACTGTTGCTGATGTCACTCACTTTCAAAGAAACCTTTGGATGGCTTTCCAACATGTAAGCTCCATGGCATGTGCAATAACTGTGTAACACTGTAATAGGAATACATAGTCAGGTAGGGGTTTGAAACTCAGTACTGGTAAGTGTGTGTTTGTGTTTGTGTGTGTGTGTCACCAATATCCTGTGTGGGTGTTGGGGTGATTGTGTAATGACAGGATCCATTGCAGTGTGGGTTTTGCTACCTCATTATATTGAGGACCTATATGTCCCATTGTCCACATTACAAGGCCAACACTTTTCAAACATTGTAGAGGTTGTTTTAGACAATCGTCAACCATAAATGTGTACAGCCATGTGCAATTACTATGTGACAGTATGTATTACTAAACAATATAGGCAACCATTATAATACCCAGATACCACTTTCCACCCATGGATCATACCAAAACACGCTTGGCTCTTACTCTCTTACTCCCTTCCTTTCTTACTTTGTCTCTGTCTCTGTCTCTCTCTCT
>NC_056732.1:1067424611-1067434611 GCF_019279795.1 Protopterus annectens
CATCAATTCTATCTTGGTATTCACTACCCAAAAAGTTAAACAGCCTCCCATGACTTCTCACACAGAACTACACACAACCTTCTACCACACATCCAATCTATCACTCCCAACAAAATATCACCCTTTTAAAGCCACAAAACGCAATCCTAAAGACAAAGACTATATAAAAATTACAAACAAAATCCTAAATCTCAGAGTTTCATGTCACTATAACCTTATAATATATGGGGACATTCATCCCAACCTTGGCCCACCTACACCCAATAACCTTTACTCCCCTACCACAACCCCTACAGTCAAGCTACCCCTCTCTACTCCCACTAGTTCCCTCCTAACACTTCACCTAAATATTAGAAATATTAACAATAAAATTCACAGCCTGCATGCCCTCCTAACAACCCACTCCCCAGACATCATGTGTCTTACAGAAACCTGGCTTAAACCAAATATTACCAATAATGAGATATTACCTCCATGCTATAACATACACCATCTTGACCGCACCACTAAGAAAGGAGGTGGGGTAGCATTCTTTACAAAAATACTCTGTTAATAGAGGCACCATACAACCATGCCAATTCAATAATGTGGAACTGCTCATAACCAAACTACAGATTAATCATAACAAATGTTTGAACATTGTCTGTGCCTACATTCTGCCAGGTAACAATATAAATACCCTAGAGGATATCCTCTATTGGTTATCTACTACCTACCCCTAAGAAACCATAGTTCTTGGTGACTTCAATACCGATTGGCACTCCTGCTCCTCCGAACCCCCCATCACCCACTTAAACATATCTGGGTTTAAACAGACTATAACCTCTCCCACTAGAATCAACAAACCTACCAACAGGGAAAGTATCCTAGACTGGATACTAGTCAATAACCAACCCCAACTGTACACAGCTGGGACTTTCCCTGATGACCTTAGCGATCACCTACTAACCTATATCATAAAACACAAGACAGGCACCCCCCACCAGACCATATACAAAACATTTAGAAACAGGAAGAACTTCAACCCTGTTAATTTCCAAAATGAACTAAAGGCAGCTGACTGATCAAAACTAAAAAAATATATCATTTGAAGAGGCCATGGCTTACTTTAACACTAAATTCCTAAGTATCCTTGATTCCCATGCTCCTGCATGTACCATAAAAACTAAATCAAATACTGCACCATGGCTCACAAAGGATACCAAGTCAAAAATCAAAATTAGAAACAAAGCCTGGGCCAGCTGGCGATCAACTAAAACCCTGCTTGACCATTTAAAATACTGCCAACTCAGGAATGAAACAAAAAAATCCATTCTACTAGATAAAAAAGCTACTATCAAAATCTCCTACATAAACACCGAAATGACCCTCAAATGTTCTGGGCAGACTTAAATCACCTTCTTCATCCAGGACATTCAACCACCCTAACCCCTTCAAACCTCACCCATAATTCCCCAGAGACCATAGCTGGCACCTATAATAACATTTTCACTGAAACAATCCATTCCCTAGCAAATCAACTAGCCTCCACAAACTTCAACCCTACCTCTAATCTACCCACTAATCATCCCCTATTTAGCTTCTAACCCATCTCTACCACTTTTATGAAAACCCTAATAAAAAAATTAAAACCTACTACCCTTTCTGCGGACCTCCTCCCTGCAGCGTACCTACAAATAGCTGCAGATACCATTGCATACCCCATATCTATCCTGATCAATAGAACCTTATCTGAAAGTGCTATCCCCTCCCTCTGGAAAATATCCCATGTCATCCCACTCCATAAAGATGGAAGTTCCACAGAATTATCCAACTATAGACCCATTGCCATTCTTTCCCCACTAGCCAAAATAATAGAGAAGTACATACACAAGCAACTAATGCAATAGCTTATACAGAACAACCTGCTGTCTAACTCCCAGCATGGCTTTAGGCTACATCATAGTACCACGTCTGCCCTCCTTTCCTTTAATAATGCCATCAACCAAAACAGGAATGACAATAGGCTATCCTCTGCCTTCTTTCTTGACCCATGAAAAGCCTTTGATATGGTCAACCATGAACTTTTCATTCTTTACTAAACTCAATCTCCCTGAATAATCACACAATCCAGTGATTCCAGTCCTATCTGACTGGCAGAAAACAAGCTGTATTATGGCAGGGAAAACTGTCCAACCAGCTACCTCTCACACTTGGTGTCCCTCAGGGCTCCATATTAGGACCACTACTCTTCTCTATTTTTATCAATAACCTTCACACTGCTATCCCCAAAGCTACCTGCATTCAATATATAGATAATTCCATTCTGATCTGCTCAGCCACCTCCCCATCTGACCTGCAAATCTTAACCCAAACACATTTAACACTATTGAAAACTGGCTCTCCATCCAACGTCTACTGCTAAACCCCAATAAAACTAAACTTCTTTCTCTGTTACATGCAACAATGGTACCTCTATCTCTCCAGATACCCATACTAAGCTTCTAGGGGTTATTATAGATAATAATCTTAAATTTGACCAACAGGTCAACAAAACCATACAGACCATCAATAAAAAGCTTGAATCTCTGCACAGAAACAAGTCATTTTTAACCCCATTGGCTACAACTGCAATCGCCCGGTCGCACCTACTGTCTACTCTTATATATGCCTCTCTTGTACTTTCCAAACTTAATAAATCTGAACTGAGTAAGCTCTCCCACAGCTACAACCATATTGCCAGATTCGCCACTGGTTCAACATACAGAATCCATCACTGCCAGAACCTTAAACAACTAGAGTGGCTAGAACTGCCCAACTTAACTCAATTCAATCAACTCTTAATAGCACACAAAAATCTATACCAACCTGAAGATATCCCCTCACTTATAAATATTATAAAGACATGCAACAACTTGAGGTCACTACGATCATCCAACAAACTATTGGTCCAAATCTACAAAGCTAACAACTCAGCTAGTGAATCCCTAATTGCCAACTTTGTTGTCAAAACCTGGAACTCACTGCCAAACTATATAACCCTTCAATCCTCCCTAAGTCTCTTCAAGAAAGGATCAAACAGTATTTTAAAGTGAACTGGCTCTGTCCCTGTACCAACCCTGACTAAGTTACAAAATGAAATCCTACCTAAATAATATCTTAAACACTTAATACTCAACTATTTTTTGTTCCAATCTGATGATTTTTTTGTTTTTAATGTGTCAGACCATGTAACTTGTGAGTCCCTATTGGGGACATTACTAAACCAATGTATATATACATAACTCCTTATCTTTTATTTTCTATGTATCTAATTGTTGTGTAATCTTTGTAATTTTGTCTATTGGAGCTTTTCTCCCCAGGCCTCCACTGAAAATGGACATATATCCAGTTGGATTATCCTGGTCAACAAATGTAAAATAAAATAAATATATATATATATATATATATATATATATATATATATATATATATATATATATATATATATATATATCCATATCCTTATGTGTAAACATGAGTGTTGTATATAAATTCCCAGATGTATCCCACCATATTAATTTGATATTTGTATATTTAGATATAACAACATACTGATTTAACACTATTTTCACTACACAATTGTAGAACTCAAAGCAGTTGTTTACTAATATTCAGTATGTGTACTGAAAGATACATTGGAAAAAACAACAAGCATTTTTCACAGCTATGATGGCTAAGTGGTTAACTGCTGTGACGATAGTGTACATGGTCCTGAGTTCCAGCCCTACAAGGGCTGTTTATTTTGTTGCTAGGCAGAACAAGGACTGTTGGCTGCAGAGTGGTTAAGGCAGTTTTAAGCAGTTTTAAGCGGGTTTGTGTGGGTTTGCATGATGGTAAGCAGTGCTAATGTATGGTTAAACAAAAAGGCTTTGCTTACCAGTGCACAAATCTGCTTAGCATTTACATTTAAGCAGTGCTTACTCCTGCTAAGCATAACTCAGCCTTGGTAACCAGTGATCACATTCCAGACTGAGAAAATAGCAGGGTAATGACATCTTTAATATGTGCATTTAATTCCATGTACATATCATGCCTCTATGTGCTGCCATTACAATATCAAGGGGTATGAGTATACTGTATGGGACACCTGAGTATATATGGCTAGTACAACAATCTTTTCTCTTTCTATGTGTTTCATACATGGATAGTATCCCAGGTTATACGCAGTCAAGCTTGCATGTATTGTATCATTACGTTACTACTGTTAACAGTGCTTTCCCAACTAAGAGTAGATTGCAGATTGTAGTACTGGAACCATACACCCCTGCATGCAAAGCTGGACTCTGAGTACTGACTATTATGTTCTTGGTGTGTGAGCTGTGTGCTATTAAGTATTTGTTACTAGATATTGATCTGATATGTGGATATTAACTGTAGACTACTATGTGCATAGGACATGTCATTGAGGGCTGCTGTCATGTAGCAATGGCATACCTATCAGTTTCAGATGTCTATGTGTCAAAACATTCATCCTAATGCATAACCTGTTGGTTAGCTGATTTATTTCTGTACTCTGTACAGATGTGCAGATGTCAGGTATCCATCTTGGCTCCTTACAGGCAATCTATGCTTGACTGACACTGACATGTCTGCCCAGCTGTGTTATGAATGCTGCAGCTAGAAAACCCCAACCTGTATGTACCACATGCCTTGGATACCTCAACTAGACTACCATAGTCAACAGAACATGCTTGGATACAGGTCTCCAACCCAGACACTGGCCATGTTATGTAATATATGTTTCATGCATGTCAATTGGAGCACCTCACTGGCCCTCTGCAAGAGACAACCAGATGATTGGATGTTGTATTTAACTGTCACACTGAGGATCACTCATGTGGCATTAGTTGATAGATGGCCTGCTGACAAATGTCAGGTGTCATGATACCACCGTACCCACATCCCCTACTCTTCTTGTCTCTCCATGGACAAAATCCTGGTACACATCTAGGAACACCTGCACCTATGTACCCCAGTACTGACAAATATGTCAGTGTGCATTACCAAGAATAACAGTGTCTGTGTGTTTGTAAACTTGTAGTTGATAATACCCTGAGGGCCTTCTCACCCACTACATCCCCCCCATTGCCATAGTTAGAAATGGCTGCTGCTATAATGGACATTAAATGTACCTTGTTACACTCTTCACCCTATGGGCTACCTGGAGCTTGCAGTACCAGCACAACACTCTTGTACAAATGAGTAGATAGGGATGGGTTACCCTCTGAGTACTGACAAGTGTGTGTATGTGTGCAACTGTGTATATTTGTAGGATACAGCATTCTGAGGCCACATTCTCCAAATACAAAACACCTTGTCATACACTATAAGGGATAGTGATGTTGCTGACATTAGGAGAGCCATGACAAAACCATCACCCAACTATCCCTTTTGAAATGTGCAATAAATGCATATCCCTGTAGTAGCACTGATGAGATAGACAAGGGGTTGTATTGCACTCCTGGTCAATGTGTGATTGTGGGTATCTCAGAGTATTATCATGGGTTTCAGTGAGTACAATATCCAATGTGGGGTGTGGGTGCTGGGTATACTGTCTTTACACCATGGTACCCCAGTACATGTCCCAAGATTTACTGTATGAGGACCACTGTCACCATCAACCATACAGGTAACTGATTACACTATCCAGCCCAATGATGCATGTGCTGTGTGCAAATTATCTGTAACAGAATGGACTCACTGACAAGGTAGTTAGCACTGATAAACCCAGGTCTCTCAGATGTATCTGTGACTGTTATGTGTTTGTCAATGTGTATATGACAGTATGTTATACTAAGTATTGTTCATTAACACCCAGTACATCCCCCATTACCATACTCTACAAGGCCTGGTGATGTTCTTCACTTAACAAGAAACTTGGGACACAACTCATCCTAAAAGCTGTGTGGTGTATGCAATTAAGGTCAAACACATTAATAGCAATAAGTACCTAGGTAGCGGTTCTACTCTTAGTGTTGCCAAGTAAGTGTGTGTGTGTGTGTGTGTGTGTGTGTGTGTGTGTGTGTGTGTGTGTGTGTGTTTGTGTGAAGGGATCTACTTCAGTTTACAGAAAATACATGTCCCAGGAGGTCATCTGTCTGAGAACTGACTAGTAAAAGCTAACATTTCAAATGAATCATCTTGTGGAAATTCATTCCATCAAGACTAGTAGTAGTAGATGTGTAAATGCCCTCTTCCCCACTGTATAGCTGTACAGCGATACTGGAGTTGGTATATATAGTTGGGTGTGGATGTTGTGGGCACAGCCACCCTCATTGGGGTTATTGTTGTGTGTATACCCCGCTTAGTCTGCTGTAATACTGTACAGTTTATGTTAACATGTTAAGTAGTTGTCAATCACACTATGTGCAGTTCTACACCAGCCCACACCCTCCAAAGTGAAGGGCTGTGCCACCCACACCAGCACACCTATGTTTGCCAACTCCAGGATTGGACTACATTGGGGAAGAAGACATACACCCTGCCAGTACCATTGTCAATGACATTAAACTAGCAGACTTATTATTTAATGATTTGAAGTTTTGCCTATTTTGTCTTGGTGGAATTACATAGGCTAAAATGGATTCACTGCAGAATTAAGTACACCCATGTGTACAGTATTCTCTGTGTATTGCATCAACACCAAAGCCTCTGTATGTGCGTGTTATACACAAACATGTGGTGTGTGCCACCCAGTACACTTACCATTGTCCACTGTAGAAGGGCTACTGACATCAGCCTCCATGCACTCACGTGTATACACCCCACAACCCTATCAGCCATGTGGCACATGCAGTAACTGTTATACAGATCTGTTACTTGTATTCAGCTGTACCCAGGATATGACACAGTCAATGTGTCACCACAGTGCCATACCCCTTGTAGGAAACAACAGCAGACCAACATCCTGCTGACACATAGACACCTACAACACAAACTGAATACATTATGGAGACCACAATCAGTAAGTGTTAATAACAGCTATAAATCATCATGGCTGGACAGCTACACATCCTGACATGTAAGCATTAAACTTTTCAGCTGAAAACATGTTACACAGCATTACATTGCTACGCCTTAGTACTGTCACTCTGTGTATTAGAACCATATTAGCGTGTCCCTGCATCGATGGTATGGATGACAGAGATGTGGTACAGGTATCATCATATGCACAGGGTGTGTTGTGTGTTTGCCAGAGACCTATGCTGATCTGTTTGGTTGACATCATGTGTGTGTGTGTTATGGGGTTTTATTATCAATTGGGCTGTGCACATGTGGTGTGTGTAGGTATCGAGGTGTCCTAGCTGTGTTGGTGATGTGTGTGTGTGTGTGTGTGTGTGTGTGTGTGTGTGTGTGTGTGTGTGTGTGTGTGTATGTATGCACACAGTTCTGCCATGTGGCTACCCTATACAGGGGTTTGTTGGACAGCTGCAGACCGTACATGGCAGAGTGTGCAGTTCACCATCTCCAGCTACGGACATGAGAACTGTGCCTGCCAGGGGTTCCACGGGCACTACAAGGTACAAGTCCAGATATGGTACTCTCCCCTTATGATGACAAATGTCCACTGGATCCGGGTCCCTGTTGGGACCAGCCAGGACCATGTGTATGTGGCCTGCTGTGTTGTGGTGTGGACAGCACCTCCTGCAGTGCTGGTGCTGCTTTTGCCACTATGGAAGCAGTTGTGACTTGTTGCATGTCCACATAGACCTCCACCTGTTGGTGTTGCTGACCTACGTGGCTGTCACCCTACCCGCACCATATGCTCTAACACAGACATTGCATGATCAAGGATTCCCACCAGCTCACCCAACCATCTCTCCAGGACCTCTGAAAAATAATGGTGGGCACCTCCAAGATCACAGATGTTGTCAAGTACAGCAGAATGAGTAGGCCTCTGGATACTCAGACTATGTCTAGTATAACATTCCATACATGCCTGTGCCTCCATGATGGCCCAAAGCATGCATCTGGTGACAACTGCTGTAGCACTTCTGACAGAGGCATGATGGCCAGCAGCCCTCCTACGAGCACCCTTGTACATCTGCCTGTATGGTACCTCGGTGGTCATCCGGCTATGGCTGCTATGTACAGACACACTTGCCATAGTCACCACACTGTCCTGTCCCATGCCACTACCCACCAACTGTCCATCATCTATGGCCACTGGTGATGGAGTACGTATAGGCAATGTGACTGTGTGCGGGGATGGGGTGGATAACAGTGGGATGTCAACCAATGGCACAGCTTCAGCCCCTGACAACCCTGCTTGTGTCTCACCATACCTATCATCATTGTCAGAGTCTGTATGGACACTAAAATAAGTTTGCCTGCAGGAGGAACCCTGCCCCACCTCGTCACCTGTGAGGGGAAAACAAAAATCATAATTTAAGACCTGTACATCATTTCTTACCTCTACACACACTCACACACACAGACACACACACACACACACACACACACACACACACACACACACACACACACACACACACACACACACACTTACAGGTGAGGTGGCACAAAGATATTACACAGACCTCTCATTACCCAACTGTCAACATGCATTACATATGACACTCAACAGCATTCAGTGCAGCTATGCTCAATCAATGTTACCAACATTATACATCTTTATGAGATGGGTTGTGTTAGTAGGTGATGCCCCTTCCCCTGGAACACACGACACCCATGTACACAGTATTGCTGTGCACCTGTTCAGCACTCTAGCATGTACTGTGCACCATACCTCATTGCTGAATGTGTATATGTCTGGCAATTATGTTTGCTCTGTTACTCACAGTCCCTATGTGTTTGACACATACATGGGATGATATGATGGCAGATGTCAATAGTGAGTACCTGACCTCTGATTTGCAGATCTCATCATCAGCAGTGCATGTATGAGCAATAAAATCCAATTACACTGACAACCTTCAAAGCTTACTGTGGCTATGAGGAGTGTATACATCCTTATTGACATGCCAGCCTCTTCCCGGATATGCAATGGGGCCAAAATACTGCATATGTTAACATTACACACACAACTGATATATGACATATGATCCATGCAATCAAATGCAGTGTCAAACAAATGTGTTAGTTGTACAGATGCTGATTGAGATGCATACAATATGTGGGTTACATAAGTGTGCACACCCTTAACATGATGGTTTGTTGCAGCACCTGTTAAGTGAACTACAGCAGTCACTATTCCTGGAAGGTGTATACTAGCATGGCCCATCTTCACTTGCCCTTATTTGGTCACTCCACCCTACAAATGTCCCCCAACTCTAACAGATTGCAAGGTCAGCTCATGTGCACAGCCCTTGGAGGTCACACAGTGCCTTCACTATTGCTGTGGAGTCAGGGTTATGTCTGGCAGAATTCATGACCTTGACTGTGTTCAGATCCAGCCATTCTTAGCGAGCTTTGGATGTATGCTTCAGTTCACTGTTGTGTTTCAGGATGACACCCCTCCCCATCCTCAGCCTTTTTGCAGATGCTTGACAACTATGGGCCACGCATGAGTGTCATTTTGCAGTGTCCCAAATTCAGAACACCATGTCTACTGGCCTAGTTCCTGTTAATGAACAGCAAACCTAAAGGTGTACACTCGCACCAGCAAGGTACAGATGGGGGATGGTGGGCCTGAGGTGGATTGAGGTGTTGCTTGTGCAGCACATGCATCTTTATTAATATTGTCTGTAGGTTTCATCCTTGGTCTCAGTACACCATTACACATTACAACACATGCCTTTGGGAGACTTGATGTTATGCATATGTTACCTGTAGAGAGCCCTGGATGATGTTTCCTGTGGAACAACTCTTCCATCTGATTACCCTAACCTATAGGCCACACTTATGCAGAGTCCATGCAATTGTTGACACAGGTACTGCACAGGCAGTACTTGATATACATTCCTGCAAGTCCCTCAGTGTTGCTGCATGTTTCTGGGCAGCCTCCGTGACCAGATTG
>NC_056732.1:1067439611-1067472111 GCF_019279795.1 Protopterus annectens
GATGCTCATGATCAGGTGATGGCCTCCCCACTTGCTAATTGCATGCAGCCAGCTGTGTAGTACTTCCAATAGCCAATGTCATAGCAACCCACTACTATAAATGACTACATCATGTGGGCATTGTCCCTTTACCTTTCCAGTATAGAAGACATCCTTCCTGTCTGTGGGCAGCAGTGTTACAGACAGCAGGTAGCAATACCTCTTGCAACAGGACATGCAGACATTGGCCAACTACATGTTTGTATAAGGTTCCAGACCTACGAACAGCATGTGAGTATTGCTGTTATGTGCATTGAATATATCTACAGCCAATTTTTAGTGGACCGGAGTTCCGCTGTGGCGACCCCTAACCGAAAAGACAAAAAACAACAAATGCTAGTTTTACAGGGTTTATGTGTACATGTCTGCATAGCTCTCAACTGTGGGCCTATGTACATCATGGCCAGAGGATTCGCTGTTATGTTTTGTCTGTTCACCACACAGGTCTTCTATCTGACATATCAGTGGCATTCTCTCCGTTGATTGCTATCAGTACACGGCAACATCCATTTGTGTTTCTGACTTCATATTCCTGAGTAAGGGTATGTTGCAACCAATCCTGTAACACCAACAACTTTCACAGTGTATAACAGCAATATTTCAAATATGGCCCTGTGTTCCAGCCTCTGTCCTCCACCTATATACAAGGCTTTCTCCAGATGTCATGCAGTAAGAGGTTAGGTAATGGCCTATCATTATTTAGTGCTGGCATTTCTGCTGTCATTCCCATGATGTTGTGGACTCTCACACAAATTGTAGGGTAGGGTCCATATATATGAGGGCTACAGCTGGACAAAACATTTGTGACCTTATACAGTCCAGAGGTCAGTGTATGGAGAACACTGTTATATGCCCTTGTAAGACATTTTATGGGAGAGGGGTATTAAATGTTTTTAACCTAGGCTGTTACAACATGTGAGGGATGTCAGTAGTAAGAAACATTAAGGTATATGGCTGTACATTTTCATACGTTTCACGATGGGAACAGTGGTGGGCTAAAGCTTACTGTCTTACACACAGTTCTGTTTGTCAGTGTGACAGTGACATTTTAAGTTAAGCATTGTTATTTAACAGATACATTTACATTGTGACAACTAATACATTTCCCCCTAGGGATTGAGTACAGACTGTAATTGGAGGTTCATAGGTTCATAGGTTCATAGGCTCATACTAGGCTATCTGCCCTAGGGCATTTATAAGCCTAGCCAGAATGTGTTTGGCTTTCGCCACCCATTTTAAATTTATTTTGCTATGACCTTTTTTGAGGTTAGTATACTGTGCCTCTGTCTAACAGTGACACAGAAGTGATACCCAGGGTAAACCTACGATCTCCCATCCACTCATCAAGATTCCTCTTGAAGAGAGTCAATGAGGGACTCTGCCTAACCTGGACTGGGATTTTATTCCAGAGTGAAGGGAGCCTCTGGGTTATGAATCTGTCCCTCCAGCATGTCCTATTTATTTCAGTGCTGAGGTTCAAGTCTCTCGAGCGCGTAGCTCGATGGGATTTGGATTTTCTGAGGTGCAGCATGTCCATTAATTCCGGGTTGGACATGGCTTTATATGTCAGGCACAGATCGCCTCTGAACAGGCAGTATGTCACTGAGTAGAGCTGGAGTTTCTTTAACCGGGCAGCATTTGGCATCTGTTTGAGCCCTTTGATCCTCTTGGTGAGGTACTTTTGGGGTCTTTCCAGTTGCTGCAGGTGTCTGGTAAGGTACATCCCAAAAGGGGCATTGTACTCAATTATGGGCCTGATGAGGGAGGAGTAAAGAGGCATGATGACCTCCCCTGATCTAGATGTGAATCCCTTCATGATTAGGTGGGCTATATAAAAAGATTTTATAACCACTTTGGCCACATGGTTGTCAAATGAGAGATTGCTATCAACTTGGGTCCCCAGGTCCCTAATTATTTCTTCTGTACTTAATGGATTACCACCTATGTGGTAATTTGTGGGCACTTTGTTTTTGCCAAAGGGGATGACTATACACTTTTTGGCATTTAGCTTGAGGCCATGGCTCTGGCACCAGTTGTCTGTTTCTATGAGGCCCTTTTGGAGGATGCTTGTGTTGGCTGGAGAGTCGATTATGATGCCCAGTTTGCAGTCATCTGCGAACTTGGTCAGCCACAGTCCTTCCGTGTTGGCCTGTACCTCAGATAAATATATACCGAACAAGAGAGGTCCCAGGACTGAGCCTTATGGGACACCACTTGTAACTGGTTTGGAGTCTGACATGGCTTCAGCAATTCTAACCATGTGGGTTCTGTCCTTGAGCCAGTTTGCAATCCATCTAGTGACATAGGGGTTTATATTTAAGCTGGTGAGCTTATCTATAATGCCCGAGTGGGGTATTGTATCGAAGGCTTTTGCGAGGTCCAGGTAGGCTGTGTGGACCACCTTCCCCTCGTCAATCGCCTTGGTGGCTGTTTCAAAGAAATCAACCAGGTTTAAGAGGCAGGATCTGCCCTTAACAAAGCCAAACTGGGTAGGATCCAGTGTCTGTAGGTCCCCAATATCTTTATTTATGAGGTCCATGATGATCCTTTCCATAGCTTTGCAGACTAAGCTAGTCAGGCTTATGGGGCAATAGTTTCCAGGATCCGTTGAGGCACCACCTTTATGGAGAGGGTCCACTGTTGCTGTACGCCACTCTTTGGACACATATCCTGTAGTAAGGCTGAGATTGAACAGTAGTTTTATGTTTGGGTTTAGCTCTTCTTGGAGTTCATGTAGGGCAGCCAGGGACACTGTCTGGTCCCATTGATGCTGTGTTTTTTGCTTTGGAGAGGGCGGCTCTTACCTGAGCATCTGAGATGTCAAGGGGGCAGCACTCTGCTGGGATAGATATTTGGCCTTTTGGTGGGGAGGGGGTGGAGAATTTGCGCTGAACCTGTCAGCTAGGATGTTGGCAATGTCTGTGGGTTCAGTGTATTTTTTGTCATTTTGGACTAATTCTGAGCATATCTGGGAATTACCACCCAGGTTCCTAACATAACTAAAGAAAGCCTTGTGATTATCCTTAGTGTCTTGTGCAATTTTTCTCTCGAAGCTGGCCTTAGACAATTTTATGAGTGCCCGTAGTTTTTTGCTAATACTGATCAGTGATGCCTTCCCTTTTTGGGATTTTGCTCTATCATTTAGTAGCTTCCTCCTTCTATTGTATAGTTTGTTTATGGCTGGGGTCCACCAGACAGGACGTCTGCCTTTGGAGGATTGGGTTTTGGTTTTATTTGGGATCACATGATCCATGCATTCCTGAAGGTGTTCATAGAATGCATTTATAAAGGATTCTGCGGTCTGGGCCATATTTTCCACAGGTCCGGGGGCTTTGAAGGATTCCACCTCGGTTTTGAGGAGTGTGAAATTTGCTTTAGAAGTTTTTCACTGTGGTTTTCTGGGCAGGGGTGGGGTCGGGATGTGAATATCCAGTGAGATTAGTTTATGGTCTGATCTTACCAGTGAGGGATACACTTCTGGTCTGGAGCATAGAGTCCCCATGTTGGTGATGATCAAGTCCAGTATGTTTTCCCCTCTTGTGGGAGTGGTAACAAGTTGTTCCATAGCATTTGAGTTTATAAATTCTAGGAACCTTTGGGCTAGGGTGTTGGAGCTAGAGTAATGCTCCCAGTCTATGTTTGGGTAGCTGAAGTCGCCCAATATAATGGTGTTTGGAGAGACCTTCATGTTTTCCAGTGTTCTCAGGAAGGCCGAGTGGGGTTCCTGGGTTTGGTAGGGTAGTCTGTAGTAGGCTATAAACTGGAAGGCAGTTTTACCCACTGTTAGTTGCACATGGATAGTCTCCGATGCTTCATGCTTTGCCACCAACCTGGAGGTGTGGGTATCTTTGGTAGTTGAAGTCGCCCAATATAATGGTGTTTGGAGAGACCTTCATGTTTTCCAGTGTTCTCAGGAAGGCCGAGTGGGGTTCCTGGGTTTGGTAGGGTAGTCTGTAGTAGGCTATAAACTGGAAGGCAGTTTTACCCACTGTTAGTTGCACATGGATAGTCTCTGATGCTTCGTGCTTTGCCACCAACCTGGAGGTGGGGGTATCTTTGATGAATATCGATACTCCCCCTCCTTTTGTGGTTCGGTCCACATTTTGGGGCCGAAAAGCATGGTATGAGGTATAACCTGGTAGTGCTGGGGTGCTCTCAGGAGCCCTGAACCAGGTTTCTGTTACTGCACAGGTATCGATGTTCTCCATGCTAAGGAGAGTTTCAAGTGCGTGCATCTTTAGGTTTAGACTTCTGGCATTGAGTAGCATTACTCTTAGTTTCTTATCCCTTGTGATACCTATGGAGGTGGGTTTGTCTTTTGAGCCTTGCCTAAAAAAGGCACTATGGGGGTAGCAAGAGCCTTTGCCAATATCCGAAAGCCCAGGGGTGACAGGTGCAAGCCATCCCTAGCGAAGCATCGTGGCTTGTCGAGCATATCATCCCAAGCTGACAGGCATTGGATCCCCTTTGAATGACACCAGTACTTAAGCCAATTGTTGAAATTGATCATCTTGTCTTCATATTGTGGCATCATTCTTGGTTAGGGTAAGATGCTACTCAATGTCAGGGTCATACAGGCCTGGGCTACATGCTCAGAGAGCTCCTTTATGTCTCTTTTCATGTAGTCCAGGGAGGTATGTCTCAGGTCATTCACACCAGCATGGACAATGACTGAGTCATATTTGTACTTGCCTTGGAGTGACCTGAGTGCTTGTGTTATGTGGTGGATCCTAGCGCCCGACAGGCTGCTCACCATGACCCTCTCCTTGTTCAGCCTGGTGAGGGGATGTCAGTGTGCCTGATGATAGAGTCACCTATTATAAGTGTATCAGGTGTGTTGTTTAGTCTTAAGGGCTGTGACTGTTTGGCACACTGGCTTTGTGAGATATGTGTTGCACGTGTTTTGTTTTGGGGTAGCGGTTGCTTGGGTGTCTGCTTTGGAGGTCTCTGCTGCTTAGGCAGATCTTAATTTAGAGCCTCTGAGTATGTTTTTGTGTGATTATGTGTATGGTTTGCTGTCGTGGTAGGTCTATGTGAGACTGGAATTGTAGTGAGTGTGGTTTCCTTCTCCTCCTGACTGGTTATGCCAGTACTGAGTTGAGAGAGCTTAGCCTCCAGTTTGGCTATATGGTTGCATCTCTCACATGTGTTGAAATTTGTTGAACTACATCTGTAATTAAGTGATGATTGGTTCTTATCTTCAAGGCAAGCGTTTTTTTTTTTTACTGTTGTACTACTTGAAGACTTTAGCCTGGACAGCAAAGTATGTTATGTTTTTCAGATTACTGTATCACATATTTTGATTGAGAGTTGCATTAATCAGTTGTTATGTATTTCAAACACCTAACTGCCATAAGAAATGGAATAAAAAACTGAAATAGTACACAAATAAACATTTCTATGTATGCAAACTTGTGTGTGGTGTCATGTCTTTTGAATTGTGTGTGGGTATATGTTTCATGCAATAATTCTCATTTGTAGGAAAGAATCAAAGACTGGCCATTTTAAAAGGTGACAACTGTAGGAATAATGGCTGTTTGATATGCTGTGCATCCTCTATATATACTCTTTTTATACATATCTGTAAGTAATAATATATTTATATGTGTACGTATGTGTATATACATATATCTATCTATATATGTGTGCCCATATATATATATATATATATATATATATATATATATATATATATATATATATATATATATATATATATATATATATATATATATATATATATATATATATATATATATATCATCGGAATGTTTATTGCTTCAACATTGTACATTCCTTATGGTAGACTTGACTGTTCTGCATGATATGTTAGAGATATCATCCTGACATCTTATAACTGAGATGGCTTACTGTTAACTTGTGGCTATGTTGTGCAGAGTCCTGGGTTCAAGTCTTGCAAGTGCTGGTTATTGGGTTGCAAGGCAGATCTGTTCAGCTGTGGAGGAAGGGATAATGGCAATAATTACAAGAGATCCCTATTTTGGGCCCCTTCACCCCTGTAAACAGTGCCTTTGGTCAGATGTTTTACAGTGAGAGGTACACAGTGTGTACACAATGTGCGAATGCAATAGACAAACACACACACATATATATATATATATATATATATATATATATATATAGAGAGAGAGAGAGGGAGATATATGTATGTATATATATATATATATATATATATATATATATATATATATATATATGTGTGTGAGTGTGTGTGTGTGTATATATATATATATATATATATATATATATATATATATATATATATATATATAGGGTCTGTATTAGAACCCTATTAATCAATAATTTAAAACATTGAACATACATAACAGCGAATTTTTTCCTAGGGAAAACATTTTGCTTTTCCAAAACGCATACACACAGCACAAGCACACCAAACAAACAGCAATCCACACACATACACCTAAACTCTTACACCTAACCCTATACTAAACTATACATACACCACTAACTATCCACTTGCCTTAACCCAAACCCTAACCCTAAGGTCCGTCACCTCACCTGTGCCCTAAACCTAACTCACCTACCCTACCCTAACCCTCATGTCCACACAATCGCACACCTACCTGACCCGCACCTTAACTCTAACTCACCTAACCTGCGCTAGCCCTCACATCCACACAATCGCACATTTACCTAAACCCGACCCCTAACTTTCCACCACAGCGCTGAAAATACCGAAGCAACAGAAACGGACAACCGAATTCTTTCCCTAGGAAAAAATTTGGTTTTCTGTTTCTTCGATATTTTAGCGTTCGCTGAAAATGGGTCGATGTTAGAACACTCAAAGTTTTGAAACTTCGGTATTCTCATATATATATATATATATATATATATATATATATATATATATATATACATACATACGCCTACATCATACCTCTCAACCTGGAAACATCAAAAATCTGGACAAGGCCCATGAAAAATAGGTACAAATCTGTATGATGATTATCATATAATTTGCATACATAATTATGCAACCCCGCCCACTCCAATGGAATTGTGGGATACCAACTTTCAAATGCAAACTAAAGAACAGATAACCGAAATATGGCACCAGAGTCCCCCTGCAGAAATTCCAATCAATTGGTGCATTTTCTCACACACACACACTTCACAAGAAGATACCGCAACTTATGATCCGATCCACCATATGGGTTTATAAGATTAAGATAACAGTGACTGACACTAATTTCATTATATGTCAATGGGATGGGAATACATCCCTACTTCCTTATGTCTAACATGACTCAAACAAAGCAAACTTGAAATGGATTATGGGAAACAAAGAGTTGAAGAAAAACATAATCACACTGATTATATGTTAAGGCGCTTTGACATCCATTGGTGGTAAAAAAAAATATTACAATTCTATAAGAAGCACTTATTTGTGATGTTGACACATTGAAATAGCTCAGAACTTAAGACCGAGTGAAAATATGGGGAACCAGACAATATGTAACAGGCATATGTACATTGACAAACTCACTTGGTCAAATGGTATAGTTATTCGAAATTACACTGTGTTGTTTAATGAAGGTAGCTAAGAAACTGGCATGGACTCTTTGTGGACTCTGCTAAAGGCCTCAGTCTGAGGTGGTGGCAAGGAGCTGTGGCCAGCAAACAGCTTGGTATTTGTTATTGCAGTAATTCTAGGACTTGTGAGGGAATCCATCATGTTAAGGAGATCTTCCCACTATTTACAAAGGAATGTGTCCAGAATCCAGATCTAATGGATACATAGTGAAATGCCAGGATGACAGCCACAACAGCAATCAAAGAGAAGGCACAAGTTTGGAAGGAGTTTGGTAAGGCGCTCAAGAATAACCCACAGGTGGCCTCTAATAGGTTCTGACAAACTCTATTGTGGGTCAGGAAATTGGGGCAGAATATTACCCAAACAGTTTTCAGCAGTGGTGCAGGAACACTGACTCTGACTAGGTAAACTATTAGGAAGTAGAAGATCATTATATTTCATAATCAGTGAAACAGATGCTAGTTTTTAACTAGGAATTACAGATTTTAGAAAAATGTGTTGCCATATTGAAATATAATAATTGCTAAAATATGCTGTGAATTTACCATGCAAAGCTAACAGATCAACTTGTTTTCAGGGAGTAAAGAATTACCATTTATATGGATACCATCATCCTGACATTCCATCTAAGCCTTTATATGCTGGGATAAGCCATCACATATAATTTGTTAAATGGACCATACTGCAGAGAGCGTTATGCCTTTCCAGCCTATTGCTTAGCAATACAGTACTAACATGCAAAAATGCCCTTCTGATTGTCCATATTTGCACCTAACTCTCTTTCTAAGTAGTGGACTGCAGCATCACTGGCCTGGCAGAGAAGCAGACACTATGAAGATATTAACAATAGTCTGAGCAGCCTTTTTCTTGGTGCCTATACACATATCATTTCTCTGTTCATTACTTTATGGGTCACTTAGTTTCAGTACACCTGATACTCCCATATGATGAGATGGAGAATTAGGGATGCAATACTGAAATCCTGTTATGTGACTTATACTTGTTTGCATAAATATTTTTTAAGCAAAATCCTATGTTTAATATGCAGGTGGTAAAGTCTTGTTTAGCCTGTTCATCATATTGCTAAAAACACAGTATTATCTGTCAGCCTCACCTTTGTAGGCTGTGTTAGAGAAATCCCATATTGAATCTGCAGCACAATTCCAGTTTTGTTTCTCTGTAGTCATGAAAAACAGTCATTATTCAGAGTCAATGTGTTTTAACATTTAAGAAACTGATATCTATTAAAGAATGTTATGGGAAAAGCAAATACAAGAATTATATAAATACTGTCACGACATAAGTTTGCAAAGATACTGTAATATTATGGCCAGGTTTCCCAGTTATAGTTCTTTCACTGTCCGTAACATTTATATATTTTTGTAACAATTCTAGCAAAATTTATTCAAATAAATCTGGAATAAAGCTGTGCTTACTCAACACTTCAACATCATTCTTAAACAAAACAGTGTGCCTTTTTAGGCAAGTGCACAGGACAATGAACTGGGCTGGCATTGCAATAGATTAATAACAAAAAAAGGAAATACATCACTCACTACTCATGATCTGATCTGGTCCATCATAACATGTGAAAGCAGCTTCTCTTCCACTCGCGAAAGCAGCTGGCATAAAAAAGTCCCGACTCCTTCCCGCTCGCAACAGAAAGCAGCCAGCAGCATGTTTCCTATCCACCAAAAGTTTCCAGCAGTCCCCTCTCGCAAAAGCAGTCTCGCTAGTAAATAAAGTCCTTCCTGTCAGTGCTCACCAGAAATATGTGACAGTCACTGAAGCTGATGAGAAAGCGCTGCAGCTAGCATAACCACTCGTAAAAGTAAATAAAGTCCTTAGACTCCTTCTCCCTTCCAGCTCGCCAGAAATGTGCAACAGGCTGATGAGAAAGCAGCTAATATAACAGCTCGAGCTCGTTAATAAAGTCCTTCCCGCTCACCAGAAATGTGACATGACAGCCTGAGAAAGCAGCTAGTATTTAAATATGTTTCCAGCTTCCCGCTCACTAGTAACAGCCAGAAATGTGCCCCTCAGCTGAATTCCAACAGGCTGGTGGAGCTGACGTCATTGCGCACGTGATGACATCAGCTCAAAAAGCGGAATTTTTTTTTTTTTTTTAAAAAGCTGGGAAAAAATCGGAAATAAAGGGTGCCACTCGGGAATCGTGGCACCCCATTAGTTGGACCCCAAAACTCGGTAAAAAACGAGTAATTCGGTACGGTTGGGAGGTCTGACCTACATATATAAATACTATTTCCCTACTGTTGAATGACTGTGCTGCGTGATATGTTTGAAAAAGCATCACATTCATGCACAGCTCAAATGGCTTAGTGGTAAATCACTGTGGCTATGGTATTCAGGGTCCTGGTTTTGAGACTTGCAAGGACTGATTATTTTGCTGCTGGGCAGAACAAGGGCTGTTGGATACAGAGTGATTAAGGCACTTTTAAGTGGTTGTAAGTGGGTTTGCATGGTTTTGTGCGACCATAAGCAATGGTAACTTCCATTTAAATATGCTTACAGACAGTTAGCTTGACAGTGCTTAATCTGTGTAGCCATTGCTTGCCATGACGCAAACAGGCTTAAACCCACTTACTACTGCTTAACAGTGCTTACTCCAGCTTACCCCCACATTAATTTCTTTAAAAGAAAAGAAAAAAGGGGTGATAGGAAATTGGTGAAAAAGGGGCCAGGCAGAGGGAAAAACAACAGGGAAAGTAGCTAGGGATGTACAAGATGGGTGTAGGGAAGGTCCATAGCTGTCCATTTCTTCTACAGCAACAGCTGTGCATATGTATTGAATTTGAAGGTAGATTTGGACTCTGAAACCCCTGAGAGAGGGGTGAAGACAACAATAATGTGTTGTGAGGCCAGTTAGACCAGATTACGTGTCCAGTGGACATGTGTCAAAATGGACAGCTATGTATGGTGCAAAATTTTTTTGAGGGAACAGATTGTCCTTTTTTAAGGTGAGTGGGATATTGGGGAAGGATAGTAGATATATTTGGGGAGGTAGGTTTGGTAGGAAGACAGGCAAGACAGACAAGAGACTGCATACAGGGGAGGTATATAACACATGTGGGGGTATACACCTTAGATGGGGAGGGGTGTTTGGAAATCAGAAGCCCATGATCCCCCAAATGGACTGCGGTCCACACCCATGGGCAGTCACCACTGCACTTTCATGGCCCCAAAGGTGGCTGTGCTTCAGCTGAGCAGGAGAGACAGGTTGACCCTCTAAGTGCACCATGCGGCTGTTAAGTTTGAGTAGCAGATCTCCAAACTCCCTTTGGAGCTTGCTATGCATCAAACCCCGGACCTGACTTCAGGTGACAGGATCCTGTCAGCGTCTGCTCCTGAGGGGGGAATGAGCCTAATCCCCAGAGGTGGTTCCACCCAAAGGTGGTGTAGGACCAACGGACAAGGAGGTCCTAGAGTGGGTCCCAGGCATGCTTGGGCCCAGTGCCATGGCCAGATGAGGTGGGAGAGGTAGGTCCGCAGGGACCGGCCTTCCCATACGTGCTGTGGTTTTGCAGTTTAAAACATACGTGGGTTAGTAATAGTCAACACAATCTATGATTAGTTATAACAGCATGCATAGATATTCCCATAACCCAAAACACCAAATTTGGAACAGTTGCATAGCAAACAGAACACATGCATATATGGAACCACAGTAGGCATTACAATGGCATGCAGGTTACATTGATAGCAACAGGCCACCGATGATAGTATTTCAATTTAGAACATTAAGAGAAACACATTTCAATATTTATTAAACAATAGGTCATATGTCCCAACAGTAGGTTTGGTGTAAACATGCCTATTGATTTGTGTATTTAGAGTATTGTTGCAGATATGGTGGGGTCGAGAGAGATATCAATTAACAACATATATTTCCTAGTAGTACTCACAACTTTAATAATCATTGCTCTAATCTTTAAGGTACAGGTATTATTACAACACCCTCTGGCCTTGGTTTGGGCAGTGGTATGTTTGTACACAGTATATACTTTAACTGTCTTATAGCTAAATTCTTACATCTCTTACCTGGTAGACCTGTGGAGGGAATGTTTGTTAACACTACCTGACTGTTTCTACACATATTTCCAGATTCAAAGTTAATATTATGCACATACCTCTCAACCTCTTAATGCACACACTCTAGACAAAGGTTGACAACATGGGAGGTACAAATAGGGACATGTTTTGAATATTGCTGTCATAAACTTGGAGAGTTGCATGAGTGACAGGATTGGTTTTAATATACATTTTCTGAAGGTTTTGAGGTCTGAAAATCAAATGTATGTCATTATTTCATGACTACAATTCTGAGATCATCCCACTGATTTGCCAGGGGGACAGTGAGAAACAGTGGTTGACACAACAGTAATATTCTGATATCAGATGTTACTGAATGCTACATGTCAGAACATACTATACTGGAGTAAACACCACCAGTCCAGGATTAAAATTTTTATTGGTAGGCACAGTTTCCTTATCTAACAGACTTGTGGAGGGAATATTTGTTAACACTACCATTCTACACATATTCCCAGATTCCAGTTAATATTATGCACACACCTCTCAATCCCTTAATGCACACACTCTGGACAAAGCTTGACAACATGGGGGCACAAATAGAGACATGTTTTGAATATTGCTGTCATAAACTTGGAGAATTGCATGAGTGACATGATTTGTTTTAATAAACATTTTCTGAAGTTTTTGAGGTCTGAAAATCCAATGTTTGTCATTATTTTGTGACTACAATTCTGAGATCATCTCACTGATTTGCCAGGGGGGACAGAGGAACAGGCTGTATCTGCTAAAAATACAACAATTTAAGTCACAGTAGAGTGTGCTATTTGGATATTGCTGTCTATCTCTGCAGTATTTTCTGTCTAAGTCTTTAGTGGTTGCACAATCTGATATTGTACTTACAACAGTCTTATAAAGACATTCCTAGACATTTTTGTTATGTACAGTGTGGGTAACAGTGTTTAATACAACATTACTATTCATAGAATGCAACAATATATGCCATACAGTACCAGAGTAAACACAACCAGTCCAGGATTTAGAGCGTTATTGCCAGGCAGTTACAGTTTTATTTAAATATGACCTATATGGAACTATTACTGTCATATTGTTTGGTTTACAACCCATACAACAGCTTTTATACTGCCAAATGACTTTCTACTACTTTATATTTATTTGATATGACTACTACAACCAGGATTGTTACTCACAAGCCTCAGGATGCAACCTTTGCAGCCTACTTGCATGGGCTTCCTGATTCACAGCCCACTCAGCTGCAGCTGTAAAGGAAATAGGGACATATTTAGGCATACCTATACATCACATACACATACTAGACTTTAGTAAACACTAATGGTATGACTACTTACACACTGCTGGGACATCACCCCTCTGCCTTGCTTCTTGGACCCACTCGTCCAAGACCTCCCTCTTTCTCCACTTCAAGTTGGCATAGTGGTGCCTGATCTTCTCACCAGTCCAAGGGATACCAGTGGCACTGATGAAATCATGGGCAAGACATTCACAGGCTTTTGCTTTATATTGGGAGCTCTGGTACTGGCCCTGCAGCAGTCTCTCATCATTGTCTTTTACCAGGAGTCCTACCATGACCTTGGACTCCTGTATGCCCCAGCGCTGCACCCAGAAGCAAAGTCCCTCTCCAACTTCTGCCTACAGTGGGAAGCTGCAACCAGTTAAGGTATTCCCACCTGTGGGGTTTAAATATGGCCAATTTCTTACCCTTTTCCATGATTGGATGGTTTTGAATGTGCTGAGCTAAGCTAAGCTACGGACAAACCTGCTTAGCTAAGGTTGGCATTGCTTAAAGGGACAGGTTCAGCACTGCTTACCAATGGGCAAATCCACTTAGCTGGGCTACTCATTGCTTAGCAGGTATATTTATACAATGCTTACACCTGGTAAGCAGAGCTGTGCAATGCTTAGCATCACTTATTTTTCATTCTATAGACTATCTGCTGTATGGCATTGATTCATCATTCATTACATATTATAAATTTGTTTACTGTCCCTGACATCCCGCAATGTGCTTTCATTACATTTATTCATGTGTGACTACACTGTATGGGGCACTTGCGTTTATATGGGGATTTTACAACTTTATTAAACTGACACCTCACATCTGGACCTAATGCAGTACTCTGGTTAACAAATATATGTTATTTAGTAGGTAATATTAAAATAACTGTTCATGTACTGCTTTCACATGTAAATTGGTTACAGTGGGCATCAAACCAGGAATGGCTGCTCGCAAAGCGTACACTCTAACCACTACACTATTTCAATGCTGCTTATGCTGGGTGTCTCTTGCTATTTAACTTCTACTGCTGTTTAAGCTGGACTAAGCTTAGCTAAGCAATGGGCATACCTGCACAACTATGCTTAAACTTTATCGCATTTATACAAAAAATGTTTTGTTGGGTTATTTTATCTATACCCTTCAGAATATGCCTGCTAATGCTGAACCTATTATTTTATCAACTTTTTGCTTTAAGAGACAATTGTCCCTTTGGCTTTGTCCACATTCCTTACTCTGACAGGTTGGGAGGTGTGCACTATATGCGTATGATGCCTGTGTTAACTTTTGACTTGGTAGCATACCTCTCAACCACTTAGAGCAAAATATCTGGACAAAGCCTACAATGATGGGGGGACAAATAGGGGTGGATTTTAAATATTGCTCTTACAAACTTAAAAAGATGATAGAATAATAGGTTTTACATTAGCATGAATTTTCTGAAAGGATGTGTGGAGTCTTAAACTGAAATGTTCTATCATTATTTAATGACTTCAATCCTCAGCTATTTGCCAGACAAGTTCATAGGTTCATAGGTTCATACTAGGCTATCTGCCCTAGGGTATTTATAAGCCTAGCCAGAATGTGTTTGGCTTTCACCACCCATTTTAAATTTATTTTGATATGCCCATTTTCGAGGTTAGTATACTGTGTCTCTGTCTAACAGTGACACAGAAGTGATACCCGGGGTAAACCTATGATCTCCCATCCACTCATCCAGATTCCTCTTGAAGAGAGTCAATGAGGGACTCTGCCTAACCTGGACTGGGATTTTATTCCAGAGTGAAGGGAGCCTCTGGGTTATGTATCTGTCCCTCCAGCATGTCCTATTCATTTCAGTGCTGAGGTTCAAGTCTCTTGAGCGTGTAGCTCGATGGGATTTGGATTTTCTGAGGTGCAGCATGTCCATTAATTCCAGGTTGGACATGGCTTTATACGTCAGGCACAGATCGCCTCTGAACAGGCGGTATGCCACTGAGTAGAGCTGGAGTTTCTTTAACAGGGCAGCATATGGCATCTGTTTGAGCCCTTTGATCCTCTTGGTGAGGTACTTTTGGGGTCTTTCCAGTTGCTGCAGGTGTCTGGTAAGGTACATCCCAAAAGGGGCATTGTACTCAATTATGGGCCTGATGAGGGATGAGTAAAGAGGCACGATGACCTCCCCTGATCTAGATGTGAATCCCTTCATAATTAGGTGGGCTATATAAAATGTTTTTCTAACCACTTTGGCCACGTGGCTGTCAAATGAGAGATTGCTATCAACTTGGGTCCCCAGGTCCCAGTACACACTTTAGGGGGGGACACACCAAAAATATGAGGCAAAGATCTGGACATTCTGCGAAAATCTGTACAGTTGAGAAGTATGCTTGGTAGGGACAAGTGTTCCTTTTGCCTTTGACCACATATATATTTTTTTCCTGATGGGTTGGGGTGTTATGAGCATTCTTGCTCATTTTTAATTGCCGAAAGGCAATTCTGGAGTTCAGAGGGGGTATGTGTTTTGAGAGCCCTGCTCTCAGACACACTCTCAGTGCTCGTACATGGAACCATGTCCATTTTAGAGCATGGCAACATGCCTTCATAAATATGCATGGCACATTGCCATGAACAAGAACAGTCCCTGCCATGCAGGAATAACTTCTTCCTGCAAGGCTGCTTGGTGAATCCCAGGGATTTTCTCAAATCAGTTTATAGAAGGTCTACTGCTGTCCAATTAAATGGGGGGCTAACCTCCCTCCATACCCATGAGGAAGGAAATATGACAGAGATGTCCACTTATGTTCTTCAATTTAATTATGAATGATGTAATACTGCAGGTAGAATTTGACATGGGAGATAATGGGATATGTACTTTCTGTTACAAGATTTCAAGATTATGCAGGTGCTTTCATCATGGTTATTGTATCATTATAGTATTTTATAGATCTTTATATCTCTAGAGAAGACTTTGTTGGAGGTAGTATTTTCCATAAATAAAAACAAAAAGGCAGGTTTTGAATTTGAGGCTGACTCAGAAGGTAGTGGGTATGATTTTTGGGGCAGAGAGTTCAATAAGTGATAATTAATTGAGAATGCTTAGAAGATTTAAAAATAAATTACATTTAGAAAAGATTTTAGAAAGAATTACCACATATCTGATAAACAATGACATAGGAAATCTATAGGCACTGGACCCTACCCAGTTTGGTTTTGTCAAAGGCAGGTCATGTCTACTTAAACTGGTAGACTTCTTTGAGAAGGTCACTAAAGTTATGGACGAGGGCAAAAAAGTATCCAGCACCTACCTCAACCTGGCTAAGGTGTTTTATACAACACTTCCCCTGGGCATTGTAAATAAACTTATAAAATTAGGCATAAACTCATATGTCACCAAATGGATAGCCAGCTGATGCACTGATAGGACAAAAGAAGTTAGGACAGGGGAATCCACCTCTGCAAAAAGGCCAGTAATGAGCAAAGTCCAACAGAGATTGGTACTGAGGCCTCTCCTTTTTGGCACCTACTTCTCTGAACTCAAGGCAAACATCAACGGCCTCTTGCTGACATTGTTTGCAGATGACTGCAAATTAGGAGTGATCACTGAATCCCCTAAAACACAGATACTCTTCAAAAGAGCTAATGTTATCACCATGAACTAAAACCCAGTGCAAAAAAATACATAATAGTACACTTTGGAAAGATGGCCACCGCTGGAAATTATGAAATAGACAATGTTGTTGTTGTTTGTCTTTCGGCTTTTCCTGGATAGGGGTTGCCACAGCAGAACTCTGGTCTGCTAATGATTGGCAGTTGGTTTTTATGGTGTTGAGTTGCCAGCCCGACGCCCAACCTTCAACAAAGGCACGCCCATTCAACACATGTCTTTTGAATGCCCACTCGACCGCGAGGAGGACATGCAGACGCCACACAGAAGGCACTCCCAACCCAAGTCGAGAATCGAACGGGAGAACTTCTTGCTGTGAGGCAACAACGCTACCGCTGCACCACCATGGAAGTCAAATATGAAATAGACAATACAACCCTAAAAATAGACCCAGTGGTCAGGGATCTGGGAACACATGTTGACAGGACAGTAACCTGACCTTTGAACAACATGTGTTTACCTTATATGTTGCACAACTTGTAAGTAGGGGCACTGCATCCAAGTCCAAGAAAGTTACTGTTCCCACTGTACCTAACTCACCAGACCAGTCTTGGAGTACAATGCATCTTCATCATGCATCTGAACAGACACTTAAAAAACTTGACAGACCATAGAGATCTATCACAAAAAGAATACAGAGAATAAACAATAAGTCCTATGCAGACCATTTAAATGCCCTATCCCTGTACATGGCCTCCTACAGATTCTATGAGGCAATCTTTTGTAGCCTGGAAGGCATCCTCTGATCCCCTCACTGATAGATTTGTTGTACATCTGAAAAACAAACAGCAATAGAAATATCCCTTCTAAGGACCTAAACCTTATCTCTGACATAAATAGGACAAACCAGAGGGTATGTGTCACAAAAAGTACCCCTTCTTTAGACCAGGATTCCCATTCATGTAAAGCAAAGCTCATCCCTAACTAAATTCAAATGTACCTTTGACCAATGGATGAGAAATAGCAAGTTTACCCCTGGTTTGACACCTATGTAGCCTGTGAAAGTTTAATGTGTACAAGCCTATATTGTACCCATAAAAATTCATTGGGGTATTTGCACGTCATCAATATTTTGGTAAATTTAGGGTAGGTTCATAGGCTCATAGAAGGTTACTAGTAGGCAATCCTAGAGCCCTTACAAGCCTAGCTGTGTTAATCCCAAGCTGCCCCATCTGTCCTTTTTAAGTGAATGTATTTTGCAGAGCTAGTCTTTCAACACCAACTCCTCATGTCCATGAAAAACATGGGTGCCACCCCAGGGTGAATTTGCAGTCTCCCAGAAATTTCTCCAAGTTGTGCTTCAATAGGTTCAGTGAGGAGCTCTGCTTCAAATGAATTAGAAGTTTGTTACAGAGGAGAAACTGTCTCTGGGAGACATATTTGTCTCTCCAGCATCTTCTGTTAATGACATAGGCTAGGTTATGATCCCTTGAGTGAGTGACTTGTGTCATTAGATTTGTGTATCTGAAGCATATTAATCAGGACAGGGTAGAAGACTGCCCATAGGCCAGGCAAAAATCTCCTCTCAGCAGCCTATATGGTACAGAGTACAGTGACAGAGCTTTTAGTCCATCCATGTACATGATGGTTTGGAGGCCCTGTATTTTCTTGGTGAGGAAACACTGTGGCCTCTCCAGCTTCTGCAGGTGTCAGTTGAGGTACATGCAAAAGGGAGCATTGTACTCTATTAGTGGTCTAATAAGGGCTGAGTACAGTGGAGCTATAACATCCTTAGACCTGTATGTGATGCCCTTACTTATGAGGTGTGCAACATAGAATACCTTTCTTACCACAAAGGAAACTTGGTGGTCAAAGTTCAGATTGCTATCTACCTGTGTTCCTAGGCCTTGCACCATTAGGTGTGAGCTTATGGGGGTGTTGTCAATAGGATCATAGGAAGTTGCTAGGCTATTGGCCCTGAGGCCCTTATAAGCCTTGCCAACAGTTTAACCCATGTATAGACAAATCAGCACCTGATGCCCTTATCCAGCAGGGACACAGGTGGAATCCTAGGGATGTATTTTCTATTTCCCATCCAGTTATCCAGGTTGTGCTTAAAAGGGGGTAAAGAGGTACTCTGCTTGATGTGGAGAGGGAGTCTATTCCACAGATAGGGGAGTCTCTGGGACAAAAATCTGTCCTGCCAACAAGTCCTATTGATGTCACAGACCAGTTTTAGGCCATGTGTGTGGGTTACTTGAGTGGAGCTTGACTTGCGGATATACAGCAGTCCCATCAAGGCGGGGTCCAAGATCACCTTGTATGCCAGACATAGGTCATCTCTGTGGAGTCTATATGAAACAGAGTAGAGTGATAGGGCTTTTAGCCTATCTGTGTATGGTAGACTTTTGAGGCCCTGGATTCTCCTGGTGAGAAACCTCAGTGGTCTCTCCAGCTGCTGCATGTGCTTTGTGAGGTACATGCCTAATGGGGCATTGTACTCAATAATGGGCCTTATAAAGCAAGAATACAGGGATGTTATAACCTCCTTGTCCCTGGATGAGGTACCCTTCCTTATGAGGTGGGTCATGTAGAAAGTTTCCATAAAATTGGAAGCAACATTGTGGTCAAAAGTCAGGTTGCTATCAATCTGAGTGCCCAAATCCCTCACTACTGACTGCATGCTTAGGATGGTGTTATTAATGTGATAATTTGTGGGGATGTCACTCTCCCCAAGGGGGATGATTATGCAATACTGTAGTTAGCAGGGAATTTTACTTTGCCAGTGGGAATAATAATGCACTTTTTTGCATTTAGTTTTAGACAGTGGCTTTGGCACCATTCATTTGTCTGTGTTAGCCCTTCCTGTAGTATGTTAACATCATTGAGGAACTCAACGATTGCACCCAATTTACAATCATCAGGGAACCTGGTCAGCCAAAGGCCATCTAATTTAGCCTGGACTTCCGAGAAGTAGATTCTGAACAGTAAAAGACCATCGCAGATCCTTGTGATATGCCACTGGTGACGGGTCTACTGGGAGAGGTGGAGTCAACAATGTTGACAGTTGTGCATTCTGTCAGTAAGCCAGTTGGCAACCCATCTAGTGATGTAAAGGTTAATCCCTAATTTTTTTTAAATTTCTCCAAGTCTTTTGGGTTTCTAATACCATAATGGGAATGGACTCCATTCCTAAGTCAAGGTATAAAGTTCATGAAATTAGTATTGTTTCAATCTTTAATGTTAGCCAGAAGTGCTCTTTGCAGCACCTGCAATGTGCCCATTAATGACTCCTTCTGCAATTTGTATGGAGTTACATGTATCGGTAACATATCTAAGTACAATTGCAAATAATTTTTATAAGACCTGTTTTTCCTCCTACTACTGGAGCTGTCTGGGTATCTTTCTTCCACATAGCTCTTGTTTCTGCCTGAAAATCCTGGTACTTTATGACTTTGTGTCTCTCTGTACTTAAGATACTGTAGTTACTAGATGTAGTTATTTCAATATTCACTGCTACTTTTGTCTTCTTTTCATGACCTACTATATTTGTTTTTTAGCATCTATTTTTGAACTGTTCATAATGGATGCTTCCATCTGATATAAACTTCATCATTTTCTATGATGCTTTGTGGATCATAAAAAGGACTAATTGAGAGAGTTTTTCAATGATACCTGAGTGGGAGTGGGGGATTGTGTCAAAGACCTTCACCAGGTCAAGATAGGCAGTATGCACTGTCTTAACTTTCATCCAGGACTTTGAAGACTTTCTTGAAGAAGTCGACCAGGTTTAATAAGCATGATCTACCTTTAATGAAGCCAAATTGGGTTGGGTATACAGTTTGAAGGTCACCTATGTCCTTGTTGATAAGATCCATGATGATTCTTTCCATGGCCCTGCAGATGAGACTGGTTAGACTTATAGGTCTATAGTTCCCAAAGTCTGTTGATGGCCCCTCTTTGTGCAAGGGGTTACTGTTGCTGTTCTCCACTTTGCTGGAACAAAGCCAGTTCTGAGTCTATGGTTAAAGACAGCTCTAACTATCCACTAGATCCTGCTTTAGGTTGCTCACTAAGCATCCTGGGATGTTATCTGGTCCCACTGAGGCCAGGCTTTTGGCCTTAGAGAGCACAGATAAGACCTGATATCTAGAGATGCTAGGCAGAAGACTGGTGTAGGGTATATTTTGAGGTATGGGCAATGGGGCCAGGAGGGTGAGCTTTGCACCAAATCTGTCAACTAGCAGGTTGGCAATTTCCTCCAATGCAGTATGAGTTGTACTAATACCAGTTCTGCACAAAGCTGGGCATTCCTTTTTAGGTTTCAGACATAATTAAAGAATGCCTTATGATTACCCTTAGCTAGGGACACTATTTTAGTTTCATACTTAGCTTTGGAGGATTTCACAAGATTTCTGATTTGCTTGTTCAAGCTAAGGAGGGAATTCTTCCTCTCCTGAGTCATTTCCCTCTTATTCTTAGACATCAGGTTCTTTCTCTTGTTATATAACCTGTTTATACTTCAGGTCCACCAGGGTGGCTTATTTTTTTGGTAGGACCAGGTTTTGATTCACTCAGGTACAGCTGAGTCTATACAGCTGGTTAAGTGTTTGTACTGGGCATCTAAGTACACCTTCACATAGGAGTGACTGTTGTCTGTGAGTGCGGGAGGTATAAAACTTTTATACCATCGCTTAGAGTCCGAAGTTAGTGTTGGAAAAGTTCTTCAGTTTTTTGCTCCTGTGGGGGTGTCAGCTCCAATAGTTACTTCAACAATACAGTATTATTGTCCAACCTTACCACGGAAGACATCACACAGGAGGGAGCGCAGTGACTCCCAATGTTGATGTGTACTATGTCTAGGAGATTTGAGCCCTTTGTGGGGGTGCAGACTATCTGTTCCAGAGCATTTGAATTAACAAAGTCCAGGAACCTCTAAGTGAGTGTGTTTGTATTCGTATATGTAATCCAGTTGATAATTGAAATCACCCATGACTAAGGTGTTGGCTGTATGGATAGTGATTACAGTAAGTCTAGTTAGGCTGGGTGCTTTTCTTGGTTCATGGTGGGGGACCTATAGCTAGCAATGATACGGTAGGGTATTTTGCCTAGAGTTAATTGGACATAGAGTAGTTTGAGAGAGTAATACTTTTGACCAGTCTAGAGGTCTACTTGGCTTTAATGAAAATGGATACCTCTCAAGCTTTGGTTTTTCATGCTCATTTTGAGGTCTGATCATGTGGAAGGCACTGTGGCCTTGCACAGTCGGGGTGCTCTCCATGGCCTTGAACCATGTCTTAAGTGACTGCACAGACATCAGCATCTTCCAAGGTGAGGAATGCTTCCAGGGAGTACAGCTTCATGTTTTGACTTTTAGTATTGATCAGCAGGACCTTGAGTTTGCCTCTGGTGGATTTTGTTATGTCAGAAATTTTGTTGTTATGACATTGCCTAAAAAAAATATTGGGGATGCAAGCACCTTTGCCAGTATCCAAAAGTGTAGAGGAGACAGGTGCAGTCCATTACTGGCAAAGCTGCATGGCCTGTCAACCATGTCATCTCAGGTTGACAGATACTGGATCCTCCTGGACTGACACCACAAGCTAAGCCAATTGTTGAAGTTGATAATTTTTTGCTTATATTGTGGCATCATCCTGGGAGAAGGCAGAATGCTGCTTAGGACTATTATCATTCCTGCCTGGGACACATAGTCTGAGAATTCAGTCATATCTCTCTTCATATAGTCCAGAGAGGTACATCTCAAGTTATTCACCCCAACATGAACTATGACCAGGTCATAATGGTACTTGTTGAGTGACTTGAGTGCATGCGTGATCTGATGGATCTTAGAACCTGACTGGCACCTGACTGTGACCTTCTTCTTGTCAAGCCATGTGAGGGGAACAGCTGTGTGTCTCACTATGGAGTTGCCTATGACCAGGACATTTGGTTCAGAGGTGTTTTGCCTTAGGGGCTTATTTGTTGAGACATATTTGTATGTGTTATTATGTATACTAGTTTCTATTTGCATAATCATGTGTGCACTTTGCTTATGTTTGGGATGTCTCTGTACTTTTCATAGACTTCTAGTAAGTACCTTCGCATATGTGGGTCTATGTGTCATGTCGTTAGTTGGTGATAGAAGTGAAGAGTGTGTGCTGACAACCTGTTTAGTATCCGGTTTGTTGTAACATGAGAGAAGTGATTCCAATCTCTTAGTGTACTTACATCTCTCACATAGGGTATTTGTTTGCTGTAGTAGTGAATGGTAGTTAGTACACATGAGGCAATTACTACATTATCTCAGTACTTCCATGTGAATTAGGCTGGCCAGAGAAATGATGGGAATCTGTCTGTCCATTATAGCAGTTTTTTTACCGTATGAGCTATTAAGGAAAGGAGTGGGCTTGATTGACTAATTTTTGCACAAGGTTTTTCAAGCTATTGGGGAAAGCAGTGGGCTAGATTGACCAGTTTTTGTACTATGACTATCAAGGGTTGTTAAACTGAGGGTTGTAGATGATAGGTGTGGTAACGCTGCTCAGTACGCAACTAAGCTGATGTAGTGCAACAGAGAAGCTGGTGAGGATACCACTGATAGTTGCCTAGGGAAAAATTGTGTTTCAAGGCATTTGCATCTATCCAGGGCACCAATACCTCCTGTTGAGTGATGTGTAGCAATGAGCAAACACAAGGCTTAAATACAGGAGAAATTAAACAGTTTGAAGCTAATCTACCAATAGGAAAGTGCACAATAAAACCTTCTTCCAACAATCCCCAGCTCAGACAAGGCTGGATCCACACTCTTTTACCACAAGGGTGCAGGGGAGCCTTTCTTAATGTAAGATGGCTGGTGTAGTGCTTCAGTGTAACAAAAACAGGCAAGATTCAGCAGGTCTGAATCTAGACTATGCTATCTAGGCTGAAAATGAAGTTGAAAATAAGTGCAAATGTATGCAGACTCAACAGTAAAAAAGAAAAAATGCAGTGATCAGATTTATGTATTATTATTTCTTTATTTCTCTATATATCTTCAGATACAATGCAATTTAAAATGTACAGCAGAGGCACACAATATACTTATTTTCTTGATGCAGAAGTCTCAAGTGTTCCCTAACCTAAACAGACCAGGCTACCTCCCACTGCACTAGATGGAAAATCCAATGACTTCTTGATGTAAAAACAAGTGCTTGCTAGAGTGTAAAAATACACTATTTTATGCAACAGGTAGTTATAAAATGAATTCAGATTAAGTAAGTCAGTAGAACAGACAATGAGAGGCAAAATGTATTTTTTTCAATCCAAGCACAAGAAAAGGCAAATAAACAATTCAATATTATCAACAGCAGTGTAGAAAGGGAGGAGTTTATTAAGCTCAAGTTACAGTATGGGTAGACAGCTTAAAATCACTAGGTTTAAAAAGCACATCAACAAAGGGGATGGTGGGTGAGAAACACTAGCAGGAAATCACCAGTAGAGCTTTAGTTTATGCAGGCTTGAAATATTTTCAGCAAAAGACAAAGTGTTGTATATTTAAGTATCACTCAAGAGACAATTAACTAATGAAAAAACATGTCAAATGTGCAGCCTAGAAAATATAAGTGTCTCTCACATAGAGCAAAAACACCAGGCCAAGCAGATTTCTTAAAAGAAACAAAAAACAAAATGGAGTAGGTAAAAGAGAAAGCAGCTCTGTCAGTCACAGACAAATGATACAGGTTTACTTTTCTAACCCTGCAGGGCATCACCAGCAGTGCTTTAGCTTATGCAGGCTTGAAATCTTTTTAGCAAAAGACAAAGGGACAGAAAATCACTGTGTATTTAAGTATCACTCTAGAGACAATTAACCAATGAAAAAACATATGAAAAAGTGCAGCCTAAATAATTTGTGTCTACCATTCACAAAGAACAAAAACACCAGGCCAAGCAGATTTCTTTAAACAGTAAACAAAATGGAGTATGTAAAAGAGAAAGCAGCTCTATCAGTCACAGACAAAAAACATGTTTACTTTCCTCACCCAGCATGGGATCACCAGCAGTGCTGTAGTTTATGCAGGCTTGAAATATTTTCAGCTTGGTTAGACTTAAAATGGCTCTTGGGCTGATAGCCTAGTAGCCACCTAAGATTAATGAAGATGAGTACTGTTATCTCATTATGCTGGACTTTGCAACTATTTTTTGAAAGAAAGTGTACTAGGTTAATACTATTTTGCTGGTCTTAACAATCTATATTGTAGGAGTTTATATGGTAGGTAGACATGAAGAAAATTATTTTTGAAAATTATTTTTCCTTTAAATGAGGACCTAGGTTGACAAAATATATTTCATAAGACTTGGGAGAAAGAGGTAGTTTGGGTCTGAATCATCTTGGAGTCTTCCTTATTATTCTACATTTTAATTATGTCTTGAATCATTCATGGGGGTGCCTTTTTAATTGGTAGAATTTTTATGTGACACGTAGGGAATTCTGGAATTCTCTTTTTAAAGGAAAGCAACATTTTATCTTGATTTCATATTTTACAAATAAAAAACATCATTGTTTCTATAATTGGTATGGGATCTTTTCCATCAACCTGTGCTACCATCACCTCAGGCAGTTGGGCTTTGGCTTAATATCTCATCTGAAGGATGCACACTCAGGAGTGCAGCATTCCTTTCTGCTATGTAGTACAGATGAAGTACTGGGAAGTGAATTAAAGCATCTGCTGTGGGAATAGAACCCACACTTTTCTGATCTTTTCTGCATCAAGGGTATGTTACTAAGCCATTGACACTTCCAACCTAACTAAGTAACCAACTCTGGCCATATTTTTTGGGAACCCATAAATAATATCTTGACCTATTTTCCTCCCCAAAGGAAATTCTGTCTTGTTAAGATGTTTGAAAGTCCCTTTTGGGTTTAGATGTGGCTAAACTGCTTCTTCAGCAGTGTTGTCCAATCATTGCACATTGAATAAATATTGACTGAGGATGGTGTAATCAGGTAAAGCATCTACTACTCTGATGTATTCTCTAAGGCCTTCTGAAAATTAGGACTCCATCATCAGTAAATGAATCATGGACTGCAAATTGCACACTCCCCCTCCCCCTCCCCACACACACGCACACACTTTTTATTTCTTATATTGTTTTTCTCCCTCATCGCCTGCTGACCATCAACCCTCTCTCCTTGAGGAGTTGTGTTACAAGCAGCCATCAGGGAATTTGTGTTTAGGTATTTAATTCCACCTCCTGGGATCTGACATGAGTGGAGTCATTTTATATCCTCCCCAGGCATGATTATGCTCAAACACCTTACACACACACACACACACACACACACACACACACACACACACACACACACACACACACACACCACAAAACCCTACAAGTGACACAATCTCCAGCTTGGCTCACTTAGCCCATGTTCCTCAGTCATCATATAAGCCTCAACTTCTTTCAAAGTCTAGGAAAAAAAACTTCATTGTGCTTTTTATTTCTTATATTGTTTTTCTCCCTCATCGCCTGCTGATCATCAACCCTCTTTCCTTAAGGAGTTGTGTTATAAGCAGCCATCAGGGAATTTGTGTTTAGGTCTCTAATGCCCCCTCCTGGGATCTGACATGAGTGGAGTCATTTTATATCCTCTTCTGGAATGATTATGCTCAAACACCTTACACACACACACACACACACACACACACACACACACACACACACACACACACACACACACACACACACACACACACATAGACACACACACACACACAAAAAACCCTACAGGTGACACCATCTCCAGCTTGGCTCACTTAGCCCATATTCCTCAGTCCAATGGCCACTGTCTTCATATAAGCCTCAACTTCTTTCAAAGTCTAGGAAAAAAAACTTCATTTTGCTTTCATAAATACCATTTTCCATGTCAGATATGAATTAGAAATTGTTTATGTCTTTGTTAAATTGTTTATTTCTTTATCAAGGTGCTACACCTATTTGACCAATATGAGTTCACACCTGGTCAACAAACGCATGATGCCATAAAAAGATAAAATTTATGTTAAACAACTAAATAAAATTTATGTTGAGTAATGTTTGTCAGCTGAATGGCCTAACATTAGATGTAAATGTCGATTGCAAAAAACATTTTCTGTCATGTATATTGGTTCTTTTTAAAAAGCCTGACTAGTTGAGATGTGTTTCCTCTAAATTTGAACAGCTAGTTAAAATTGTTTCAAGAGACCAATGGTAGGATAAATTCTAGGAAATATATCTGAGTATTTCATATTTTGGTGAATACAAAACAGGGGTGTCCTTTCTCCTCTGTTCTTTTTACAATATCTAGCTGTCTATCTATCCATCCATCTATAAAACTGTCTCTCTCTCTCTCTCTCTCTCTGTATATCTCTATATATCTCTATATATATCTATATCTATATAGGTAGAGTGATATAGATATAGCACATGGCACAGTATATTAAAAAATGGGGTTTTATTATGTTATATTTTCTGAAAGTCAACAATAGAGAGTTAAACTTTTTGCTGTTGACTTGATGGTTTTTTTTCTTACTAACTGAGAAACTTTTGCAATACAACTATACATTATTAGTATAAAAACATAAAGCAACAAATTAATTATATATCATAGTCTGCATTAGAAATATGCTAAAGGACAGGTTATTGAACTCTGTGACAAATGGCATACCATTGTTTTCCTATGTAATATTTGGTATATTATTAGTTTTCTTATGTAATGAGAATTACAAGAAACTGCCTCCGTTGATACAGGAACTCTGACAATGTATCTTTTTTTGAAAGAATCCTTTTGTTAAAATTAAAAAAGAAAATACAAATGACCAAAACTAAATGTTATTTTGGAGTATATGGTCATTTTCAGATCTTGGAGAATTTCATGGCAAAATGTCTATTAAGCATGATAGATTGCTACCTAACTGAAAATAAACTTCTCTAACAGGCAAAATATATATGTAGAGTGTCATGCTATATGCCTATTCTAAGACCAAGGTCATTAGGGCATATCAATCACTCACAATACTAACAGCGCAGCATTCTCTCTGCTTACTTAGCTTCACTTGTCAGAACACTTCACTCCCAACAGGCAAATAGATATTGAATCATCACTCCAGTTACCTCCACCACTAGCCACTGATAATGAGGTAAAGAATGAAACAAATGTACACACCTAGTCATAGGGGCAGCTGACAAAATGCCTGCTAGCTGTTCTACAAAATTGTCAGTGAGTGCAAGCATCCAAATAGACAAATGGAACCTTTGGCACCTAGGTCACTTGAAATTCTGTGAATCATCAGTGTGATGATTTTCTGTGGACTTTACTTCTAACCCTAAGTCACCATAAACATTGGCATGACTTGCTCTGCTCCCTTTCATTTTGTGTTTGGTAATGACCTTTAGTCATACACTAATAAATTTTATTCTGTAACAGCAGACTTGCATCTCTGCAACATTTTTAAATGTGTGAAAGCATCATGGTCTAATCACAATAATATTACAGTAGTCTAACACTGAGACATGCATTTAACAATTTTTAAAAGTCAATGCTGTATTTGACTCTGCAGAAAAATGTGATTGCCTTCTTATTAATTTAATGTATATGGAAATCGGTCAAAGAAAATTGTCTCATCTTTTTCACTGTAGTCTCTAATTAATAGCTCAGTGTTCATAACTTGAATCATTTTATGTAATTCATTAAACCAAAAAATGTTTTAATGCGGCTAGCCTGCAATGGAGAACATAACAGATGGATTTTAATGATATATCCATTGTCATGGCTGCCACTGATTTTCTCTAAAGAATCATGAATCATAAGGAAACTTTTCCTTTTTCACTGGAACAGGCAACTCTGAATTACCTGCTTCTTAGACAGGACAAAGGAAAACCAGTCAGACTAGTATCTCCTTGATCTTTAACACTATTTGTTACAAAGCTGTATTTTTAATGTGAGTCAAGCTCAACTTTATAGGCTTGTTTTCACAATGCACATTTGTACTCTTCTGCAAGCAAAAAGAAACTAAAAATGCCACTTCCGATTAACAATAATAACATTTAAACACATCAAGCTTAAGATTTAATCATAACCAGAAGGACATACACTCAAATGTACTCAAATGATTTAGGAAAGCTCATTCACTGCCTAATTCCAAACACATTACCTTGTCACCTGTCCTGGACTGACACTAGCCTCATGTTTTCTTCCACAAATATCTGAAATTATTTTCCAGCTATTCCTATGGCAAGTCCATTGAAACAAAGGTTTGTAAAAGTAAGGCCATACTTTTGAAAGTCAGTAGGAGAATGACCTCAAGTCCCATGGGATACAGAACTAATTTGTCCTGCTGGTCAATCCACAAGAAACAGCATTCTATTAATATGCCTTGGAGTGTGACTAGGCCTTTCACTGGCTTTCTCTGAGAATGTATACAAAAACTATCTGCAACAGAGAAAAAGACAAAGGTTAAAATCAGAAGAAATGTTTAAATATTACTCCAGTTCAATTAAAAGGTTACTAGAGAAGCTTTAACATTCAAAAGATCCCCACCTCTTGATTAAGATTTCACAAGTAGGTCGATTTATGTGATGGTGAAAAAATAGGCCTCATATACAGCTTATGGCTGCAATGACAAAGACCTCAGTATCAGCTCATTACCAAACCTCTAAAGAGCACTCTTCTAATACTAGAATTGTTAGACATGATAGTGGTACTGTTTTGCCTGATGGCCCATGCACAGCAACGAAAAAGCCCCCTGCCGTAAATCACACAATCTCACCAATCCATCCACATGCATGGTCCAACAAAAACACAAGCATTCACATACACAACAATAAACAAGGTGGCCCATAGTCAATTGCACTCAATGACACACTCATTTATTCACCCACTTGTATGGTCTAATGCACATTCACACATTCGCAAGCACAAACACACACACTAAAACACAGTCACATGCAAACACACATTTATCAGGCTTCTTTCATGCCCCTACAGACATGCACATGCATGTCCATGCCAATACATACGCTAACACCCCCTTCTCCAGACCTTTCACTATACTTACCTATACCATGACTGCCTCCATAGGAGCAGATAGGTGAGTGCAGTCTTTTGTTGGCATTCACTTTTTCCTCCAACAGTGGAAGTTTACACAGCCAAGCAAACCATGCAGTAGCAACATAAATCCGGAGCTTCTGGCATTTCCAGTGGAGAGCATATGGCTGCTCCCCTATACTGCCAAATTATCATATTGCTTATCCAGAGGTACCACCCTCTGTGCTGAGGCTTCTGCTAGCATGGAACCTTAGCAGTAGTATGGTCTAAGAATTGGAAAGGCTTAGTTTGCATGACTTGCACTGAGGGGACTTAACTGTTTTAAAATATGAACTCCTACTTTTATTCATTCATTCATTTATTTATTGACTGTGATAGAGCACTGATCCCACTGGCACAGACTAGGGAGGTCAAGAAGTTGGAACTGATGAGACAGAAAGGTTAAAATAGTGCAGATAGCTTTAAGTGCAGAAGAGTATAAAACAAGCGAATAAAGTTTATAGCAAGGCTTAAAAACTATGATGGAATTTAAATGTATTCCCAAGTGCAGTCATTCTGCAAAGGTGCTGATCAGGATACAGCAGTTAGTCTTAACTTAACTAACACCTAAAGCATACAGGCTACCCAAAGCAAAGTTTATAGATTTATGGGTAATCACTCTAAAATGCGACATCACTACATATCTTTGAAAAATACTTACTGGCTTACATTCAGTCCGTAAACCAATTTATGCATTGTGTACTCATCTCCAAATTGCTGCAGTTAAGCCACTGCCCTTCATTATATGTGGCATTATATCTTAGATCCAGTGTCCAGAGCCTTTATTCATCTTCTTCCTCATTTTCACTCCTGCCATTCCCTTGTTTCTCATGTTGTTGCAGTAGGAAAGCATTCTCTGTCCTGGCTCCAATAATCCCCTTGCTCTTTGTGGTCTGATTACTTTTACATCAGTATTTTTTATATACTAAAAAAAATGGAATAAGATAGCATGCATGTTCTAAAACCATTTCAAGGTTGCATTGCAAATATACTTCATCACCTGATTTATGCATACATTGAATGTGTCACTAACACATTTAAAACTGTCAAGTTCAACATTCCTGTAATCTGTGAAGGTACGTTTCTTGTCTAGTTAATGCTTCCATCAGTCTCACCAGTCTTACTTTTGGTTATATATTTTTAATATTTCACATGAATGTAAACATATTCTTACACAAAAAATAATTATATGACATTAAATGTTTATAATTAGATCATGCAAACAGATCTTACATTTGTAATACATCTTTAAAAATCACGTCCTTGGTGTATGTGCTTGTATTAATTACTTGACTGTAGATCGGAACTAAAACCGAGTGTTAAGCTCTGATTTTGTGGTTTCTTCTTGTGAATGAAGATCTCCCCTTTCATCGCACTCAGTGGTAAGCATTGTGGGCCTGAAACACAAATGAAACAAATCTTTTTCAGTCTAGTGAAAAATTTTCAGCTAAGCTTGATCCATAATATTCTGAAATTAAGACTGATTATGACTTAGCATACAGATTCAGTTGTTCAATACAATATGAGAAGTCAGTCATTAACATCTGTTAACCTCTGGGGCCGTGGGGTAGAAATGTACCCTATACTGCCCACTGGATCTTCAAATTAAATTGTTCCTTACTGCTCACCATTCATGTTCTAAAAATATTGGTATGCATTTGTATGATTTTCTGAAATACATTTTATGTCATGACATATGTCCTATTAAGGCACGTTTCTACATGCAAAGGACACTGTCTCGTTATTTAAGTGAGGCACGTAATGATAAACAACCTCAATGTACAAAATGTGTATTAAAGTACAATTTAGGGCTGTGAGAGTCAACCTGTAAGAGAGCATGTGCAATCAATTCAAAAACAGTGTGCATAATGCATGAGTCTAAAATGAAGAAAAAAGATACTGACAACATCACAAGAACAGATAAAAGAAGTTTGTCAGCAAGGTTGACTTCTGTTGTGTACCCCTCACTCTCATCCTGCTCGTCCAACCTTTCCTATATTATTTATTTCTCTACCCTTCTACTTCCTTTTCTTCTAACTAGAAAAAAAATAAAAACTTGATAACATGTTTTGTTCATGGGAACAAGTGAATTATGTGAAGACATTTCTTTTATGCAACTATTATTCCATGTAACTCACTGTACTATATTTTGATGAAACTGTATTGTAATATCTCCTCTGTTTCTGCATCCTGCAGTAACTACATTTCTGAAGTAACTCCATTACTCTGTATTTCATCTTTAGTTTGTATCATGTATTTTACTTTAATTTGTTGTTATTTACATTGTCTTACTATTTTAGGTTTCTGGAGCTTTTCTCCCTGGGTCTCCACTGAAAACAGGCTACTGGCCCAGTCAGGAAGGAGGTAGAAAAAGTTACCTTGTTCTGCAGCAATTGTGCTTTTATTAAGTATCCAAGAAGATGCAATAAATAAAACAAATAGTACATATCAATATAAAAACAGTACAACTCTCTAATAAAACATTATTGAATGCTTTCATTCCTACAAATAATGGAACATCAGAACAAAAAGCATTTTTTTATTTTATTTTATACATTTCTTAACCAGGTAAGCCCACTGGACAAAATTGCCCCTTTTCAGGATACTACTGGAAGCACTGTGTAGTTAAGTGATTTACAGGGTCACACAGTAGACAAATAAGGTGAAAGAAATCAAATCCTGTACCCTGGGTTACAGGAATCAGCTCATTAACAATTACACAAACACATGCAAACAGGAAGCAATCTAATCATGTGACTTAAATTAGCATCTTATGACAACAGTCAAAGAAATTATAACAAAAATAAAAACCTTTCTAATCATGAAAGCCATTAG
>NC_056732.1:1067474611-1067659794 GCF_019279795.1 Protopterus annectens
AATTAACCCCTCACCTAAACACATTGTTTAAACTCAGCCTCTCCACAGGCTACATGCCGACAGAGTGGCGCACAGTAACAGTTATTCCACTCCACAAAGGTGGAGCCACAAATGACCACATATAAGCCTGACTAGCTTGGTCTGCAAAGCTATGGAGTGCATCATCATGGATCTCATTAACAGAGACATTGGAAACCTCCAAACACTGGACCCAACCCAGTTCGGCTTTGTTAAGGGCAGATCATGCCTCCTAAACCTGGTGGACTTCTTTGAGACAGTTACCAAGGCTACAGACAAGGGAAAGGTGGTACACACAGCCTACCTAGACCTCACAAAGGCCTTCAACACCATTCCCCACTCAGGTATTATAGACAAGCTCACCAGCCTGAACATAAACCCCTACATCATGAGATGGGTTGCCAACTGGCTCACAGACAGAACCCACATGGTAAGAGTTACAGGAGCTAGGTCTGACTCTAAACCGGTTACAAGTGGCGTTCCCCAGGGCTCAGTCCTAGGACCCCTCCTGTTCGGCATATACTTCTCAGAGGTACAGGTAAGTACAGGACTATGGCTCACCAAGTTTGTGGAAGACTGCAAACTAGGGGCTATAAGTGACTCTCCAGCTGACACAGACATCCTTCGAAAGGGTCTCGCTGAGAAAGATACCTGGTGTCAAAACCATGGTCTCAAGCTAAATGCCAAAAAGTGCATAGTCATCCCCTTTGGAAAAAACAAAGTACCCATAAACTACCACAATGGTGGTAGCCCCCTAAATACGGAAGACGTAATAAGGGATCTGGGGACCCAAGTAGAACGTAATCTCTCCTTTGATAATCACATTGTCAAAGTGGTTAGAAAATCCTTCTATCTGGCCCACCAAATCACAAAAGGGTTTGCATTCAGATCGAAAGAGGTCATTGGGCCCCTCTACGCATCACTCATCAGACCCGTCATAGAGTACAATGCCCCATTTGGGATATACCTTACAAGACACCTGCAACAACTGGAAAGACCACAGAAGTTCCTCACCGAGAGGATCACTGGCCTCAAGCAGATGTCTTATGCAGCACGACTGAAGAAATTGCAGCTGTACTCAGTTGCATACTGCCTACTCAGAGGTGATCTCTGCCTGACATACAAGGCCATGTCCAACCCAGAATTGATGGACATGCTCCACCTAATGAAAACCATATCCCCTCGAGTCACACGCTCCAGGGATCTAAACCTCACCACAACAATAAATGGGACATGCTGAAGGGACAGATTCCTGTTCCAGAGACTTCCCATGCTCTGGAACAAGTTTCCAATCTATATTAGGCAGAGCTCCTCGCTAACCCTCTTCAAGAGAAACCTTGACGAGTGGCTGGGAAACAGAAAGTTTACCCCAGGGATCACTTCAATGGCTCTGCTGGACAGAGGCACAGGGAACTAATCTAAGGGGGAGGCAAAAACCAACACATTCCGGCTAGGCTTATAAATGCCTTCGGGCAGATAGCCCAGTTCCTACCTATGAACCTATACACACACACACACACACACACACACACACATATATATATATATATATATATATATATATATATATATATATATCTATATGTATATATATATATATATATATATATATATATATATATATATATATATATATATATATGGGTTCCTATTAAATCGTCAAAGATGCATAATTTTGAATGCATCTTCGCCGAACTTAAAATACCGAAAACTGAAAACAGCAAAGGGGCGATTTCTTTCTTTAGGAAAGAAATCGCTTGCCCGGTTCTGGTAGTTTGCTGTTTTGTAAACTATAGTGCAACCTCAGAGTTGGCATATTTAGTTACGGGGGGGTGTGGGGGGGGGAGGGGTTGTTTTGTGTGTAGTAATATTTTTTTTTTGCACAAGCGATTTATTTCCCAGGGAAAGAAATCGCTCATATGTAGTTTCACTGTTTTCAGTTTTCATTTTTATGGGTTCGATGAAGACGCATTCGAAGTAATGTGTCTTCAACATTGTGATATCGACCCGATATATATATATATATATATATATATATATATATATATATATATATATGGATTCACTTCATAACACTGAAAGCTCAAAACACTGAAAATCAAAACACTGAAACCAAAACACTGAAACTTCAAAATCTTGAAAACTCACAACACCGAAACTTCAAAATCTTGAAAACTCAAAACACACTGAAACTCAAAACACTGAAAACACATATCATACATATACTGGGCAGGATTCACGAAGGCTTGCACGGAGTCTAAGAGTAGTGTAAGACTCCATGCAGCCTTTGCGATCCAGGAACAGCCCAAAGTCCGTGTAAGAGACCAGCTAAAACGTCTCTTACACGGAGTGGGCGTGGATAAGCTAATCACCTCACTTGCAGCTGAATAGCATGCAAATGAGGTTGATAGGCGATCCAGGAAGCCCAAAACAGCCCGTGTAAGAGCCGTTTTAGCTGCAGAAATGTACTCAGTTGACAACTGAGTACGTTTCTGCAAAAACCACAATGGAGCCATGTCAGCTCCAAATAAAGGGTGCATATGTGTCAGGCAGCATGCCAATGGCCAAATATGTGGCCATTGGCAAGGTAACCTGATGCAAAAGTAATAAAAATATATATATTTTTTTTCGATCGCCGATGTTTAAACCCAGCGCAGCCCTGCGCAAACAGGCTGCGCTGTATAAAACATAAAAATGAAGGTTATAAACCCACAAATGTGGGTTTTATGCAATACATGGATTTACAATGCAGGGACCAGCAGACCAAAAACAACATAGCCACCGTTTAGTGGTTGCTAAGGTTGGAAGCTGAGTCTAAGAGATGTAACTAAGCATTAGTAGGCAATCTGATGCAAATGAGTGTTAGGATACTGAATTCCACTGTCACATAGCAAATGAGCACATTCTGAGTAGTGTAAGAGTTACAGAAGGGGGAGGAAAAGAGTAGGAGATAGGTGACATCACAGGGGGAATGGCAGAAATAAATGCAGTTGATTGGAGGTGAATGTTACATGACAGATGTCAGACACATATCATGGAAAGAGGAGTGCCACAACATAAGCATGGGAAAGTCAAGAAATGGAAGGTGTACACTGTTGCCTACACCAAAGTTTCTTGCTGGGCGTGCATGCGCACGTGTGCACACCATGAATCGCGAGTAAGACAGTGTGCGTGCGAGTAAGGCAGACTGAGCACGTGGGAGCGTGTTGGTAGATGTTTAACACTGTTTGTGCGGGTGTGCGCGCGTGTAGGGCAGACTTAGCATGTAGAAGCCTGTTGGCAGAGCTGTAACACTGTTTGAGCTGGTATGCGCACGTTTTAACCCGAATAAGCAGATTCTGAACTGTGTAAGCATGTGTGCGCGCGTGTAAGCCACTGTGAGCGTGTTTCTGCTGGTATACACGCTGCTCCCCCCTGAGGAAACAAAAAGGAAAAAGGAAGCAACAGAATTAGTAGGAAGCTAGCAGGGAATACTGCTGGAGCTAGCAGGTGAAAACAATTAGAAGCAGGCAATTACACAGGTAGAATAGTAGCTCAGCCCAACACTTAAAAATCTGCAAACAGCAGTGCAAGATGTTTCTCTCAAGAGACACTGCAAGACAGGAGTAAGCTATTAGAAGTTTAAACTGAAAAAGCTGAACTCAGAGCAGAAATGTTAGGGGCTGCCATAGCTGTCATAATGAGACATAGGCGACTTGCTGAGGGTAGTGACAATGCAGATGGTGCCAGACAACCCACAGTGAGGAGACGGAGAAGAGTGTACAGGCCCAGGGTCACCTACCAAGGGTTACATGAGCTGGAGATAGTAGAGCGCTATAGAGTGGACATAGACCTCCTGCAGCAAATAGTGGAGCTGTGCAGGCCAAACCTCACACACAGAACCAACAGAGGGGAACCCATCCCAGTGGAAACCAAGGTATGTGTTGGCCTAAGAATACTTGCAACAGGTACCTTCCAGAGACCAACTGGTGATATGATGGGGATATCACAGGCATCAGCCTTCAGGGTACTGCACCAGTTCCTGGATGCCATGTCAGCACATGTCGGTGATTATGTATATTTCCCCAATGCCAGTGAGGTATTGGCCAGCAATATGCGTCTCTTCCAGCAAATAGCGGAATACCCTGAGGTAGTGGGTGCAATAGACTGCACGCACATATGCATCAAAGCACCAGCCGGTGAGCAGGGTAGGGCCTACATTAACCGCAAGGGCTTCCCCTCCATCAACTGCCAGGTCATGTGTGATGCCCAGGGCATAATAATGAATGTGTGTGCTGGCTGCCCTGGGAGCTATCATGATTCCCACATCTGGCATTTGACGCAGCTGTACCAGACATTTGCTAATGGGGACATCCCACACGGACACCTAGAGGGGGATGCAGGTTATGCACTGGAGCCGTGGCTGATGACACCCATCAGAAACGCACACACACCTGAACAGGAACGCCATAATGAGGCACACGCACAAACACGTAATGTAATAGAGCGTGTTTTTGGGCTGCTCAAGTTACGGTTCCGGTGTCTGGACACATCTGGTGGAGCCTTGCAGTACACACCAACTACATGTACCCAAATTGTCATGGTATGTGCTATGCTACATAATATGATCTTGCGAAAACAGCTGCAGCAGGACCAGCATAGGGCTGGGCCAAACAGCCCCACCATTGCCAAGGCCATGACAGGCAGGGCGTGACTCAAAGGAGGAACAACCTGAGCCTGCCCCAGTAGGCAGAATGAGGCGTGCCCAGTATGCCCTGGCCTTGGCAAAGAGGCAATGCATAGCACATACACTGGCTCAGTAGGAACCCTGGGAATGATACCCCTCTGACTCACTCAAATAATAACAGGGATGCCTAAAATGACATGACCTGCTCACAAACATGTACAGGGAGTGTAATATGTGCATCCGACAGAGGCAGCCCTGCAGCACCACCTGAGGCATGAATGCCATGTGTTAAGTAATGTAACACCATGTACTATATGCACACCTGAGGACCCTGACTAACATCCTACCCTCACCAAGCATCATGCCACAATATGACAATGAGATGATCAAGTGCAATAATTGGCTGAAGTATCGCAGTTAGTCAAAGGGGATCCAATGTGTGCCAGCCTGGGATGACATGCTGAGCATGACATGATGCTCCACCTGCTAGGACTGGCGTGTACCTATCAGTGCAGGCCATATGGATACTGGCAAAGGCTGTTGTTACCCACAGCATGCCCTGAATAGGTAAGGCTCAAAACACAAACCTACCTCCATAGGTATCAGAAGGGATAAGAACCTAGATGTAATGCTACCCAATGCCAGAAGTCAAAACAGCAAGATGCATGCAGTCTAAACTCACCCAGTATGGAGAATGTTGATATCTGTGCTGTAACAGAGAACTGGGTCAAGGCTCAGAACAGCACCCTAACACTACCAGGTTACACCTCATACTGTGCTGTACAGCCTCAAAACATGGAACAAGCCACAAAAGGAGGGTGACTAGCAATAATTGTCAAGGATAACCACACCCCCATGTTGGTACCACAACAAGAAGCAGCATGGACTAGCCATGGTCAAGTAACAGTGGCTAAAACTGCCCCCCAGTTTATAGCCTGCTACAGACTACCGTCCCAACACCAGGAACTGCACCTGGCCTATGCTGGAATACATTAATATATCAAGTCCTCCAAACCACATTATATTGGGTGAGTGAAAATACCCAAACATAGACTGGGAGCATTATACTAGCCCCAACACTGTAGGACAAAAGTTCATAGAATCCATAAACCAAAATGCCCAGGAACAACGTACCACTCCCACAAGAGGGGTAAGCATACTGGATGTGATAATCAGCAACATGGGTACTGGATGGCAAGGAGAAGTGTATTGCTCACTGGTAGAACCAGACCATAGAGTAATCACACTGGATATACAAATCCTGACCACAGTCCCTGGCCAGAAAACCACAGTGAAAAACATGTGTAAAGCAATATTTGCACTCCTCCAAACTGATGTGGAATCCATTAAAGGTCCTGTGCAGGTGCAAAATATGGGCCAGACCTCAGAACTTGTAATACAGCCATTCCATGAACACTGCCAAGAATGCTTGGATTATGCAATCCTAAATTAAAACAAGACACAATGCCATACACGTAGGCATCTGGCATGGTGGACACCAGCCATAACCAAACCATGCAAGAGAATGAGGAAGCTACTACATGATAGAGCAAACATAAAAAAAGAAGTAATCACTGATCAGTAGTATGGCAATAAAATATGTCCACACATACAATCCACTAAGGCCAGCCACAACAAGCTGAATGTGTGAATCTTGAGGCAATGTTACACCTGCCCCAAGTACACAGACAACCCCCAACTCCCCCCAAGAAATACAAATATATGTGAGAGATGCAACCCTCTATCCAAACTGGAGGCTGAGCTCCCTCAACTCAGTACTCCCAAAACTAGTCAGGAGGAGAAGGTAACCACACACACCACAAACCCAGTCCCACATAGACCTATCACAACTGCAAACCAAAGACATAAACACAGAAAAACATTCCTGGAGGCCCGAATTACAAACACACCACACCAACAGAGGCCTCCAAAGCAGACATCCAATCAAACAACCTCCAAACATAGCACATGCAACACATAGTACACAAAGCTGGTGTGCCAAACAGTCACAGGCCAGAAGGAGAAACAACATGCCTGATACAGTTGTAATAGGTGACCCCATAGTGAGACACACTGCTGTCCCGCACACCAGACTGAACAAGGGAAAGGGTACAGTAAGCTGCCTGTAGGCTGCCACAATACGCCACATAACACAAGTATGCAGGTCACCCCAAAGCAAGTAGAAATATGATGCAGTCATAGTCCATGCTGGTGTGAATGACCTGAGATGTACCTCCCCAGACTACATGAAAAGAGACATAGATGAGCTCTCTAATTATGTAGTCCAGGCCGGTATGACACTGACCATTTGCAGCATCCTACCCTCACCAAGAATGATGCCACAGTACAAACACGGAATGATCAGTTATAACAAGTGGCACAATTACTGGTGTCATTCCAAGGGGATCCAATGTCTGTCTGCTTGGGATGTCATGCTTGACAAGCCACGCAGCTGTTCCAGGGATGGCTTGCACCTGTTACCCCTGGGCATCTGGATATTGGATAAGGCTTTTGCCACCTCCATAGAGCCTTTCGTAGGCAAGGCTGAAAAGACTAACCCACCACCCTACAAAACATAAGTGGAAAGAAACATAAGGGTAATGCTGACCAATGCCAGATGTGTAAACCCCAATATGCATGCTCCTGAGGCCATCCCCAGTATGGAGAACATCAATGTCTGTGCAGTGACAGAAACCTGCTGCAAGCCTCCTGACAGCACACCAGCACTACCAGGTTATAACACATATCATGCGTCATGGCCCCAAAACCTGGAACAAAACATAAAAGGAGGGTCAGTATCCATATTCAGCACAGACACCCATACGTCCAGGTAACTGACAATGCACAAGGCATTGGAGTCCACCCATGTGCAACTAACCATAGGCAAGACTGCTGTACAGTCTGTAGCATGCTACAGACCACACCCTCACACACAGGAACCCCACCCAGCCGTCCTGAAGACACTGGACAGTATGAATGTCCCACCAAATACCAAACAAGGTACTCACAAATTACCACATAGGTGGTAAACCATTATGTATGGAAGGAGTAATCAGGGACCTAGAGACACAAGTGGACAGTAACCTGTTATGTGACACTCACATTGCCAATGTGGCTAGGAAGACTGTCTACAATGGACACCGTATCATGAAAGGATTCACATCTATGTCAACAGAGGTCATTATGCCCTATACTGTTCTCTTATCACACCCATAATCTAGTACAATGCCTCATATGGGATGTACCTTACCTGACACCTGCAGCAGTTAGAAATACCTCAAAGGTACCTCACCAAGAAGATAAAGGGTCTCAAATATATGTCATATGCTGCCTGGCTGTAGACACCCCAGCTGAATGCAGTCACATACTGCCTACACAGAGGCATTGCATACCTGTTGTACAAGGCCATGCCCAACACAGGAGTAATGGACATGCTCCACCCCAGAAAACTCAAAGCCATCAGAGCTGTGAGAGTGAGAGATGTCAACCTCAACACATAATGAAATAGGATGTGCTGGAGGGACAGATACATAACCCAGAGGCTCCCCACTCCCTGGAACAGAATCCCACTCAATGTTAGGCAGAGCCCCTCACTGACACTCTTCAACAGGAATCTTGCCAAGTGGATGGATGATCATAGAGTTACACTGGGGTTCTTCACTGTGTCATGTCCAGACAGAGGCACAGCAAAGCAAATCATAAATGGCCATAATATTCACATAGCAAGGGGTGGCGAAAGCCACACACACTCTGGCTAGGCTAACAAATGCCCTAGGGTGGATAGCCTAGTATGAACCTATGAACCTATGAAGATACAAATTGTACAGGACACTAAGGATAATCCCAAGGCTTCCACAACTGATGGTAGGAACTGTGTTGGGAATTCACAGATATGCTCTGAATCACACAAATATCACAAACGACATACCAAACACACACACACATATTGCCAACATACATCCTGACAGGTGCAGTGCAAACCCCCCAGAATGCAAAATATCTATCCCAGCAGACTGCTGGCCCACTAACATTGCAGATGCTGAGGTAACAGCCAGCATCTACAAAGCAAAACACACAGCAGCAATGGTATGAGATGGTGTCCTGGGCTGAGTCCAACATGGACTCCAAGACGAATGGAATGCCAAATCACACTACTGCTCAATGTCAGCCTTACCACAGGATATGTACCCAAAGAGCAGTGTACAACAACAGTGGTCCTTCTCAACAAAGGTGTTGCCTGAATGGATACTGAAAACTACCACCCCAGAATCCTGAGAAGCTCGGTCTGCACAGCTATGGAAAGGATCAGCATGTACCGCAGACATAAAGACATTGGGGACCTACTGACACCGGACCCTACCCAGTGTGGCTTTCTTAAGTGCAGATCCTGCCCCTAAACATGTTTGACTCATTTGAAACAGTCATTAAGGTCATTGATGAGGGCAATGTGGTCCACACAGCGTAGCTGGACCTTGCAAAGGCTTCTATACAATACCCTACGTGTTCATTATAGATATGCTCACCAGCTTAAATATAAACCCCTATGTCAGTAGAGGGGTTGCAAACCAGAACAAGGACAGAACAGACATGGTCAGACATGCTGCAGCCACGTCAGACTACAAACCAGATATAACTGGCATCCCACAAGGCTTGGACCTGGGATCTCCCTCGTCTGGTATATATGTCCCATAGGTACAGGCCAACATGGAAGGACTGTGTATGAACATGTTTGCAGAGGACTACAAACTGCTCACCATATATGACCCTCCAGCTGACACAAGCATCCCACAAAGGGGCCACATAGAAACAGACAACTGGTGCCATAGCCATGTCAGCAAGCTAATTGCAGAAAAGTGTATAGTCAACCCCCGTGGATATACAGTAAGTGCCCTCCAATTACCACATAGGTGTTAACCCATTATGTACTTAACATGTAATGAGAGACCTGGGGACACAAGGTGATAGATATCCTGCATTGGACAAACATGTGGCTGTAGTGTTCACAGAAACATACCATATACCCACCTAATCATGTAGGTTGTCAGATCTAGATAAGGGGAGGTCATTGTGGCTCTGCAGTCATCCTTCATCAGTGTTACAATTGACTACAATAGCCCTGTGGGATGTACCTCAGCAGACACCTCCATCAACTGTAAAGTCCCCAACAGTACCTCACCAGGAGTATCAAAGAGCTTGCACAGATGCCATGTGTTGCCTGATTAAACAAACTGCAGCTACACACACTGCCATACTGCCCACCCAGAGGCAAGCTGTGCCTGATGTACAAAGCCATGTCCAAGCTGGTATCAATAAACATGCTGCACCTTGTACAATCTGAATGGCAGTGAGCTATGCACATGAGAGACCTGAACCCCAGCACTGACTTACATAGGACAAGCTGTACTGCATGATCCATAACACAGAAGCCACCCCACCCATGAGTAAACTCCCAGTACAGGCTATCCATAGAGTCACTCATTGATTCTCCTCCAGAGGAATCTTGATGAGTGGATGGGAGATGGTAGGTTTACCCTGGGTATCACTGTTATGTCACAGGTAGACAGAGGCACAGTATACTAACCATGACATATGTCATGGCAAACTCCACTTACAATGTGTGTCAAGGACAAACACACTCTCAGACTAGCATTAGAAATGGCCTAGGGCACATTGCTACTGTTTGCAAATGTACGCCTATGTTGTGGAATACACTACCAATGTTGGACAAGCCTGGTTTAAGTAGTTCATATCTGAACATAATGCAACATGGTCAGATGTACACAACTGGCCCCTAACCAGGCTGTTGTGCTCACTATGGAAATGTAAAGCAGTGATAGGACTAAAGCCCAGGATACTGTCCACCACAGTCAAAGTACTGAACCAGTACACTATACAGTACTACAGTGTTAGGTCAGTGTGAAAGGATGTTGACAACTGTATGCAAAGTATCCCATGCAAACCCTGCAGGCACAGTATAATCCCTGTTGTGTTCACACACAAAGCAGTTGGACAGTAACTACACAACATGACACACAACACACAACCATAAGCAGGAGATATTTGTTGAAGTTCACACTCATCCAAAAATGTGGTGGGCTGCAGAGTTCAAGATACGGAAAGCTCACACTGAGCATGCTCACACACTTTGATAAATGAGACATATGTCAGACAACATGCCATGGGAAGGCTGAACTGGGCATGCTCACACACTTAGGCCAAATCTCAGTTAAGCAGTGGGCCACACATATCTGGTATTTGTATGTGTTATTCCAGGAACCAACCACATTACAGCAATCTGCCCAGTGCACACAGTTAAATGACTACAGAGACATGCGTGATATAGTGGATCCCTCCCATATGCAAACATCTTCCACAGATACACAAGTTGTTCATACAGACAGGGAATGCTATGGCAATAAAGACCTGCAAACAGTCTATCAGCAACAAATAATGTGCATTTGACAATTAAACATATGGGTGTAGAGGTCAACACTAGGCTGTTTGCCCTAGGGAATGACAGCTTAGCCAGAGTGTGCTTGGCGTCTGCCTCCCCACAGGATGCACATTTCCCTTTCTAAACACTGATGATGTCAGCACCCTATAAGTACAGCAGGAGAAGGGAAACCTCCCAATAATGCGAATAGCGTGCTCCGCTAATGTGTGTGTCCTAACATAGTTAGGTAGGGGTTTGAATCCTGCAAATGCTCAATGTGTGTGAGTGGGGTTGGTGTGTGTGCAAGCCTGTGTGAGGGAAATGTCCCTTTTGGCAACTGGGAAAACACAATACAGGATGCACATTCCCCTTACTAAACACTGATGATGTCAGCACCCTATAAGTACAGCAGGAGAAGAGAAACCTCCTACTAATGCGAATAGCGTGCTCCGCTAATGCGTCTGTCTCAAGTGTCATAACATAGTCGGGTAGGGGTTTGAATCCTGCAAATGACAAGTGAGTGTGGTTGGTGTGTGTACAAGTCTGTGTGAAGAAAATCCCCCTTTTGGCAACTGGGAAAACACACTACAGGATGCACATTCCCCTTTCTAAACACTGATGATGTCAGCCCCCTATAAGTACAGCAGGAGAAGGGAAACTTCCCAGTAATGCAAATAGCGCGCTCTGCTAATGCGTCTGTCTCGAGTGTCATAACATAGTCAGGTAGGGGTTTGAATCCTGTAAATGGCAAGTGTGAGTGTGGTTGGTGTGCATGCAAATTTGTGTGAAGGAAATGTCCCTTTTGGCAACTGGGAAAACACACTACAGGATGCACATTCCCCTTTCTAAACACTGATGATGTCAGCACCCTATAAGTACAGCAGGAGAAGGGAAACCTCCCAGTAATGCGAATAGCGTGCTCTGCTAATGCGTCTGTCTTGAGTGTCATAACATAGTCAGGTAGGGGTTTGAATTCTGCAAGTGTGGTTGGTGTGTGTGAAAAAAATGTCCCTTTTGGCAACTGGGAAAACACACTACAGGATGCACATTCCCTTTCTAAACACTGATGATGTCAGCACCCTATAAGTACAGCAGGAGAAGGGAAACCTCCCAGTAATGCAAATAGCATGCTCTGTTAATGCATCTGTGTTGAGTGTCATAACATAGTTAAGTAGGGGTTTGAATCCTGCAAGTGAATGGGGTTGGTGTGTGTGCACGTCTGTGTGAGGGAAATGTCCCTTTTGGCAACTGGGAAAGCACAATACAGGATGCATATTCCCCTTTCTAAACACTGATGATGTCAGCACCCTACAAGTACAGCAGGAGAAGGTATGTGGCATGGACAATGACTGAGTCATATGTGTCCATGCCTCTGACTGACCTGTATGCTTGTGTTATGTGGTGGACCATAGTGCCCCACGGGCATATCACTGTGACCTTCGCCTTGTCCAGCCTAGTGAGCATGACCACACTGTACCGGACAATAAAGGTAGCTAACACAACTGTGGCAGGTGTGTTGTCTAGCCGTACAGGCTGTGACTGTTTGGTACACAGGATTTGTGTGCTATGTGTTATGTGTGATGTGTTCAGGCATAAAGTATGCCTGTGTGCCAGCTGCAGAGGTGTGTGCCGCTCAGGCAGGATGCTATTCTAAGGCTCCCCGAATGGCCCAGTGTGTACACGTGCTTGTATTGCTGACAGTGTAGGTCTACATCAGACTGGTATTGTAGTCACTGTAGTATTGCATGCCACCTGACAGGTTATGCCAGTACTGAGTTCAGAGTGCTTAGTCCCCAGTTTGGCTATGTGGTTCCATCTCATACATGTGTTGTACGTCCATGTGTAGGGGAGAGGGTTGACTGTGTACATGTGGCAGCTGTGACATTGCCACATGACCCACATATTCCACAACTGTACCGTAGAGGTGACTGACAACTGACCTTTGCACATGCTACCATAGTATTGTGATTGCCATGGTGATTAACAGCACATAGGGCCAATGGGGAACAAGGTACATAGGTTCATAGCTTCATACTAGGCTATCTGCCCTAGGGCATTTAAGAACCTAGCCAGAATGTGTTTGGCTGTCTCCATCCATTGTAAATATATCTTGCCATGCCCTTTTCCGAGGTTAGTATACTGTGCCTCTGTCTAACAATGACACAGAGGTGATACCCGGGGTAAACCAACAATGTCCCATCCACTCATCAAGATTCCTCTTGAAGAGAGTCAATGAGGGACTCTGCCTAACCTGGACTGGGATTTTATTCCAGAGTGAAGTGAGCCTCTGGGTTATGAATCTGTCCCTCCAGCATGTCCTATTTATTTCAGTGCTGAGGTTTAGGTCTCTCAAGCGTGTAGCCCGATGGGATTTGGATATTCTCAAGTGCAGCATGCCCATTAATTCCAGGTTTGACATGGCGTTATACATTAGGCACAGATCGCCTCTGAATAGGTGGTATGCCACTGAATAGAGCTGGGGTTTCTTTAACCGGTCAGCATATGGCATCTGTTTGAGCCCTTTGATCCTCTTGGTGAGGTACTCGTGGGGTCTTTCCAGTTGCTGCAGGTGTCTGGTAAGGTACATCCCAACAGGGGGATTGTACTCAGTTATGGGCCTGATGAGGGATGAGTAAAGAGGCACGATGTCCTCCCCTGATGTAGATGTGAATCTCTTCATGATGGGGTGGGCTATATACAATGCCTTTCTAACCACTTTGGCCACGTGGTTGTCAAATGAGAGATTGCTATCAACTTGGGTCCCCAGGTCCCTAATTACTTCTTCTGTACGTAATGGAGTACCACCTATGTGGTACTTTGTGGGCACTTTGTTTTTGCCAAAGGGGATGACTATACACATTTTTGAATTCAGCTGGAGGCCATGGCTCTGGCACAAGTTGTCTGTCTCTATGAGGCCCCTTTGGAAGATGCTTGTGTCGGCTGGAGAGTCGATTATGGCGGCCAGTTTGCAGTCATCTGCATATTTGGTCAGCCACAGTCCTTCCATGTTGGCCTGTACCTCCGATAAATATATACCAAACAAGAGAGGTCCCAGGACTGAGCCTTGTGGGACACCACTTGTAACTGGTTTGAGTCTGGCATGGCTCCAGCAGTTCTAACCATGTGGGTTCTGTCCTTGAGCCAGTGTGCAATCCATCTAGTGACATAGGGGCTCATATTTAAGCTGGTGAACTTCTCTAGAATGCCTGAGTGGGGCATTGTTTTGAATGCTTTTGCGAGTTCCAGGTAGACTGTGTGGACCACCTTCCCTCGTCAATGGCCTTGGTGACTGTTTCAAAGAAATCAACCAGGTTTGAGAGGCAGGATCTGCCCTTAACAAAGCCAAACTGGGTATGAACCAGTGTCTGTAGGTCCCCAATATCTATATTTATGTGGTCCATGATGATCCTTTCCATAGCTCTGCAGACCAAGCTAATGTGGCTTATGGGGCGATAGTGTCCAGGATCCGTTGAGGCACCACCTTTCTGTAGAGGGACCACTGTTGCTGTACGCCACACTTTGGACACATATCCTGTAGTAAGCCTGGGATTGAACACTAGTTTTATGTTTGGTTGTAGCACGTCTTGGAGGTCATGTAGGACACAGCCTGGGACACTGTCTGGTCCCATTGATGCAGTGTGTATTGCTTAGGAGAGGGCGGCTCTTACCTGAGCATCTGAGATGTCAGGGGGGGCAGCACTCTGCTGGGATACATATTTGCCCTTTCGGTGTGGAGGGGGGTGAGAAGTTTGCACTGAACCTGTCAGCTAGAATGTTGGCAATGTCTGTGGGTTTGGTGTTTCTACTGACATTTTGGACTACCTCTGAGCATATCTGGGAATTACCACCCAGGTTCCAAACATAACTGAAGAAAGCCTTGTGATTATCCTTAGTGTCCTGTGCAATTTCTCTCGAAGCTGGCCTTAGACATTCTTATGAGTGCCTGTAGTTATTTGCTAATACTGATCAGTGATGCCTTCCCTTTTTGGGATTTTGCTGTATCATTTAGTAGCTTCCTCCTTCTATTGTGTAGTTTGTTTATGGCTGGGGTCCACCAGACAGGACGTCTGCCTTTGGAGGATTGGGTCTTGGTTTTATTCGGGATCACATGACCCATGCATTCCTGAAGGTGCCCATAGAATACGTTTATAGAGGAATCTGCGGTCTGGTCTGTATTTTCTACAGGCCCAGGGGCTTTGAAGGTTTCCACCTCAGTTTTGAGGAGTGTGAATTTGCTTTAGAGAAGTTGTTCACTGTGGTGTTCTGGGCAGGGGGTGGGTTCGGGATGTGAATATCCAGTGAGATTTGTTTATGGTCCGATCTTACCAGTGAGGGATACACTTCTGGTCTGGAGCATAGAGTCCCCATGTTGGTGATGATCAGGTCCAGTATGTTTCACCTTCTTGTGGGAGTGGTAACAAGTTGTTCCATAGCATTTGAGCTCATATATTCTAGGGATCTTTGGCCTAGGGTGTTGGAGCTAGAGTCATGCTCCCAGTCCATGTTTGGGAAGTTGACATCGCCCAATATAACGGTGTTTGGAGAGACCTTCATATTTCCACTGTTCACAGGACGGCCGACTGCAGTTCTTGGGTTTGGGAGGGTGGTCTGTAGCAGGCTATAACCTGGAAGGCAGTTTCACCCATTGTTAGTTGCACATGGATAGTCTCTGATGCTTGGTGCTTTGCCACCAACCTGGAGGTGTGGGTATCTTTGATGAATATCAATACTCCCCCTCCATTTGTGGTTCTTCCAAGTTTTGGGGCTGAAAAGCATGGTATGAGGTATAACCTGGTAGTGCTGGGGTGCTCTCGGTAGCCCTGAACCAGGCATCTGTTACTGCACAGATATCGATGTTCTCCATGCCAAGGAGAGTTTTGCATCTTGAGGTTTAGACTTCTGGCGTTGGGTATCGTTACTCTTAGTTTCTTATCCCTTGTGATACTTATGAAGGTGGGTTTGTCATTTGAGCCTTGCCTAACATAGGCACTATGGGGGTAGCAAGAGCCTTTGCCAATATCTGAAAGCCCAGGGGTGACAGGTGCAAGCCGTCCCTAGCAAAGCAGGTGGTTCAACAGAAGATGAATATGTGAGGGTGTAGTGCCTGTGATTAGTTAGCAGTAGCATATATGGCTGCTGATGTGGACAAATACCAGGTAAGTCATATGCAATGTGTCACAGGCAACGTACATGTGAACAGGACAAACAGTGACATTCTGTCAAGTGAGACATGGACATACATATAGTAAGCTATGCAGATGTCACTAGGAGTCCACAGAAGCTCTGTAACTATGCATTGCAGGTGGGATCAGTATTCTAGGGTAATTGCAAGCAAACATGCATGTAAACAAAGCTACAGTAAGCAGGGCTGCATGTAGTCCATTGTACAACAAACAAGCTGTACCACTTCCAGTAGGTAACACTGCAAATATGCAGGCACTATGAACATGTACATGGAAATACACAGGTCAGATGGTTAGGGTCCAGTCTCAGCGCACACAAGTATACAGACTGTGTACTGTCAGGATGTACAATAACTGGATGAAGCCCATGTGCTCATACCTGCAGTAATACACATGTCAAATAACAGACACTGAGCCTTCACTCAGTGGTTCCATACGTAGTAGGATGTGTGCTACCTGGCCTGCCACCATAGTATCCCTGACATGTATGGGGACTCTCCCTCCTGTGACAGTTAGTTTTGTGTGTTGGGGCTGTCTAGCATGGTATGAGATGTGAGCTTGCGATGCTAGGGTGCTCCTGTGTGTCCTGTACCAGTGTAGTACTGCACATATCAACATCCTCAAACATCCGCATTGCAGAGTCCAGTGTGGGCAACATGCCACTTGCAGTTTACATGTCCATCATTGCGTATTAATACATTCATTACCTTATCCCCTGTGCTACCTATGTATGTAGCCTTCTCTTGACATCCTTACCACCAGTATGCCAACATGTGCAGATGATACACTATGGCACTTACCATGGGTGTAGACAACAGTAGATGACAATCACACCCTTACTGCATCAGGCATGCTGTGATATACCCACAATTAATTCAGCACACAGTACTGTTAACAACATGATACTATTACTACACGTCTATGTAGTCACCCTGTGCATCAGCAACATGTTAACCTGTACCTGCACTGATGTTACAGATTGCAGGAGGTGGCACAGTTTCATCATATGCACAGGGTGTGAACTTGGTATGCCTGAGTCAGCCACCGATACCACCGATTGACATGTATGTGTATGTGTGTTGGTGAGGGACAGCAGTACAAGGTGGGGCAATGTTGATGCAGTGTGTGCGTGTATGCTGTAGCCCTAGGTGTTGTCAATTCGCATATGTGTATGGATGCACACAGTTCCACCTCATGGCTGCCATATACTGGTGTTTGTGGTCAGCCACAGACTGTACCTGCCAGGTCATACAGATCAGTGTCTCTGGCCATGGACACGGTACCTGTGCCTTGCAGGGGTGCTACGGACCGTATCCGGTACCGACCCAGACTGGGTACTGTCATCAGAAGCAGGTGTTCGTTGACTGGACACAGATCCCTGTCGGGCCTGGCCAGAGCCACGTGCACATGGTCTCCTGGGGCGGTCTGATGACAGCACAGACCCAGCATTGCTGGGGCTGCTGCTGGCACTATGGGGCGGCCACGGCCCTGTTGTCGTCCGCGATGACTGCAAGCTGCTGCTGTTGCTGGCATATGCCCACGTCGATGCCTCAACCGTCCACCATCGCCCTGGCTCATGGACATGTAGTTGTGGAACTGGTCTAATACGTCCCCACAACGTCTGTCTATGACATCAGTGAAATTACGGATGGCAGCCGCAATGTCACGCATACTGTCAGTCATGGCTGTGCGACATGTTGTCAGCCCCCTCAGACCCTGTCTGGTGTACCGTTCCATACGTGACTGTGCCTGCATGACAGCCCGAAACATAGCTGAGGTTGTAAGACCTCTGTGGGCACGTCTGACAGGGTCAGTACGCCCACGGATGCTCCCAAGAGAACCCCTGGACATCTGTCTGTGTGGTACCATCTCTGGGCCATGCCCATGGCTGCTGTGTGGGGAGGCATGTGCCACAGATACCACATTACCCTGGTCAATGCCCACTGTATGCTGTCCATCACCTAGGGACATTGGTGACAAAGGGTGTATTGGCAGGATAACTGTGCGCATTGATGGGGTCGACAGCTGTGTACTGTCAATCGGCTGACCAATGGCGGACCCTGGCATACCTTCCTGTGCCATTACACAGATGTCATCATTATCAGTACCCATGGCACCTGATTCAGGTTCCCTGCTGCATGACACCAGAGCAGCACCAGAACCTGTGGGAGGGAAACAGGAAACACAGTTTACAATGTCTACACATTACCAGTGATGCATACATCCACATATGCACAGGTCCAGACATGCACACATGCACACGTGCACACATGCGCACATGCACACGTGCACAGGTGCACAGGTGCACACATGCGCACATGCGCACATGCACATATGCACACATGCACACATGCACAGGTGCACACATGCACACATGCACACATGCACAGGTGCACACATGCACACATGCACACATGCACAGGTGCACACATGCACACATGCACACATGCACAGGTGCACACATGCACACATGCACAGGTGCACACATGCACACGTACACATGCACACAGTTGCACACAATTGTACAGTACTCAGTATGCGTGATATCAACACACAGACACAGACACACCTACATGCATACAAAGAGCACTACTAAGTGAGCCTATTATTACTATTACTATCAAGACTATTACAGGTATTGTTAATACACACTCACCAGCATGGATAGGCTGCATTGCTGTTACACCGGAGGGACCTGCAGACGTGAAGAAACTAATGCCAGTGGGCACAACTGTGCCATTGTTACTGAGTATGATACAGGTCAGTAGTACAACAGTCGCCTTTCACAGGTCAGCTGCTAATATTGAGGATATCACACTTGCACATTAAATACTATGGTGACAGCTACATACCAAGGACACACCTCACACATGCATTAACTAACAGTGTACACAACAGTCAACTATACATATGGTATATCACCTGCACGCTCACTGTCTTGCTGCTGCGTGGCTCCAGCCTCCATCATAATGCATGTCTGCTGCTGTTGTTGTTGCTGGCGGACTGGAGCCACTACACTCATGAGTAGTCCCTCCAGTCTGGTGAGTGGGGGATGTGTAGCCACCCCACCACCTGTGGCGACCTGTTGCCTGTGGATATCCGGCCTTACGCTGGCGGACATTTCTGATTAAATCACTGCAGTGATGTAGTACCTGCTCATATGTCCTATTATGCGTGCCTATGTCATTTACCTGACGGACCAGGTCTTGCCACAGTACAGCCCTCTCCTGCTGATTCTGGCTGGTGCAGGAAAAGAGTATTGCATAATCCGCACCAGTCTCTGGTGTATCTCCTCATCCTCAGCTGTGGAGTGGCGGGATTCATGGTGAGCCATGTACCTGAAAAGAAAATAACCTGATATCAGCAATATATGTCAGCAGAATTTGGCACACATACTACACATGCTACTCGACTGTTATGATACAACATATCTCACATATATAGCATCTGTCTGTCTATTGGTGGATACACATGTAAATGGCGAGATATCAGTGCTCAGCCAGCAACTGTGCAACAGTACCTGGCACACTCCATGTGACATACTACCAAACCCCAGCAGTCAGAACACTGATTCAGGTCCAGAGCACCTCCTCACTCTGGGGGTTTGTATCTAGATACTGTATGGCCTACATCATCAACTACTGTGAGCTGACCACACACTAATTGCCCTGGATATACATATCCCACCTCCACCACCAGCACAAATGACTATAGTGAATAACATTGCAGATGCAAACTTTACACTTTGTAACAGTGACATGGTATCCTTTCAGCCCACTGGGCCAGTGGCAGATACAACCCACAATGCTGACCCCTACACAAATGCTTTCTACAGACATCTCCAAGAATGCATGGATCATGCAATCCCATATATGACCAAGACACCCTCCACAAAGGGACAGCATCCTGTCTGGTGGACCCCAGCCATAGACAGATTGTATTACAAAAGATGGCAGCTACTGCAAGACAGAGCATAATTCCATAAAGGAAGGCATGTCTGAGCAGCACTAGTAAGGATCTATTTTCCATCATACAAACATCCATGGGCGACTTTGAGAGGGAAATCAAGAGGGACACTACAGATAACCAGAAGGCCTTCTTCAGTTATGTTAGCAACCTGGTCAGAATCCATCCTCTATGCCCATAGTTAGTACACAACAACAAATATTTCACTGAAACCACAGATATTGACAACATTGTGGCAGACAGGTTCAGTGCAGGTGTCACCCGCCTTCTCCCCAAAATAAGACATAGTTATCCCAGCTGACTGTAACCTCCCTGTCATCACAGATGTCCAGGTGAGAGCAGCCCTCATGAAAGCAGAATACACAACATGACTGGGACCTGATGGTATCCCCAGTTGCATGCTACATAAACTCTGACAGGAGCTAAACACACACATAGAAGTGCTATGTAACACTAGCCTGACTACAGGATATGTACCTGTACACTGGCGCACAGCACCAGTGGTTCCACTCCACAAAGGAGGCACCTCAACATACCAATACAATACAACACAATACATTACATTACAATACAATACTATACAATATGCTATTGCCCCTGGGACTACAGCAGCATACTGTTCTGCTACCCTGACCATTGTGACACATGTGGTGTGATGGTACCTGCTGCTGCCACACAGTTACACAGGGTGACTCATATGGCATATTACCTATCTGACTAACATTCAGCAGGGGTATGTGTGACATGTACTCATGGGGAGTCTTGCTTCTTAACACTGTGTGGTTTATTGCAGGGTATGTCTTATCTGTGGGTAGGAACTTTTACCTACACATGTGCTCTCTACTGCAGTGGCATGGATGACACACAGCAGTCATTTAGGTTGTGGATGGTGTGAGGTGTTACTATGGTTGTTGGACATCTGTCATGGGTGTGACTTACGTATGTAAATCTGGGAGTGGTAACCTCTATGTGGGTAGTATGTGTGTACTCTGTGGTGTTGTCAGTCACTGTGCATTGGTAATGTGTTTGAGTGCATTGTCACAGTGTTGTACATGTCACTGTGTCCTTCTCCATATCTGTAGCTGTCATGTGAGGTCCATAAAGGTAGCCCAAACCCAAAAAAAACGCCCAAAAAAGGGGAAAAACCCCCCCCTAAACCTCACCACAACAATAAATGGGACATGCTGAAGGGACAGATTCCTGTTCCAGAGACTTCCCATGCTCTGGAACAAGTTTCCAATCTATATTAGGCAGAGCTCCTCGCTAACCCTCTTCAAGAGAAACCTTGACGAGTGGCTGGGAAACAGAAAGTTTACCCCAGGGATCACTTCAATGGCTCTGCTGGACAGAGGCACAGGAACTAATCTAAGGGGAGGCAAAAACCAACACATTCGGCTGGGCTTATAAATGCCTTGGCAGATAGCCCAGTTCCTACCTATGAACCTATACACACACACACACACACACACACACACACACACATATATATATATATATATATATATATATATATATATATATATATATATATGTATATATATATATATATATATATATATATATATATATATATATATATATATATATATATGGGTTCCTATTAAATCGCCAAAGATGCATAATTTTGAATGCATCTTCCGAACTTAAAATACGAAAACTGAAAACAGCAAAGGCCATTTCTTTCTTTAGGAAAGAAATCGCAGTTCAATTCTGGTAGTTTGCTGTTTTGTAAACTATAGTGCAACCTCAGAGTTGGCATATTTAGTTACGGGGTGTGGGGAGGGGTTGTTTTGTGTGTAGTAATATTTTTTTTTTGCACAAGCGATTTATTTCAGGAAAGAACGCTCATATGTAGTTTCACTGTTTTCAGTTTTCATTTTATGGGTTCGAAGACGCATTGAAGTAATGTGTCTTCAACATTGTGATATCGACCGATATATATATATATATATATATATATATATATATATATATATATATGGATTCACTTCATAACACTGAAAGCTCAAAACACTGAAAATCAAAACACTGAAACCAAAACACTGAAACTTCAAAATCTTGAAAACTCACAACACCGAAACTTCAAAATCTTGAAAACTCAAAACACACTGAAACTCAAAACACTGAAAACACATATCATACATATACTGGGCAGGATTCACGAAGGCTTGCACGGAGTCTAAGAGTAGTGTAAGACTCCATGCAGCCTTTGCGATCCAGGAACAGCCCAAAGTCCGTGTAAGAGACCAGCTAAAACGTCTCTTACACGGAGTGGGCGTGATAAATAATCACCTCACTTGCAGCTGAATAGCATGCAAATGAGGTTGATAGGCGATCCAGGAAGCCCAAAACAGCCCGTGTAAGAGCCGTTTAGCTGCGAAATGTACTCAGTTGACAACTGAGTACGCTTCTCTAAAACCACAATGGAGCCATGTCAGCTCCAAATAAAGGGTGCATATGTGTCAGGCATGCCAATGGCCAAATATGTGGCCATTGGCAAGGTAACCTGATGCAAAAGTAATAAAATATATATTTTTTTCGATCGCCGATGTTTAAACCGCAGCCCTGCGCAAACGGGCTGTATAAAACATAAAATGAAGGTTATAAACCCACAAATGTGGGTTTTATGCAATACATGGATTTACAATGCAGGGACCAGCAGACCAAAAACAACATAGCCACCGTTTAGTGGTTGCTAAGGTTGGAAGCTGAGTCTAAGAGATGTAACTAAGCATTAGTAGGCAATCTGATGCAAATGAGTGTTAGGATACTGAATTCCACTGTCACATAGCAAATGAGCACATTCTGAGTAGTGTAAGAGTTACAGAAGGGGGAGGAAAAGAGTAGGAGATAGGTGACATCACAGGGGGAATGGCAGAAATAAATGCAGTTGATTGGAGGTGAATGTTACATGACAGATGTCAGACACATATCATGGAAAGAGGAGTGCCACAACATAAGCATGGGAAAGTCAAGAAATGGAAGGTGTACTGTTGCCTACACCAAAGTTTCTTGCTGGGCGTCATCGCGGTGCACACCATGAATCGCGAGTAAGACAGTGTGCGTGCGAGTAAGGCAGACTGAGCACGTGGGAGCGTGTTGGTAGATGTTTAACACTGTTTGTGCGGGTGTGCGCGTGTAGGGCAGACTTAGCATGTAGAAGCCTGTTGGCAGACCTGTAACACTGTTTGAACTGGTGTGCAGGCGTTTTAACCCGAATAAGCAGATTCTGAACTGTGTAAGCATGTGTGCGCGCGTGTAAGCCACTGTGAGCGTGTTTCTGCTGGTATACACGCTGCTCCCCCCTGAGGAAACAAAAAGGAAAAAGGAAGCAACAGAATTAGTAGGAAGCTAGCAGGGAATACTGCTGGAGCTAGCAGGTGAAAACAATTAGAAGCAGGCAATTACACAGGTAGAATAGTAGCTCAGCCCAACACTTAAAAATCTGCAAACAGCAGTGCAAGATGTTTCTCTCAAGAGACACTGCAAGACAGGAGTAAGCTATTAGAAGTTTAAACTGAAAAAGCTGAACTCAGAGCAGAAATGTTAGGGCTGCCATAGCTGTCATAATGAGACATAGGCGACTTGCTGAGGGTAGTGACAATGCAGATGGTGCCAGACAACCCACAGTGAGGAGACGGAGAAGAGTGTACAGGCCCAGGGTCACCTACCAAGGGTTACATGAGCTGGAGATAGTAGAGCGCTATAGAGTGGACATAGACCTCCTGCAGCAAATAGTGGAGCTGTGCAGGCCAAACCTCACACACAGAACCAACAGAGGGGAACCCATCCCAGTGGAAACCAAGGTATGTGTTGGCCTAAGAATACTTGCAACAGGTACCTTCCAGAGACCAACTGGTGATATGATGGGGATATCACAGGCATCAGCCTTCAGGGTACTGCACCAGTTCCTGGATGCCATGTCAGCACATGTCGGTGATTATGTATATTTCCCCAATGCCAGTGAGGTATTGGCCAGCAATATGCGTCTCTTCCAGCAAATAGCGGAATACCCTGAGGTAGTGGGTGCAATAGACTGCACGCACATATGCATCAAAGCACCAGCCGGTGAGCAGGGTAGGGCCTACATTAACCGCAAGGGCTTTCCCTCCATCAACTGCCAGGTCATCTGCAATGCCCAGGGCATAATAATGAATGTGTGTGCTGGCTGCCCTGGGAGCTATCATGATTCCCACATATGGCATTTGACTTAGCTGTACCAGAGATTTGCCAATGGGGACATCCCACACGGACACCTAGAGGGGATGCAGGTTATGCACTGGAGCCGTGGCTGATGACACCCATCAGAAACGCACACACACCTGAACAGGAACGCCATAATGAGGCACACGCACAAACACGTAATGTAATAGAGCGTGTTTTTGGGCTGCTCAAGTTACGGTTCCGGTGTCTGGACACATCTGGTGGAGCCTTGCAGTACACACCAACTACATGTACCCAAATTGTCATGGTATGTGCTATGCTACATAATATGATCTTGCGAAAACAGCTGCAGCAGGACCAGCATAGGGCTGGGCCAAACAGCCCCCCACCATTGCCAAGGCCATCACAGGCAGAGCGTGACTCAAAGGAGGAACAACCTGAGCCTGCCCCAGTAGGCAGAATGAGGCGTGCCCAGTATGCCCTGGCCTTGGCAAAGAGGCAATGCATAGCACATACACTGGCTCAGTAGGAACCCTGGGAATGATACCCCCTCTGACTCACTCAAATAATAACAGGGATGCCTAAAATGACATGACCTGCTCACAAACATGTACAGGGAGTGTAATATGTGCATCCGACAGAGGCAGCCCTGCAGCACCACCTGAGGCATGAATGCCATGTGTTAAGTAATGTAACACCATGTACTATATGCACACCTGAGGACCCTGACTAACATCCTACCCTCACCAAGCATCATGCCACAATATGACAATGAGATGATCAAGTGCAATAATTGGCTGAAGTATCGCAGTTAGTCAAAGGGGATCCAATGTGTGCCAGCCTGGGATGACATGCTGAGCATGACATGATGCTCCACCTGCTAGGACTGGCGTGTACCTATCAGTGCAGGCCATATGGATACTGGCAAAGGCTGTTGTTACCCACAGCATGGCCTGAATAGGTAAGGCTCAAAACACAAACCTACCTCCATAGGTATCAGAAGGGATAAGAACCTAGATGTAATGCTACCCAATGCCAGAAGTCAAAACAGCAAGATGCATGCAGTCTAAACTCACCCAGTATGGAGAATGTTGATATCTGTGCTGTAACAGAGAACTGGGTCAAGGCTCAGAACAGCACCCTAACACTACCAGGTTACACCTCATACTGTGCTGTACAGCCTCAAAACATGGAACAAGCCACAAAAGGAGGGTGACTAGCAATAATTGTCAAGGATAACCACACCCCCATGTTGGTACCACAACAAGAAGCAGCATGGACTAGCCATGGTCAAGTAACAGTGGCTAAACTGCCGCCAGTTTATAGCCTGCTACAGACTACCGTCCCAACACCAGGAACTGCACCTGGCCTATGCTGGAATACATTAATATATCAAGTCCTCCAAACCACATTATATTGGGTGAGTGAAAATACCCAAACATAGACTGGGAGCATTATACTAGCCCCAACACTGTAGGACAAAAGTTCATAGAATCCATAAACCAAAATGCCCAGGAACAACGTACCACTCCCACAAGAGGGGTAAGCATACTGGATGTGATAATCAGCAACATGGGTACTGGATGGCAAGACGAGAAGTGTATTGCTCACTGGTAGAACCAGACCATAGAGTAATCACACTGGATATACAAATCCTGACCACAGTCCCTGGCCAGAAAACCACAGTGAAAAACATGTGTAAAGCAATATTTGCACTCCTCCAAACTGATGTGGAATCCATTAAAGGTCCTGTGCAGGTGCAAAATATGGGCCAGACCTCAGAACTTGTAATACAGCCATTCCATGAACACTGCCAAGAATGCTTGGATTATGCAATCCTAAATTAAAACAAGACACAATGCCATACACGTAGGCATCTGGCATGGTGGACACCAGCCATAACCAAACCATGCAAGAGAATGAGGAAGCTACTACATGATAGAGCAAACATAAAAGAAGTAATCACTGATCAGTAGTATGGCAATAAAATATGTCCACACATACAATCCACTAAGGCCAGCCACAACAAGCTGAATGTGTGAATCTTGAGGCAATGTTACACCTGCCCCAAGTACACAGACAACCCCAACTCCCCAAGAAATACAAATATATGTGAGAGATGCAACCTCTATCCAAACTGGAGGCTGAGCTCCTCAACTCAGTACTCCCAAAACTAGTCAGGAGGAGAAGGTAACCACACACACCACAAACCCAGTCCCACATAGACCTATCACAACTGCAAACCAAAGACATAAACACAGAAACATTCCTGGAGGCCCAATTACAAACACACCACACCAACAGAGGCCTCCAAAGCAGACATCCAATCAAACAACCTCCAAACATAGCACATGCAACACATAGTACACAAAGCTGGTGTGCCAAACAGTCACAGGCCAGAAGGAGAAACAACATGCCTGATACAGTTGTAATAGGTGACCCCATAGTGAGACACACTGCTGTCCCGCACACCAGACTGAACAAGGGAAAGGGTACAGTAAGCTGCCTGTAGGCTGCCACAATACGCCACATAACACAAGTATGCAGGTCACCCCAAAGCAAGTAGAAATATGATGCAGTCATAGTCCATGCTGGTGTGAATGACCTGAGATGTACCTCCCCAGACTACATGAAAAGAGACATAGATGAGCTCTCTAATTATGTAGTCCAGGCCGGTATGACACTGACCATTTGCAGCATCCTACCCTCACCAAGAATGATGCCACAGTACAAACACGGAATGATCAGTTATAACAAGTGGCACAATTACTGGTGTCATTCCAAGGGGATCCAATGTCTGTCTGCTTGGGATGTCATGCTTGACAAGCCACGCAGCTGTTCCAGGGATGGCTTGCACCTGTTACCCCTGGGCATCTGGATATTGGATAAGGCTTTTGCCACCTCCATAGAGCCTTTCGTAGGCAAGGCTGAAAAGACTAACCCACCACCCTACAAAACATAAGTGGAAAGAAACATAAGGGTAATGCTGACCAATGCCAGATGTGTAAACCCCAATATGCATGCTCCTGAGGCCATCCCCAGTATGGAGAACATCAATGTCTGTGCAGTGACAGAAACCTGCTGCAAGCCTCCTGACAGCACACCAGCACTACCAGGTTATAACACATATCATGCGTCATGGCCCCAAAACCTGGAACAAAACATAAAAGGAGGGTCAGTATCCATATTCAGCACAGACACCCATACGTCCAGGTAACTGACAATGCACAAGGCATTGGAGTCCACCCATGTGCAACTAACCATAGGCAAGACTGCTGTACAGTCTGTAGCATGCTACAGACCACACCCTCACACACAGGAACCCCACCCAGCCGTCCTGAAGACACTGGACAGTATGAATGTCCCACCAAATACCAAACAAGGTACTCACAAATTACCACATAGGTGGTAAACCATTATGTATGGAAGGAGTAATCAGGGACCTAGAGACACAAGTGGACAGTAACCTGTTATGTGACACTCACATTGCCAATGTGGCTAGGAAGACTGTCTACAATGGACACCGTATCATGAAAGGATTCACATCTATGTCAACAGAGGTCATTATGCCCCTATACTGTTCTCTTATCACACCCATAATCTAGTACAATGCCTCATATGGGATGTACCTTACCTGACACCTGCAGCAGTTAGAAATACCTCAAAGGTACCTCACCAAGAAGATAAAGGGTCTCAAATATATGTCATATGCTGCCTGGCTGTAGACACCCCAGCTGAATGCAGTCACATACTGCCTACACAGAGGCATTGCATACCTGTTGTACAAGGCCATGCCCAACACAGGAGTAATGGACATGCTCCACCCCAGAAAACTCAAAGCCATCAGAGCTGTGAGAGTGAGAGATGTCAACCTCAACACATAATGAAATAGGATGTGCTGGAGGGACAGATACATAACCCAGAGGCTCCCCACTCCTGGAACAGAATCCCACTCAATGTTAGGTAGAGCCCCTCACTGACACTCTTCAACAGGAATCTTGCCAAGTGGATGGATGATCATAGAGTTACACTGGGGTTCTTCACTGTGTCATGTCCAGACAGAGGCACAGCAAAGCAAATCATAAATGGCCATAATATTCACATAGCAAGGGGTGGCGAAAGCCACACACACCTGGCTAGGCTAACAAATGCCCTAGGGTGGATAGCCTAGTATGAACCTATGAACCTATGAAGATACAAATTGTACAGGACACTAAGGATAATCCCAAGGCTTCCACAACTGATGGTAGGAACTGTGTTGGGAATTCACAGATATGCTCTGAATCACACAAATATCACAAACGACATACCAAACACACACACACATATTGCCAACATACATCCTGACAGGTGCAGTGCAAAACCCCAGAATGCAAAATATCTATCCCAGCAGACTGCTGGCCCACTAACATTGCAGATGCTGAGGTAACAGCCAGCATCTACAAAGCAAAACACACAGCAGCAATGGTATGAGATGGTGTCCTGGGCTGAGTCCAACATGGACTCCAAGACGAATGGAATGCCAAATCACACTACTGCTCAATGTCAGCCTTACCACAGGATATGTACCCAAAGAGCAGTGTACAACAACAGTGGTCCTTCTCAACAAAGGTGTTGCCTGAATGGATACTGAAAACTACCACCCCAGAATCCTGAGAAGCTCGGTCTGCACAGCTATGGAAAGGATCAGCATGTACCGCAGACATAAAGACATTGGGGACCTACTGACACCGGACCCTACCCAGTGTGGCTTTCTTAAGTGCAGATCCTGCCCTAAACATGTTTGACTCATTTGAAACAGTCATTAAGGTCATTGATGAGGGCAATGTGGTCCACACAGCGTAGCTGGACCTTGCAAAGGCTTCTATACAATACCCTACGTGTTCATTATAGATATGCTCACCAGCTTAAATATAAACCCCTATGTCAGTAGAGGGGTTGCAAACCAGAACAAGGACAGAACAGACATGGTCAGACATGCTGCAGCCACGTCAGACTACAAACCAGATATAACTGGCATCCCACAAGGCTTGGACCTGGGATCTCCCTCGTCTGGTATATATGTCCCATAGGTACAGGCCAACATGGAAGGACTGTGTATGAACATGTTTGCAGAGGACTACAAACTGCTCACCATATATGACCCTCCAGCTGACACAAGCATCCCACAAAAGGGCCACATAGAAACAGACAACTGGTGCCATAGCCATGTCAGCAAGCTAATTGCAGAAAAGTGTATAGTCAACCCCCGTGGATATACAGTAAGTGCCCTCCAATTACCACATAGGTGTTAACCCATTATGTACTTAACATGTAATGAGAGACCTGGGGACACAAGGTGATAGATATCCTGCATTGGACAAACATGTGGCTGTAGTGTTCACAGAAACATACCATATACCCACCTAATCATGTAGGTTGTCAGATCTAGATAAGGGAAGGTCATTGTGGCTCTGCAGTCATCCTTCATCAGTGTTACAATTGACTACAATAGCCCCTGTGGGATGTACCTCAGCAGACACCTCCATCAACTGTAAAGTCCCCAACAGTACCTCACCAGGAGTATCAAAGAGCTTGCACAGATGCCATGTGTTGCCTGATTAAACAAACTGCAGCTACACACACTGCCATACTGCCCACCCAGAGGCAAGCTGTGCCTGATGTACAAAGCCATGTCCAAGCTGGTATCAATAAACATGCTGCACCTTGTACAATCTGAATGGCAGTGAGCTATGCACATGAGAGACCTGAACCCCAGCACTGACTTACATAGGACAAGCTGTACTGCATGATCCATAACACAGAAGCCACCCCCACCCATGAGTAAACTCCCAGTACAGGCTATCCATAGAGTCACTCATTGATTCTCCTCCAGAGGAATCTTGATGAGTGGATGGGAGATGGTAGGTTTACCCTGGGTATCACTGTTATGTCACAGGTAGACAGAGGCACAGTATACTAACCATGACATATGTCATGGCAAACTCCACTTACAATGTGTGTCGAAGGACAAACACACTCTCAGACTAGCATTAGAAATGGCCTAGGGCACATTGCTACTGTTTGCAAATGTACGCCTATGTTGTGGAATACACTACCAATGTTGGACAAGCCTGGTTTAAGTAGTTCATATCTGAACATAATGCAACATGGTCAGATGTACACAACTGGCCCCTAACCAGGCTGTTGTGCTCACTATGGAAATGTAAAGCAGTGATAGGACTAAAGCCCAGGATACTGTCCACCACAGTCAAAGTACTGAACCAGTACACTATACAGTACTACAGTGTTAGGTCAGTGTGAAAGGATGTTGACAACTGTATGCAAAGTATCCCATGCAAACCCTGCAGGCACAGTATAATCCCTGTTGTGTTCACACACAAAGCAGTTGGACAGTAACTACACAACATGACACACAACACACAACCATAAACGGGAGATATTTGTTGAAGTTCACACTCATCCAAAAATGTGGTGGGCTGCAGAGTTCAAGATACGGAAAGCTCACACTGAGCATGCTCACACACTTTGATAAATGAGACATATGTCAGACAACATGCCATGGGAAGGCTGAACTGGGCATGCTCACACACTTAGGCCAAATCTCAGTTAAGCAGTCGGCCACACATATCTGGTATTTGTACGTGTTATTCCAGGAACCAACCACATTACAGCAATCTGCCCAGTGCACACAGTTAAATGACTACAGAGACATACGTGATATAGTGGATCCCTCCCATATGCAAACATCTTCCACAGATACACAAGTTGTTCATACAGACAGGGAATGCTATGGCAATAAAGACCTGCAAACAGTCTATCAGCAACAAATAATGTGCATTTGACAATTAAACATATGGGTGTAGAGGTCAACACTAGGCTGTTTGCCCTAGGGAATGACAGCTTAGCCAGAGTGTGCTTGGCGTCTGCCTCCCCACAGGATGCACATTCCCCTTTCTAAACACTGATGATGTCAGCACCCTATAAGTACAGCAGGAGAAGGGAAACCTCCCAATAATGCGAATAGCGTGCTCCGCTAATGTGTGTGTCCTAACATAGTTAGGTAGGGGTTTGAATCCTGCAAATGCTCAATGTGTGTGAGTGGGGTTGGTGTGTGTGCAAGCCTGTGTGAGGGAAATGTCCCTTTTGGCAACTGGGAAAACACAATACAGGATGCACATTCCCCTTACTAAACACTGATGATGTCAGCACCCTATAAGTACAGCAGGAGAAGAGAAACCTCCTACTAATGCGAATAGCGTGCTCCGCTAATGCGGCTTGTCTCAAGTGTCATAACATAGTCGGTAGGGTTTGAATCCTGCAAATGACAAGTGAGTGTGGTTGGTGTGTGTACAAGTCTGTGTGAAGAAAATCCCCCTTTTGGCAACTGGGAAAACACACTACAGGATGCACATTCCCCTTTCTAAACACTGATGATGTCAGCCCCCTATAAGTACAGCAGGAGAAGGGAAACTTCCCAGTAATGCAAATAGCGCGCTCTGCTAATGCGTCTGTCTCGAAAGTGTCATAACATAGTCAGGTAGGGGTTTGAATCCTGTAAATGGCAAGTGTGAGTGTGGTTGGTGTGCATGCAAATTTGTGTGAAGGAAATGTCCCTTTTGGCAACTGGGAAAACACACTACAGGATGCACATTCCCCTTTCTAAACACTGATGATGTCAGCACCCTATAAGTACAGCAGGAGAAGGGAAACCTCCCAGTAATGCGAATAGCGTGCTCTGCTAATGCGTCTGTCTTGAGTGTCATAACATAGTCAGGTAGGGGTTTGAATTCTGCAAGTGTGGTTGGTGTGTGTGAAAAAAATGTCCCTTTTGGCAACTGGGAAAACACACTACAGGATGCACATTCCCCTTTCTAAACACTGATGATGTCAGCACCCTATAAGTACAGCAGGAGAAGGGAAACCTCCCAGTAATGCAAATAGCATGCTCTGTTAATGCATCTGTGTTGAGTGTCATAACATAGTTAAGTAGGGGTTTGAATCCTGCAAGTGAATGGGGTTGGTGTGTGTGCACGTCTGTGTGAGGGAAATGTCCCTTTTGGCAACTGGGAAAGCACAATACAGGATGCATATTCCCCTTTCTAAACACTGATGATGTCAGCACCCTACAAGTACAGCAGGAGAAGGTATGTGGCATGGACAATGACTGAGTCATATGTGTCCATGCCTCTGACTGACCTGTATGCTTGTGTTATGTGGTGGACCATAGTGCCCCACGGGCATATCACTGTGACCTTCGCCTTGTCCAGCCTAGTGAGCATGACCACACTGTACCGGACAATAAAGGTAGCTAACACAACTGTGGCAGGTGTGTTGTCTAGCCGCACAGGCTGTGACTGTTTGGTACACAGGATTTGTGTGCTATGTGTTATGTGTGATGTGTTCAGGCATAAAGTATGCCTGTGTGCCAGCTGCAGAGGTGTGTGCCGCTCAGGCAGGATGCTATTCTAAGGCTCCCCGAATGGCCCAGTGTGTACACGTGCTTGTATTGCTGACAGTGTAGGTCTACATCAGACTGGTATTGTAGTCACTGTAGTATTGCATGCCACCTGACAGGTTATGCCAGTACTGAGTTCAGAGTGCTTAGTCCCCAGTTTGGCTATGTGGTTCCATCTCATACATGTGTTGTACGTCCATGTGTAGGGGAGAGGGTTGACTGTGTACATGTGGCAGCTGTGACATTGCCACATGACCCACATATTCCACAACTGTACCGTAGAGGTGACTGACAACTGACCTTTGCACATGCTACCATAGTATTGTGATTGCCATGGTGATTAACAGCACATAGGGCCAATGGGGAACAAGGTACATAGGTTCATAGCTTCATACTAGGCTATCTGCCCTAGGGCATTTAAGAACCTAGCCAGAATGTGTTTGGCTGTCTCCATCCATTGTAAATATATCTTGCCATGCCCTTTTCCGAGGTTAGTATACTGTGCCTCTGTCTAACAATGACACAGAGGTGATACCCGGGGTAAACCAACAATGTCCCATCCACTCATCAAGATTCCTCTTGAAGAGAGTCAATGAGGGACTCTGCCTAACCTGGACTGGGATTTTATTCCAGAGTGAAGTGAGCCTCTGGGTTATGAATCTGTCCCTCCAGCATGTCCTATTTATTTCAGTGCTGAGGTTTAGGTCTCTCAAGCGTGTAGCCCGATGGGATTTGGATATTCTCAAGTGCAGCATGCCCATTAATTCCAGGTTTGACATGGCGTTATACATTAGGCACAGATCGCCTCTGAATAGGTGGTATGCCACTGAATAGAGCTGGGGTTTCTTTAACCGGTCAGCATATGGCATCTGTTTGAGCCCTTTGATCCTCTTGGTGAGGTACTCGTGGGGTCTTTCCAGTTGCTGCAGGTGTCTGGTAAGGTACATCCCAACAGGGGGATTGTACTCAGTTATGGGCCTGATGAGGGATGAGTAAAGAGGCACGATGTCCTCCCCTGATGTAGATGTGAATCTCTTCATGATGGGGTGGGCTATATACAATGCCTTTCTAACCACTTTGGCCACGTGGTTGTCAAATGAGAGATTGCTATCAACTTGGGTCCCCAGGTCCCTAATTACTTCTTCTGTACGTAATGGAGTACCACCTATGTGGTACTTTGTGGGCACTTTGTTTTTGCCAAAGGGGATGACTATACACATTTTTGAATTCAGCTGGAGGCCATGGCTCTGGCACAAGTTGTCTGTCTCTATGAGGCCCCTTTGGAAGATGCTTGTGTCGGCTGGAGAGTCGATTATGGCGGCCAGTTTGCAGTCATCTGCATATTTGGTCAGCCACAGTCCTTCCATGTTGGCCTGTACCTCCGATAAATATATACCAAACAAGAGAGGTCCCAGGACTGAGCCTTGTGGGACACCACTTGTAACTGGTTTGAGTCTGGCATGGCTCCAGCAGTTCTAACCATGTGGGTTCTGTCCTTGAGCCAGTGTGCAATCCATCTAGTGACATAGGGGCTCATATTTAAGCTGGTGAACTTCTCTAGAATGCCTGAGTGGGGCATTGTTTTGAATGCTTTTGCGAGTTCCAGGTAGACTGTGTGGACCACCTTCCCCTCGTCAATGGCCTTGGTGACTGTTTCAAAGAAATCAACCAGGTTTGAGAGGCAGGATCTGCCCTTAACAAAGCCAAACTGGGTATGAACCAGTGTCTGTAGGTCCCCAATATCTATATTTATGTGGTCCATGATGATCCTTTCCATAGCTCTGCAGACCAAGCTAATGTGGCTTATGGGGCGATAGTGTCCAGGATCCGTTGAGGCACCACCTTTCTGTAGAGGGACCACTGTTGCTGTACGCCACACTTTGGACACATATCCTGTAGTAAGCCTGGGATTGAACACTAGTTTTATGTTTGGTTGTAGCACGTCTTGGAGGTCATGTAGGACACAGCCTGGGACACTGTCTGGTCCCATTGATGCAGTGTGTATTGCTTAGGAGGGGCTCTTACCTGAGCATCTGAGATGTCAGGGGCAGCACTCTGCTGGGATATATTTGCCCTTTCGGTGTGGAGGGGGGTGAGAAGTTTGCACTGAACCTGTCAGCTAGAATGTTGGCAATGTCTGTGGGTTTGGTGTTTCTACTGACATTTTGGACTACCTCTGAGCATATCTGGGAATTACCACCCAGGTTCCAAACATAACTGAAGAAAGCCTTGTGATTATCCTTAGTGTCCTGTGCAATTTCTCTCAAGCTGGCCTTAGACATTCTTATGAGTGCCTGTAGTTATTTGCTAATACTGATCAGTGATGCCTTCCCTTTTTGGGATTTTGCTGTATCATTTAGTAGCTTCCTCCTTCTATTGTGTAGTTTGTTTATGGCTGGGGTCCACCAGACAGGACGTCTGCCTTTGGAGGATTGGGTCTTGGTTTTATTCGGGATCACATGACCCATGCATTCCTGAAGGTGCCCATAGAATACGTTTATAGAGGAATCTGCGGTCTGGTCTGTATTTTCTACAGGCCCAGGGGCTTTGAAGGTTTCCACCTCAGTTTTGAGGAGTGTGAATTTGCTTTAGAGAAGTTGTTCACTGTGGTGTTCTGGGCAGGGGGTGGGTTCGGGATGTGAATATCCAGTGAGATTTGTTTATGGTCCGATCTTACCAGTGAGGGATACACTTCTGGTCTGGAGCATAGAGTCCCCATGTTGGTGATGATCAGGTCCAGTATGTTTCACCTTCTTGTGGGAGTGGTAACAAGTTGTTCCATAGCATTTGAGCTCATATATTCTAGGGATCTTTGGCCTAGGGTGTTGGAGCTAGAGTCATGCTCCCAGTCCATGTTTGGGAAGTTGACATCGCCCAATATAACGGTGTTTGGAGAGACCTTCATATTTCCACTGTTCACAGGACGGCCGACTGCAGTTCTTGGGTTTGGGAGGGTGGTCTGTAGCAGGCTATAACCTGGAAGGCAGTTTCACCCATTGTTAGTTGCACATGGATAGTCTCTGATGCTTGGTGCTTTGCCACCAACCTGGAGGTGTGGGTATCTTTGATGAATATCAATACTCCCCCTCCATTTGTGGTTCTTCCAAGTTTTGGGGCTGAAAAGCATGGTATGAGGTATAACCTGGTAGTGCTGGGGTGCTCTCGGTAGCCCTGAACCAGGCATCTGTTACTGCACAGATATCGATGTTCTCCATGCCAAGGAGAGTTTTGCATCTTGAGGTTTAGACTTCTGGCGTTGGGTATCGTTACTCTTAGTTTCTTATCCCTTGTGATACTTATGAAGGTGGGTTTGTCATTTGAGCCTTGCCTAACATAGGCACTATGGGGTAGCAAGAGCCTTTGCCAATATCTGAAAGCCCAGGGGTGACAGGTGCAAGCCGTCCCTAGCAAAGCAGGTGGTTCAACAGAAGATGAATATGTGAGGGTGTAGTGCCTGTGATTAGTTAGCAGTAGCATATATGGCTGCTGATGTGGACAAATACCAGGTAAGTCATATGCAATGTGTCACAGGCAACGTACATGTGAACAGGACAAACAGTGACATTCTGTCAAGTGAGACATGGACATACATATAGTAAGCTATGCAGATGTCACTAGGAGTCCACAGAAGCTCTGTAACTATGCATTGCAGGTGGGATCAGTATTCTAGGTAATTGCAAGCAAACATGCATGTAAACAAAGCTACAGTAAGCAGGGCTGCATGTAGTCCATTGTACAACAAACAAGCTGTACCACTTCCAGTAGGTAACACTGCAAATATGCAGGCACTATGAACATGTACATGGAAATACACAGGTCAGATGGTTAGGGTCCAGTCTCAGCGCACACAAGTATACAGACTGTGTACTGTCAGGATGTACAATAACTGGATGAAGCCCATGTGCTCATACCTGCAGTAATACACATGTCAAATAACAGACACTGAGCCTTCACTCAGTGGTTCCATACGTAGTAGGATGTGTGCTACCTGGCCTGCCACCATAGTATCCCTGACATGTATGGGGACTCTCCCTCCTGTGACAGTTAGTTTTGTGTGTTGGGGCTGTCTAGCATGGTATGAGATGTGAGCTTGCGATGCTAGGGTGCTCCTGTGTGTCCTGTACGAGTCGTGTAGTACTGCACACATATCAACATCCTCAAACATCCGCATTGCAGAGTCCAGTGTGGGCAACATGCCACTTGCAGTTTACATGTCCATCATTGCGTATTAATACATTCATTACCTTATCCCCTGTGCTACCTATGTATGTAGCCTTCTCTTGACATCCTTACCACCAGTATGCCAACATGTGCAGATGATACACTATGGCACTTACCATGGGTGTAGACAACAGTAGATGACAATCACACCCTTACTGCATCAGGCATGCTGTGATATACCCACAATTAATTCAGCACACAGTACTGTTAACAACATGATACTATTACTACACGTCTATGTAGTCACCCTGTGCATCAGCAACATGTTAACCTGTACCTGCACTGATGTTACAGATTGCAGGAGGTGGCACAGTTTCATCATATGCACAGGGTGTGAACTTGGTATGCCTGAGTCAGCCACCGATACCACCGATTGACATGTATGTGTATGTGTGTTGGTGAGGGACAGCAGTACAAGGTGGGGCAATGTTGATGCAGTGTGTGCGTATGCTGTAGCCCTAGGTGTTGTCAATTCGCATATGTGTATGGATGCACACAGTTCCACCTCATGGCTGCCATATACTGGTGTTTGTGGTCAGCCACAGACTGTACCTGCCAGGTCATACAGATCAGTGTCTCTGGCCATGGACACGGTACCTGTGCCTTGCAGGGTGCTACGGACCGTATCCGGTACCGACCCAGACTGGGTACTGTCATCAGAAGCAGGTGTTCGTTGACTGGACACAGATCCCTGTCGGGCCTGGCCAGAGCCACGTGCACATGGTCTCCTGGGGCGGTCTGATGACAGCACAGACCCAGCATTGCTGGGGCTGCTGCTGGCACTATGGGGACCACGCCCTGTTGTCGTCCGCGATGACTGCAAGCTGCTGCTGTTGCTGGCATATGCCCACGCCGATGCCTCAACCGGCCCACCATCGCCCTGGCTCATGGACATGTAGTTGTGGAACTGGTCTAATACGTCCCCACAACGTCTGTCTATGACATCAGTGAAATTACGGATGGCAGCCGCAATGTCACGCATACTGTCAGTCATGGCTGTGCGACATGTTGTCAGCCCCCTCAGACCCTGTCTGGTGTACCGTTCCATACGTGACTGTGCCTGCATGACAGCCCGAAACATAGCTGAGGTTGTAAGACCTCTGTGGGCACGTCTGACAGGGTCAGTACGCCCACGGATGCTCCCAAGAGAACCCCTGGACATCTGTCTGTGTGGTACCATCTCTGGGCCATGCCCATGGCTGCTGTGTGGGGAGGCATGTGCCACAGATACCACATTACCCTGGTCAATGCCCACTGTATGCTGTCCATCACCTAGGGACATTGGTGACAAAGGGTGTATTGGCAGGATAACTGTGCGCATTGATGGGGTCGACAGCTGTGTACTGTCAATCGGCTGACCAATGGCGGACCCTGGCATACCTTCCTGTGCCATTACACAGATGTCATCATTATCAGTACCCATGGCACCTGATTCAGGTTCCCTGCTGCATGACACCAGAGCAGCACCAGAACCTGTGGGAGGGAAACAGGAAACACAGTTTACAATGTCTACACATTACCAGTGATGCATACATCCACATATGCACAGGTCCAGACATGCACACATGCACATCGCACACATGCGCATTACGCACATGCACACGCGCAATAGGTGCACAGGTGCACACATGCGCATGCGCACATGCACATATGCACACATGCACACATGCACAGGTGCACACATGCACACATGCACACATGCACAGGTGCACACATGCACACATGCACACATGCACAGGTGCACACATGCACACATGCACACATGCACAGGTGCACACATGCACACATGCACAGGTGCACACATGCACACGTACACATGCACACAGTTGCACACAATTGTACAGTACTCAGTATGCGTGATATCAACACACAGACACAGACACACCTACATGCATACAAAGAGCACTACTAAGTGAGCCTATTATTACTATTACTATCAAGACTATTACAGGTATTGTTAATACACACTCACCAGCATGGATAGGCTGCATTGCTGTTACACCGGAGGGACCTGCAGACGTGAAGAAACTAATGCCAGTGGGCACAACTGTGCCATTGTTACTGAGTATGATACAGGTCAGTAGTACAACAGTCGCCTTTCACAGGTCAGCTGCTAATATTGAGGATATCACACTTGCACATTAAATACTATGGTGACAGCTACATACCAAGGACACACCTCACACATGCATTAACTAACAGTGTACACAACAGTCAACTATACATATGGTATATCACCTGCACGCTCACTGTCTTGCTGCTGCGTGGCTCCAGCCTCCATCATAATGCATGTCTGCTGCTGTTGTTGTTGCTGGCGGACTGGAGCCACTACACTCATGAGTAGTCCCTCCAGTCTGGTGAGTGGGGGATGTGTAGCCACCCCACCACCTGTGGCGACCTGTTGCCTGTGGATATCCGACGCACGCTGACGGACATTTCTGATTAAATCACTGCAGTGATGTAGTACCTGCTCATATGTCCTATTATGCGTGCCTATGTCATTTACCTGACGGACCAGGTCTTGCCACAGTACAGCCCTCTCCTGCTGATTCTGGCTGGTGCAGGAAAAGAGTATTGCATAATCCCGCACCAGTCTCTGGTGTATCTCCTCATCCTCAGCTGTGGAGTAAGCGGGATTCCGCGGGTGAGCCATGTACCTGAAAAAGAAAATAACCTGATATCAGCAATATATGTCAGCAGAATTTGGCACACATACTACACATGCTACTCGACTGTTATGATACAACATATCTCACATATATAGCATCTGTCTGTCTATTGGTGGATACACATGTAAATGGCGAGATATCAGTGCTCAGCCAGCAACTGTGCAACAGTACCTGGCACACTCCATACGACATACTACCAAACCCCAGCAGTCAGAACACTGATTCAGGTCCAGAGCACCTCCTCACTCTGGGGGTTTGTATCTAGATACTGTATGGCCTACATCATCAACTACTGTGAGCTGACCACACACTAATTGCCCTGGATATACATATCCCACCTCCACCACCAGCACAAATGACTATAGTGAATAACATTGCAGATGCAAACTTTACACTTTGTAACAGTGACATGGTATCCTTTCAGCCCACTGGGCCAGTGGCAGATACAACCCACAATGCTGACCCCTACACAAATGCTTTCTACAGACATCTCCAAGAATGCATGGATCATGCAATCCCATATATGACCAAGACACCCTCCACAAAGGGACAGCATCCTGTCTGGTGGACCCCAGCCATAGACAGATTGTATTACAAAAGATGGCAGCTACTGCAAGACAGAGCATAATTCCATAAAGGGAAGGCATGTCTGAGCAGCACTAGTAAGGATCTATTTTCCATCATACAAACATCCATGGGCGACTTTGAGAGGGAAATCAAGAGGGACACTACAGATAACCAGAAGGCCTTCTTCAGTTATGTTAGCAACCTGGTCAGAATCCATCCTCTATGCCCATAGTTAGTACACAACAACAAATATTTCACTGAAACCACAGATATTGACAACATTGTGGCAGACAGGTTCAGTGCAGGTGTCACCCCGCCTTCTCCCCCAAAATAAGACATAGTTATCCCAGCTGACTGTAACCTCCCTGTCATCACAGATGTCCAGGTGAGAGCCGCCCTCATGAAAGCAGAATACACAACATGACTGGGACCTGATGGTATCCCCAGTTGCATGCTACATAAACTCTGACAGGAGCTAAACACACACATAGAAGTGCTATGTAACACTAGCCTGACTACAGGATATGTACCTGTACACTGGCGCACAGCACCAGTGGTTCCACTCCACAAAGGAGGCACCTCAACATACCAATACAATACAACACAATACATTACATTACAATACAATACTATACAATATGCTATTGCCCCTGGGACTACAGCAGCATACTGTTCTGCTACCCTGACCATTGTGACACATGTGGTGTGATGGTACCTGCTGCTGCCACACAGTTACACAGGGTGACTCATATGGCATATTACCTATCTGACTAACATTCAGCAGGGGTATGTGTGACATGTACTCATGGGGAGTCTTGCTTCTTAACACTGTGTGGTTTATTGCAGGGTATGTCTTATCTGTGGGTAGGAACTTTTACCTACACATGTGCTCTCTACTGCAGTGGCATGGATGACACACAGCAGTCATTTAGGTTGTGGATGGTGTGAGGTGTTACTATGGTTGTTGGACATCTGTCATGGGTGTGACTTACGTATGTAAATCTGGGAGTGGTAACCTCTATGTGGGTAGTATGTGTGTACTCTGTGGTGTTGTCAGTCACTGTGCATTGGTAATGTGTTTGAGTGCATTGTCACAGTGTTGTACATGTCACTGTGTCCTTCTCCATATCTGTAGCTGTCATGTGAGGTCCATACCATGGCATCCATTATGTGGTGAGGAGGGGTACACCGACCTACATGTCCATAGCTGACACACCATGTCTGCTGACACATACCAAGTGCAGGTATTCCAGGAATAGTGTGCCACTGTGAATATAATTGGGGGCACTATTGTACACATTTATGACCCTGTTCACCCCTGACACATGCAGTGGTGGGCAGCCAATCACATATCTGGTGGTTACTGGTGTAGGTGATTTGAAATGGGGTATGGTACTCCAGTTTTGACACTGGTGTTCACTCCATGCCTTTGTCACCAGGCACCTGTTGCAATACATCTGTACACATGTGCCTCACTCAGAATATATATACATCTCTCTCTCTCTCTCTATACATATATATATATATATATATATATATATATATATATATATCTATATGTGTATAGATATATCTATATGTATATATATATATATATATATATATATATATATATATATATATATATGTGTCTGTATACATATACACATATATATATATATTGATGTACATATATTGCTATAGATATGGAGAGGGGGGCACAGAGGGGGTGAGAGTGACAGAGGGGGTGGGACAGGGGGTGTTGAGGTCATCATATACAGTCATACCTGTAGATAGTCAGATCAGTATGTCTATGTATATGTATCTACATATATCTATATCTGTATGTGTGCATTACATATATATGTTTGTACATATTCTATCTATCTACATCTGTCTATATATTCCTACATCTCTCTCTATGTATGTATACATATATGCATATCATATATATATATATATATATATATATATATATATATATATATATATATACATACATACATATTTTGACATACATACGTATCCATATGATAGACAGGTATATCAACATGTTTGTCTACCATACTGTATACACACACTAACATACTGCTAAACATACATAACTGTGAAACCTACTTTGTACATTGCACTACAACCTACAGTCAACCTACATTGATAAGTGCACATAGATGCTCTCACATACAAATGTATGTACAGCCTTCACTGATAGTTGCTGTATGTCCCCTGCCCTTTACACATCTTCATATACATATGGATACAGACCAATGACACATATGGAGGGTTCACAGTATGTAGACCTTTATAGTATTACTTTACATTACCTGTGTTTGTCACAGCTGCTTGTGTTGCCATCTGGTTTTCTGTCCTGCTGCTCCACTTGCCAGTTGTCAGCTTTCAGGTGGCTGTTGCTGAACAGTTTTGTTTGTGTCTGCTTAATTTCAATTTTCTCTGTCTCTGTCTCTCTCTCTCTCTCTGTCTGTCTGTCTCCACGTCCTCCTCAGGGTGCAATGAAAGTATTGCATGTGTGGACTGGGAGTACAGCATACTTTTGTAGGTATCTGCATATGTCCATGCGATGGCCTCTGCACCAATTGTTAGCCAGCATTTGCTAATTGCATGCAGCCAGTTGTGTACTGATTGCAGTTCTCACTGTGATTTCAGAACAGTGCTATAAAAAGGTATGTGAGATAGGCGTAGCCCTTTCAGATTTTAAGGGCAGGGACCATGCTGGTATGCTGTGGACAATGTTCTGTGAGTGTAAAGGTTGGTATATCTCTCATATTTCCAGCTGTATTGTAGATTGACATTCCTCCATTCATTTCTCCAGTTTCCTGTACTAACTGTGTATGTACACTGACACCTACAACTACTACTACTGTTAATGTGTGTGTGTGTGCTTTCCTTTCACTTTTGCTTGCACTTTGTTGCTAAGGCTTCAATATTTGCCCTTTACAGTCACTACTTGTATGCCTGCTAGGTGTCCTGACTGTAGTGTGCTGCTGTAGCTTTCCTATTTTCCATGTACATTCACACCTTGGAATGCTAGCTATATCTGCCAGGATGTTACAGCATGCAGTGTGGTCTGGCTATGGTGTGGGCCTTGACATCTATTAGGGTATTTGAGTATGCTGCTGAGCAGGCCCCAGAGACTCTCAGGTTCATCTGTTATCTGCCTCATGGAATGGTACATATCAGTGGGGTACACCCATTAAATTGTCTGGTATGCTGCAGTTGTGACTGTGGGTTAGCATGAGCATATGTATTACTACACTTATTCTGCCATGCAAGTGGTGAATACTTTCAGGACTCCATAGTTACCATTGCATGTGTTGTTACACCTTTCTGACTACTGTTTGTACATTTCACATGGAGTCTGTGGGGCATCCCCGTAAGTCATTCACTGTTGCTATGTCTAGGCTCTTAACTATTCAAATATGGTGATGTCAGACCTCTCATGTGTACAAATATTTGCAGGTTGTCCACATTTCTGCCTCATATTTTGGTCAATATCTCATGCACAGCTTTTTCTGGCAAATCACTCTGGGCTCAAGTCAGAATATAGTGACAAACATTCAAGTTTCAGACTTCATACCCTTCCAAACATCCCACAAAATGCAGACCTTGTTACTCCCTGAACTGTCTGTGCTTGTTGTAACATTATTTGTAATGTGTCCCTGGTTTTGGGCCTTTGCTCCACATATTTTATTACTTGGTCCGGATGTGTTCCTGTAAGAGGTTGTGGGGTATGGGCAGTGATTATCCTGCTGTGAGTATGTGTGTGGCTTGCAAGGTGCTACAGTGACATTATTACCTACTAGCTACCAACTAGCATGGCTGTTTCTGTTCACACACTACTATTATGGAAATCCACTAGTTTTGACAGTAATTCTATATATATTCCCTTTACATTAATTCCTACTATTACATGATATATTTATTTTAGCACAATGCTCTTGTATAACAGTCATGGCTTAGTGGTAAGTCATGCAGACTACTGATTCCAACGTCCTGGGTTCGGGACTGACCGTGGGATTTTATTTTGCTTTTGAACTGACTACAGGACCTGTCAATCAGAATTACTAAGGCACTTTTAAGCAGTTGTAACCGGGTTAGCGCTGGTTTGTGCAGAGCTCATGTATGCGCACTGGCGTTCAGCTCCATGCACACACGCGCACAACCGCTTACAACCGCTTAAACATGCTTACTCTTGCGCACACCCACGCTATTTTCTTTGAAAGAAATGAAAATGGGGAGACAGGAAAGTGGTGAAAAAGGAGTCACAAAGAGGGTAAGACAGTAGGGAAACAAGCTTGGGATTTGCAAGAGGGATGTAGGTAAGGCCCATAGCTGCCCATTTCTTCATCAGCAACAGCTGAGCATATGTTTGTAATTTGGTGTGACATTTGATACCTTCCACCCCTGAGAGTGGTATAAGGACAACAATAATACTTGTTGTACAGCCAATTGTAATTGATAGTTTCCATGTCTGGTAGACATATGTGCGGAATGGGCAGCTATGTATGGGGCGTAATTTTTTTGTGGGTACAGGGTGCCCTTTTTTTTTTTTCAGGTGAGAATGGTATGTCAGGTGAAGGAAGTCGGTAGGTTGGGTAGGTCAACAGACAAGACAAACAAGATGCATACAGGGGCGGTGTATGACACGTGTGGGGGGTTACACAATTGACGGGGATGGAGGTTTGGATATCCAGAGCCCATGAGCCCACAGATGGCAACAGTGGAACTGATATCCCCACCCATGGGCAGTTGCCACTGTTCCTTCACTGCCCAGGATAGGGCTGTGCTGGGGGCTGTGTAGGCCGGGCAACAGGCATGCCCGTAAGTTGTGCCACCTGTGCCTCAAGCTGGCGTAGGGGCTCGAGAACAGAGTCCCGGATCTCCCTACGCACCATAGTCCGGACGCTACGGAGGGTGAGTGGTGGTTCTCCTCTGGCCACACCTGCAGAGGGGGGATGGGCCCCATCCCCTGCAGCGCTTCCACCCGCAGGTGGCACAGGGCCACCGGAGGAGGGTCCAGACTGGGCACTAGTGCCAGGTGCACTCGCCAGCTGAGGTGGGAGAGGTGGGTCTGCTGGAACCCGCCTTCCCTGTCGTCCTATGTTTTGCATTATGTCATGACAGTTTGGGTTAGTAACATACAATACCATTCGCAATTAGTTGTAACAGCATGCATTAGTATTCCCATTAACCAAACACCCAGATATTCACACCACTGAACAGCAAGCATAACACATGCATAATTTGAACAGCAATACACAGTCCAACAACATGCAGGGTTGATTGATGGCAACAGGCCATCAGGTTTGGATGTATGAACAGGGCAGATGCATCAACGGACATGCAAATATTTATGACCCATGAGGACAAATGTCCAGGGGTGTTAATTGTGATTGCACATACCATTTTCACGTGGAATGGATTATATATGGATTATATGTGGTTATAGGGTGGGGTGAAGAAAATATTATTAACACCTTCGAATACCAATACATACGCTGTACATTTCTAATAGCTACAGATATATACACACTACTGTTCTAACTACAGTTTCCTATATGATAACTACTTCAATTTGGTGATAGGACTGTTACTGCTACATCAATATACATTTTATTGTTATTCATACATGTTCATATCTGGCTTTGTTCAGCTACATCATCCTGCTACATTTGCTTTATATAGCTATAGACAACTGTGGATGTTTGATATTTCAGACAATCATACTATCTGCATATTGCAGACTGAGAGCAGCATATCCAGATTTTGGAATACACATTCCAGCTGCAGCAACACTTTGGACACATTTCACAGTTTGGTTCTACTTGTCACATTCATTTCATTCTGTACTGACTGCAGTGTACTTTATACAGGGGTTATTACTACTTTATTGGTGGATTCATAACTCTTTCTCACACCCTCTCACTTGTTTTCATTTTACTATTCAGGATGCTACTTACTTCTAGGCTTTATTGACATGTTTTACCTGTAGTTATTACAATCCTTTCCAGCAGTCTCACTTCTGTCATGTTTCAGTATTTCAACAGGGATATATTTCACACATGTGAGTTGCTCATCTGCTGCAGCTGTACTTTTCAGCCTGCTGCAGGTTGTGCACTATGATATTATAGGTGGGGCATCTTTATTTCAGACTTTATTTCAGACATTTTCATTTTTCTGTTTGGATTTCAGACTGCAACACACTTTTGTAATCAAGCAATACTTGCAAACACTTTTACACTGTTACTTGCACATTTTATTACTTAGTGACTACACTGCACTCTTTTGCTAACTGTCATACTTTTATATTTCTTTACAGTTACTGGGAGTGGATTACTGACCTGCCTGGTAGCGCAACCGCACCAGCCTATCACCATAGGCTCTGCGGTTCACAGAACGGACACCTGCAGCTGTAATATAAATGAAGAAATATTGGAATACACATCTCCATAATATCAGCTAATTTAATTTCTTACATACATAATTAAATGTAACTTACTCAGTAGTGGGGCGTTGGGCATTTGCTGGGCCTCCTGGATTCAAAGGTTCAATTGGTCCTGCTTGCGTCTCTTCAGGTCCGCATGGTGGTGACGGACCTGCTCACCAGTCCTTGGAATCCCTGTGGCACTGGTAAGATCATGAGCCAACCGGTCCCACGCCTCAGCCCTATATGCTCCCCACAGGACCTGGCCCTACATGAGTTGGGCCTCATGATTGTGGACTAGGAGCCAGACCATGTATCTGGACTCCTCAATGCCCCACCTCTGTGCTCGAAAGCATCTACCCTCACCTACACCTGACATTCTGGCTGCAAGTCAGTTCTACAATCGTTTATGCTATGTATTCCTGCCTATGGGGCTTATATATGCCGTTTTTCCCCGCACTTATCTGTGATTGGCCATTTTGGAATTGTATCCACTTCACAAAGCCTGCTTTGTCATGCTCCACTTTCTATTCATTCCTATATATTTGCTATTACTGCATTTCTGAGTCCAGCTGTTGTAGCTTAGTGGTTCAGTAACTTGACTATGGTGCATGGTATTCTGGGTTTGAACCTGGCCACTGCTTTTTATATTTTATGACTGTCTAGACAGGCTAGGGGGTGTGTCTGTGTAAAGGCAGTTTTGTTACAGCTTGCTCAATGTTGCCCATCGGTTAGCTTGGCGCGGTGCGCAGCTCCGGGCAAATGGGGTGCGCTGGCTTATGCCTCATTTGGCTGTCAGCATGCATAGTACGCTCAGCTCAGCTAGGGGCACACAGTTTCAGTGTGTGAAACCACTGCTCACCTACGGGCACTCATTTTGCACCTGTTAAACCACTGCTCACCTACGGGCAGATGCACTCACCTTGTTAAACTGTAGCTCAGCTATAGGCACATCTGGCATTTTGTTATTGTTTTGTTACCTCACATTTCTTCAAAATAAATGGACTAGTTCATTAAATTTTACATAAAATGTGATTTTATATGTGTACATGTTTGTCAGGGACTTGTTTCGTGCTTATTTTGCTAAAAATAAAAGTTGGCGCTGTGGGGGCTTGAACCATGAATGCCTGCTCTTCAGCTGACATCTCTACCGCTATGCTATTGCTGCTGGGCTTACTTTGCATATTTAGTTCTTAATATGCTTTCCCACTGACTGCTAACTGTAGCTGTGCTACAGGCACGCCCGCGCAAACGAGCGCACTCACGGGCAAACATCTTTACGATTTAAAAAAAATATATCACATGTTCATTTATATATTTTCTGTTCATAGTCTGTGGGGGCATGTGTTGTGTTGTGTTTATTCACATTTCCGTGGACTCTGTTGTGGGTGTTTACTTTGGGCACTTTTACTCTTCTGGGGGCGTGTCCGCTTGCAGGGCTCGGCCTACGGACACACCCACTACTGTCTTACACGGACCGTGTTAGACTTAGGTGTGATTCAGCATGCTCTCATGAATATGCAGAGCATGCTGACATCACTCCGTTTAACTGCAGCCTCCGTGTAAGAGTTATAACTCTTACATGGAGGCTTCGTGAATCCTGCCCACTGAGTTTAAACAACATTAATCATAGCACTTTCCACCAAGTGTAAGCAGGGGGGCAAGCACCCCTGCACCCCCACACCCCCTGCTACTTATATATATAAACTCCAAGATTGCACTTCACTACACTAAGTGCAATCTTGGAGTTGATATATTTAAGTAGCAGGGGGTGTGGGAGCATAGAGTTGCTTGACCCCCTGCTTACACTTGGTGGAAAGTGCTATGATTTATGTTGTTTAAACTCAGTATATGTATGATACGTGTTTTCAGTGTTTTGAGTTACAGTGTTTTGAGTTTTCAATGTTTTGGTCTTCTGTGTTATGAAGTTTTCTCATTTTCAGTGTTATGAAGTGAATCTATATATATATATATATATATATATATATATATATATATATATATATATATATATATATATATATATACATACATACACATAGACACACACATGCACACACGGTCCTATGACGTTTCATCGAATGTACATTTGACTAAATCACATATGGTGAAAAATGACTGAAAGTTCATTTTATTTGACAAGAAATTTTGTCAGAAACATTCTAAACAGCATATATGCCATAAAAAGCTTTTTTGCAGAGGGACAAGTGCGGAGCAAACACAGGTAGGTAAACACAAACTACATTATGTAAAACAGTTTTTTGTATTTTTTATAACATATAAATACATTATACACCCAAGTAGTACTCCTATAATCTGGTTCCCAGATTAGGCACCCTCATCAACTGCACCCTTCCTATGTGTCTGTGTGCCCGTGAGTGCTGGAGTTAGACCCTGATGACGAAGCCCTCATTCTCTGCAGGAAGTACAAGTGTGCAATAGTACACAACCACATCACTACCACTGAGTTCTGCTATTATATTTTGCTTTGGCCGCTTTTTTATTTTAATAAAGCTTTTTTATGCTTAGTTATTGCATATTTGATCCAGTGGGGATGACCTACTAAATAGCCTTTCTTGACTAAATTTTCTACTTTATTTGTCTTCATTAATCTGTGGTTTCTATTTGTAAAGTTTTGGCTGACTTTCAGGTATCTAGTTTAATTGTGCTGCCTCCATTTGTAACAGAAAGCACTCTTGACCACATACACTTCCTGTGATTGGAACTGAAATTAAAAATTATAATGAATTTATTATGAGATTGTTATCTCATAGCTTGAGATCCTTGGGTTCATTAATGACCTCAAGTAACTGTGTAGACTTCTGCATGTGATCCACACTTCCTAAAGTGATTTCTTTATTTAGTACAGTTTCCTCACCTCACGTAAACACACAGAATAATCTGTTGCACTAAACTGTCCACATTTATATTGCATTTTATTATTTTGCTTATTTTTTTTGCTAATTTTATTATATTGCATTTGTCCACATATATTGCAAACCACAGTAAAAAATTTCTCCAAAGCCAACTTCATGCTTCTTAAGACAGAAGTAGTGAACTTCATGACACCCATGCAGATGGACAATACAGTTACAACTGCTGAATCCTACACAAATGCACTCTATAAGCACCTACATGAGTGCATGGATCGTGCTATCCCAAACAGAACCAAGATGCTATCCTCCAAAAAAAGGAAGCCAATCTGGTGGTCCCCTGCCATAAACAAACTGTACAACAGAAAGGAAGAAACTGTTGCAAAAGAGAGTAAAATCCCATGAGTGGAGGAGCTTCCTGGTCAGCCTCAGAAAGAAGCTGAGATCCCTTATAAGATCCTCCAAAGCTAGCTACGAAAACAAAATCACCACTGATTCTAAGGACAACCACAAAGCATTCTATAGCTATGGCAAGAATCTCAATGGCAACACCCAGATCTGCTCTGAGTTACAGTACAGCAGCACGAAAATTACAGAACCAACTGAAATTGCCAACATCCTGGCAGATAGGTTCAGTGCTAACTTTACCCCCCCCCCCCAAGGGCCCATATCTATACAGGAAGAATGCAGAGTCCCTGTAATCACAACTACGCAGGTAAAAGCTGAACTCTCTAAAGCCAAAAACACAGCATCCATGTGACCAGACAACATCCTGGGCTGCATTTTACATGAACTTCAGAATGAACTGGCTCCCCACCTAAGCACCATGTTCAATCATAGCCTCACATCAAGCTTTGTGCCCACTGAATGGCATACAGCAACAGTTATCCCACTCCACAAAGGGGGAGCCATCACTGATCCTGGGAACTATCACCCTATTAGCCTGATGAGCCTGGTCTGCAAGTCCATGGAACGTATCATCATGGAACTCATAAACAAAGACATTGGTAACCTCCAAACTCTGGATCCCACCGAGTTCGGGTTTGTGAAAGGCAGATCATTCCTCCTGAACCTGATCGACTTCTTTGAGGCAGTCACCAAAGCCATAGATGAGGGTACGGTGGTTCACACAGCCTATCTTGACCTTGCCAAGGCATTCGACACCATCCCCCATTCTGGAATTATAGCTAAACTAGGTATAAATCCCTATGTCACAAGATGGGTTGCCAACTGGCTCACTGACAGAACCCACACTGTAAAAGTTGCACACTCCAAATCTGACCTCAAACCAGTTGCAAGTGGAGTACCACAGGGTTCAGTCCTGGGACATCTACTGCTTGGTATCTACTTCTCTGAAGTACAGGCTAACACAGAAGGCCTCTGGCTAATGAAGTTCGCAGATAACTGCAAACTAGGAACCATAGTCGAGTTCACAAATGATGTGGAAATCCTACAAAAGGGCCTCAATGAGACAGATGCCTGGTGTCAGAGCCATGGCCTCAAGCTCAATGCCAAAAAGTGCATTGTCATCCCCTTTGGTAAAAACTCTGTACCCATGAACTACTACATAGACAGCAGTCTACTTAACACTGAATGTGTGATAAGAGACCTTGGGACCCAGGTAGACAGTAGTCTGTACTTTGATAGTCACATCGCCACAGTAGTCCGGAAGTCCTTCTACGTGGCACACCTCATCATAAAAGGGTTCTCATCTAGGAAAAAAGAGGTCATTGTTCACCTCTACTCGACACTCATTAGACTCATTATAGAGTAAAACACCCCTTTTGGAATGTACCTCACAAGACATCTCCAGCAGCTGGAAAGGCCACAGACATACCTCATTTATTTTATTTATTTTATTTTACATTTGTTAACCGGGATGGTCCGACTGGATACATGTCCTTTTTCAGCGGAGGCCCGGGGAGAAAAGCTCCAACAGAGTTACATTGATAATTAGGTACAGTAAATGAGCTGAAAGAACTTAACAAAAACATAGGCTATTTACATACAAGTACAAGACTGCCATTACTATTTCTGAGATTACTACAAATGTAACATTAATAACATATTAGCAAGGACGGTAGGCAGTATAATGACATAGAGTTAGACAGGATGCATATTTCTTTATCACAGTATACAAAGTACTTATCATCTTAGCTAGTTGTTTATGTTTTAGTTAATGGCACAGAGCTAGTCTGGGTTTGAGCAAGGACATAGCCAGTGTGACTTGAAGTGGAGTTTTAGACTATTTTTGAATTGACTTAGAGAAGTTGCAAGCGTGATGTTATTTGGGAGAGAGTTCCATATTTTACCAGTGGTGTTGGCAAATAGCGTCACCACCTAGGTTGAGAGATTTAGTTGTTTGGACAAGGAGTCTGTTTGCTGAAGGCAGCTTAGATTGGAGTAGGGAGTCATTAAGTTTTTAGTGCTGGGGTATTCTCAGGTTGTTTAAGGATTTTGAAGGCCTCTATGAGTTGGGACTGGTGAAGAAGGTGTGGGAATTCTATCCTTCCAAGCTTTTCAGGTTAGTACAGTGGTGTGTTCTGTAGGGTAGGCCTGTAACGAACCTGGCAATGTGATTATAGCAGGATGAGAGCTTGGCCAGATCAGATTTGTTAAGGTGAGTGAGGACAGGAGAGGCATATAGTAGGGTAGAGAGAAGGTGTGAACAGGCTGTGGCTGCCCTGGCATTCGGGGTAAGGAAGGCTTTAATTCTATATAGGGTCCCAGGTTTCTTGTTGACTGACTTAATGGCTTGGTTGATATGTATATCAAATCTGAGTTTATTGTCAATGTTTACTCCTAATAGCTTTGTATAGGTGTCTGGGGAGATGATGGTCCCATTATTGGATTTTATAGTGAAGTTTTCAGTCAGAGATCTATTGGTTGGGTAGAAGAGAAGTAACTTGGTTTTGTTTGGATTTAAGATCAGGAGATGGTTGGCAAGCCAGTTTTCGACTTTGGTGAAGCTATGTTGGGTGGTAGTTAGTAGATTTGCAAGAGAGGCATTGGAACATATTATAGTCAAGTCATCTGCATATTGAATGCAGGTGGCTTCAGGGATGACTGTTTGGATGTCGTTTATGAAGACTGAAAAGAGGAGAGGTCCTAATATGGAACCTTGAGGAACTCCTATGGTATTTGGTAGTAGGCAGGAGAGCTTGTTTTGCCACATTACTGCTTGTTGTCTCTCAGTGAGGTAAGCTTGAAACCAGTCAAGGGCTGGTGTATCTAGATACAGGGTTTTTAAAGTATATAGAAGTAACTGATGGTTTACCATATCGAAGGCTTTCGATAGGTCCAGGAAGAGAGCGGAGGATATTTTTTTATTATTCCGGTTAAGATTAATGTTTTCAGTAAAAGAGAGGAGGGCAGTGGTTGTACTATGATGGGGTCTGAATCCATGTTGAGAGTCTGTGAGCAGTTTATTTTGGGTTAGATAGAGCATTAGTTGGTTGTGCATGCACTTTTCCATAATTTTGGCAAGTGGTGATAGTACGGCTATAGGTCTATAGTTGGATAGTTCTGTGGATGAACCTCCTTTGTGGAGTGGAATAACATAGGATATTTTCCAAATTGAGGGGATTGAGGCCTCGATTATGGTTCTGTTAATTAGGATTGAGATAGGGTAGGCTACGACATCTGCAGCAATTTGCAGGTATTCAGCCGGCAGAAGATCGGCTGAAAGGAGGAAAGAGGATTACTGGCCTCAAACAGATGCCCTACACTGACCGTCTCAAAAAACTCCAGCTTTACTCCATAACATATTGCCTACTCTGAGCTGATCCCTGCCTAACATATAAAGCTATATCAAACCCAGAGCTGTTGGACATGCTACACTTAAAGGAAAACTCCACCCTAGAACTAAAAAAATATGTTTTTTTCAGTCTACCTTTGTTTCCAGACCTATTTTAACACCTCAAAATCACTCTAAGTGCTTTATTTGTAATTTTAGCATGTTTACCACAACATGGCTACCGATGGGGCTTGATATATCAACGTGATCTTCTTCTCCTCCAAGCCTTTCTCTTTCCCATAAAGCATTTCAAGTCTTCTTTCTATGACTCATGCCAGGCATAAGGAAGTAACTGTGAATTCCCATGCCATTGACATATAATGGGAAATGTGTGGACTCACTGTCAGTTTGTATTCCTTCTGTAACAGGGCTGCTTCTTTCCTGTTGCTAATCACCCTCATTTATGTTTTGCTCAGGGCTTGCTTTACACCATACTTTGAAGTTATCCAGTTGCAGGCAGAGAAGTAGCTAAATTGGAGGCATTTGTTCTCAGTTTTCTTTTGTAGTCCAACCTGAATTGACAGTCCCTACCCCCACACTACTGCAGAGGTGTTAAAACTGTAATTGCAATTGACAGCTAGAATACAAAGGGAGGGAATTCCAATCTAAAATTCTTCCCCTCTGCCTGCAGTAAGAATTAGCAGCAGAAATATCTATTTAAACAATTTCAAATTAATATTTTCGAAGTACGTTTCAGAAAATTCTTGATTATTTCAGTGTGTTTTATTAATAGTGACTTTTGATATACCCCTAATTATGTCTACAAAACATTTTTATGTAACTTATTTTTACTTTCCCATTTCTTTCTGAGGAACAGCTGTCTTGTGCCATGCAGTTTCTGTAATTTACTGACATTCTACTCAGCTCCATATTTTTTTTAAATTACAGCGAAACAGTAATTTGCAAACCTGACTCCATGATAATGGCACAGTAAATGAATGTACTGAAAACTCACTGTATTCCGCAGTCCATGCCATGCAGTGAAAAACTTGTTTTTTTTTGGGAGAGTGACTACTGTATATTTTGGGAAATTAAGTATCACTCGCATTATGCATATAACTGATGCATTTTTTTAACTTACTATCATCTTCTCAAATTCCAAAGAAAATTATTTAACAAATCTATATTCCTTTATCTGCATTAGTAATTTTGCTTTGAGCCAATCCTGTCTTTGTGGATATTTTCAATCATGTTAAACTGCTCATCTATTGGGTTGTTAATGTGCAACCAATACTACTCAGCCAAATAGAGCTCTTCATATTGTCACATTACAAGTTATGCTATGGTGTTTCCAAAACTAAGAAGGAAATCTGTGAATTTTGCACAAAACATCAGTTAGGAGGCTTACAGCCTTCAGTAACATGAGGACTGCAGCATCCAATTCTCAGCTGTACTAACTAAACATTGGAATAATAGAAAAGCTGACTAAGCCAGGCACCAACCCCTCTATCACTAGGTGGGGTGCAAACTGGCTCACAGATGTAACCCATAGAAATCAGAACAACGTGTAGTCATTCATTCAGTGAGTCATTTTTATTTATTTAGCTGGAAGTATCCAACTGGGAAGAATCTACTTTCACTAGAGTCATGAGGAGAAAAGCTCTCAATGTGACTCTTTTTATACAAGAACACACTACAAGTACAAAGCAATAAATCAATAATGCAAAGAAGTAAATACAAGCATTTATGCGAACTGGTGTAGTATATAAGGGTATATAAGGGAGGTAGATAGATACTGTAGAACAAGTTTACGAAAAGGCCCAGTATGAGAAATCAAGACTGTGAAAAACAGTAACATTTGGTGAGGATGCCGATTTATACAGACAATGAGAACCTTTGAATGTTTAGTGGTATGTTCACATAAACATTAAGGATCTAGATAAGATTGTAAGAAGAGGCTGCCATGGCTCAGTCTGCAGCTCACAACTTGCCAGATTCCTCTCTCTAATTTGTTTTGATTTCCTTGATGCGACTATGCTAACTTTTTGAGTACCCTGCATTTAACTCAAAAGTAAAGCAAAAAGTGCTGCACAAGAAAAGTGCAACATTCAAACAAGGGAAGGAAGCTAATATGAGAAATAAAGTCTAGAAAGAGCAAGAAACTTCGGACAACATACTAATCGGACCTAACCCAGAGTCTCCCTTGCAAAACCAGGATACGCCCTTACATAAATATTTGCAAACCTCCTTTTACCAGGACACCATCAGAGGTTCATCACCAGGAGAATCCAGGGCCTCAGAAATCAGCCATAGACAGATAGGCTTAAAAGCCCTATTTCTCTGAAGATGCAGCAAATCTAATGGCTGATAAACTCAGGTCCGAATTTACCCTGCTTTCCTCCCCCAGACACAACTCACGATATACGACCAATTACAGGTCCTTCAGCTATCAGTAAGGAATATGTCCTCAATGCGTTTTTCAAAGCCAAAGTGCTGCAACAATTGTACCTGAATGCCAAGTGCAACTGTTATGCCTCTGACAAGGGAGTGCCATCCCTGGACTTGGGAAACTACCGATCCATAAGCTTGACTAGTCTCACACATACAGCCATGGAAAGAATAATCATTGACACAATAAACAACAGAGAAAACCTTCTAGCCTTCTATACAACCCAGTTTGGTCTGTTCAAGTGCAGGACATACCTACTTAACCTGGTGGATTTTTTTGGAAAGGTCACCAAAGCAATGGATGAGGGCAAAATGGTGCATACTGTCTCCTCGACTTGGCCAAAGCATTCAGCACAACACCCCTTCGTAGACACTCTGTAAACATGCTTATGAAACTAGGTATAGACCCCCTGTGTGACTCACTGGGTAACCATCAGGCTCATAGATAGGACATAAAAGTCAGGACAGCTGAGTCTATATCCACAAAAAAGCCAGCAGCTAGTGGAATTTCCAAGGGTTCACTGATGGGGCCACTTCTTTTTTGATGTCTACTTCTCTGAAGTCAAGGACTACATCAATGGCCTCCGGCTGACCAAGTTTGGAGATGATTGCAAACTAAGCAGAATCACAGAATCAACCAATGACACAAATATCCTACAGGAAAGCCTGATACATGCTAATTAGTGGTGCATGAATCACAGTCTAAAACTCAATACTAAAACTGCATAATAGTATCTTTCAGAAAGATGACCAGCCCTGGAAATTACTATATTGATAATACACCCCTAAGAGTTAACACTCTGGTCAGGGATTTGGGAATGCATGTAGACAGTGACTAGGTCTTTGACTACCATGTGTCTACTGACTGTAGTAAGAAATTCATTCTGTCTTGCTCAACCTGTATGCTCGAGTATGCTATCCAGGTCCAAAGATATCATTGGTCCAATGAGAGCTGAGTACAGTGGAACTATCAGTGAGTACTTGAGTAGGTATATGCAACATCTGAAGCATCATCAGAGGTTCCTTACAAAAAGAATACATGGTGTAGAAAACATGTTGTATGCAGACCACCTCCAAGCCTTATCCCTGTACTTGGTGTCCTACACACTGGTGAGGGGTGATGCATGCCTGACCTCCAAAGCTGTCTCTGATCCAGCCATTATGGACCTCTTGCACATATATAAAACAAATGGCATCAAAAACACCTGATGTAGGGTCCTGAACCTAGTCTACAACTTAAATAAGACATGTTGGAGGGACAGGTATATAGGTTCATAGGTTCATAGGTTTATACTAGGCTATCTGCCCTAAGGCATTTATAAGCCTAGCCCAAATTATTGTGGCTTACGCCACCCCTTATATGAAAAAATACTGTGCCCATTAGTTTGTTGTGCCTCTGTCCAGCAGTGACCCAGAGATGATTCCCGGGGTAAACCTACGATCTCCCATCCACAGGTCTAGATTTCTCTTGAACAGAGTCAGCGAGGTGCTCTGCCTCACATGGACCGGGATTTTATTCCACAGCATAGGGAGTCTCTGAGTGATAAATCTATCCCTCCAGCACATCCTATTTATATCCGTGCTAAGGTTTAAGTCACTTGCTCTAGTGGTTTTGGTGGATTTGGATTTTTGAGGTGGAGGATGTCCATTAATTCCGGGTTGGACATGGCCATGTATGTCAGGCACATGTCACCTCTGAGCAGGCGGTATGCGACTGAATAGAGCTGGAGTTTCTTCAATCTGGCAGCATATGACAGATTTTGGAGTCCCTTTATCCTTTTGGTGAGGAACTTTTGGGGTCTCTCCAATTGCTGCAGATGTCGGGTGAGATACATCCCGAATGGGGCATTGTACTCGATCATTGGTCTGATAAGTGAAGAGTACAGGGGAACAATGACCTCACTAGATCTGGATGTGAATCCCTTCATGATCAGGTGGGCAATGTAGAAGGTCTTTCTAACCACTTTAGCAATGTGAGTGTCAAAAGAAAGGCCACTGTCAACCTGGGTCCCCAGGTCCCTGATAACCTCTTCTGTGCTTAGTGGATTGCCACCTATATGGTAGCTTGGGGTTACCTTGTTTTTCCCGAAGGGTATGACTATACATTTTTGGCGTTTAACTTCAGGCCATGGCTCTGGCACCAGCTATCTGTTTCCGTGAGTCCCTTCTGAAGGATATCCGTGTCCGATGCACTTTCCACTATGGCCCAGTTTGCAGTCATCTGCAAACTTTGTCAGCCAAAGTCCTCCCATGTTGGCCTGTACTTCTGAGAAGTAGATGCCAAACAATAGGGGCCAAGGACCGAGCCCTGTGGGACACCACTTGTGACCGGCTTGGAGTCTGACACAGCGCCAGCAACTCTAACCCTGTGGGTTCTGTCCTTAAGCCAGTTTGCAACCCATCTTGTGACATATGGGTTTACATTTAAGCTGGTAAGTTTTTCTACAATACCCGAGTGGGGTATTGTGTCGGAAGCCTTTGCAAGGTCAAGGTAGGCTGTATGGACTGCCTTTCCCTCATCAATGGCCTTGGTGACTATTTCGAAGAAGTCGACCAAGTTCAAAAGGCATGATCTTCCCTTGACAAAGCCAAACTGGGTCGGGTCCAATGTCTGCAAGTCCCCTATATCTTTGTTTATGAGCTCCATTATGATCCTCTCCATAGCTTTGCAGACTAGACTTGTTAAGCTTATGGGCGGTAATTACCAGGGTCCGTGAGGCGCCACCTTTGTGGAGTGGGACCACAGTTGCCGTATGCCACTCCTTGGGCACGTATCCTGTGGTAAGGCTGAGATTAAACAGCTGCCTTATGTGTGGGTTTAATTCCTCATTTAGCTCGTGTAGCACACAGCCGGGGACACCATCCAGTCCCATTGATGCTGTGTTTTTAGCTTTAGAGAGAGCAGCTTTCACCTGCGCATTTGAGATGTCCGGGAGGCTACACTCGGCTGGGATAGTTATCTCTCCTTTAGGGGGGGGGGGGTGAAGTTTGCACTGAACCTGTCTGCCAGTATGTTGGCAATGTCTGTGGGTTCAGTGATTTTTGTATCATTTTGGACTAATTCTGAGCATATCTGTGAGTTTCCACCCAGGTTCCTAACATAGCTGAAAAAGGCCTTATGATTGTCCTTTGAATCCATGGCAATTTTTCTCTCAAAATTGGCCTTAGTTGATTTTATGAGTGCTCGTATTTTTTACTAATAATGATCAGGGGTGACTTCCCTTTTATGGATTTTGTTCTATCATGTAATAGCTTTCTCCTCTTATTGTAAAGTTTGTTAATGGCTGGGGTCCACCAGACTGGACGTTTGCCCTTTGTGGAAAGAGTCTTGGTTTTATTTGGGATTGCCTGATCCATGCAGTCCTGGAGGTGTTCATAGAAGGCATTTGTAAGGGCTTCCAGCTTGGGTTGTGGTTTCCTCTGACTCAGGGGCCTTGAAGGATACCACACCAGTCTTGAGTAGTGTGAAGTTTGCTTTAGAGAAGTTCTTCACTATGGTCTTTTTGTTTGGGGTGGGGGCGGATGTGGATTTCCAGTGAGATTAGTTTATGATCAGATCTCACCAATGAGGGATATACTTCGGTGTGGAGCATTTTGTCCCCATGTTTGTGACAATGAGATCTAGTATATTTTCTCCTCTCATGGGAACAGTGACTAGCTGTTCCATGGCATTTGAATTTATGAACTCCAGGAACCGTTGGGCTAGAAAGTTAGGGCTTGAGTAATGTTCCCAGTCTATATTCGGGTAGTTGAAGTCACCCAATATGATGGTGTTTGGAGATACATTTATACCCTCCAGTGTCTTCAGGAAGGCTGTGTGGGGTTCCTGAGTTTGAGAGGGTGGCCTGTAGCATGCTACAATTTGTAGAGCAGTTTTGCCTATTGTTAGTTGCACCTGGATGGTTTCCGAGCTTCATGCGTTGCCACCAACCTGGAGGTGTGAGTATCCTTTATGAATATGGATACACCCTCCTTTTGTGGAGTGGTCCGGGTTTTGGGGCGGAACGCATGATATGAGGTAAAACCTAATAGTGCCGGGTGCTCTCAGGAGCCTTGAACCAGGTTTCAGTTACAGCACAGACATCGATGTTCTCCATACTGAGAAGGGCCTCGAGTGCGTGCATTTTGAGATTTAGACTTCTGGCATTGAGCAGCATTACCCTCAATTTCTTCCCATTTTTGTTTTCTAGGGTGGTAGGTTTAGAATTTGAGCCTTGCCTAAAAAGGCACTATGGGGTGGCAAGAGCCTTAGCCAATATCCGAATCCCAGGGGTGACAGGTGCAAGCCGTCCCTTGAAGCAGCGTGGCTTGTCAAGCATGTCATCCCAGGCAGACAGACACTGGATCCCCTTTGAATGACACCAGACATTAAGCCAATTGTTAAAGCTGATCATCTTGTCTCTATATTGTGGCATCATTCTTGGTGAAGGAAGGATACTGCTCAGGGTTAGGGTCATACCTGCCTGGGCTACATAATCAGAGAGCTCCTCTATGTCTCTTTTCATGCAGTCCAGAGAGGTACGTCTCAGGTCGTTCACACCAGCATGGACAATGACTGTGTCATATTTGTACTTGCTGTGGAGTGACCCGAGTGCTTGTGTTATGTGGCGGATTCTAGCGCCCGATAGGCAGCTTACTGTGACCCTCTCCTTGTTCAGCCTGGTGAGTGGGACGTCAGTGTGTCTGACTATGGAGTCACCTATGACAAGTATGTTTGGTGTTGTATTTGGCCTTAAGGGCTGTGACTGCTTTGCACACTGCTTTTGTGGTTTATGTGTTGCTTGTGGGGTGTCTTGAGGTAGCAGTTGTTTGGGTGTCTGCTTTGGAGGCCTCTGCTGTTTAGGTAAATTTTACTCAGAGCCTCCGAGTATGTCTTTGTGTGTTTATGTGTTTGATTCAGTGGAGTGGTAGCATTATGTGAGGCTGGTTTTGTGGTGTGTGTAGTTGCCTTCTCCTCCTGTCTGGTCTTGCCAGTCCTGAGTTGAGAGAGCTCAGCCTCCAGTTTGGCTAAATAGCTGCATCTCTCGCAAGTATTTGTGTTATGTGGGAGGAGGAGAGGGTTGTCTGTGTACATGAGGCAGTTATAACATTGCCTCAAGATTCCCAGATTCACCAGCTGGACCGGAGAGGAGATTGACAACTGACCTTTGGACATGCTAGAATAATATGTCTCAAGACTACCCTCCTCAGGAATAGGCTTCCCATCCATGTGAAGCATAGCTCCTGCCTGCACTTAGTCTTGGACAACTTGGGTCAGTGGATGGATAATTGTCAATTTAACTCTGGTCTGCCACCTATATCCCTATTAGAAAGAGGAAGCTTGTAAGTGCTTGAATACTCACTTCCAAGTTATAATGTCTGTAAAGGAGTGGTATTATAACCTGCCAAGCATATTTTGGAATCATGGTTTAGCTTAAAAAGTCCTTTCAGGATAGTTAGACTAGTAACCACCTATGAACCTGTGTTGCCTTCTCAGTAACTATTGATGGACATAAAGTTTGTGTTAATGGTCTATCAATGGCAGGTGGAGTAATCCAAAATGGCAGAAGGAGTTACAAATATAAGTTTCTAACCTGATGAATCAACAGTATACATATGTCAAAATAGTATTTGTGTGTCTAATCATAAATCTGCATACTTCATAAGTAATAGCCATACTCTGCTAACATGCTTCTGACCTAGTCAAGAACATGTACTGACAGAAAAAGAGGGGAGAAATGTTTATTTATTTTACTTTTGTTTACCAGGAAAGTCAGACTGGAACTAGGTCCATTTACAGTGGAGGCCCGGGGAGAAAAGCTCCACAACAAACAATTTTATACAGTAGTAGATATACAATCAAAAGATATTTCATACAATAGTTCTTTCCAGGCAGGCTTACATTATACATAGTGGACCCTGGATGTCGGCATTTTGTTCGAGAATGCACAAATAAAGATGTGAGCAATGTGGGGATTAAGGCTATAATGCTAGGAACTCTAAACCTTTTGTGGGATATGTAATGAGTATGGCCATATTTAGTTTGAATGGCCAGTAATAGAAAATGAAAGGGTACATGGAAAAAGAACTTAGAGGGAAAAGACAATATGAAGATAATAATATTCAGGAAGAAAGTGGAATAGCTGATTTAAGTGAGGAAGAAAGTGAGAAATATTATTCAGTGTGAAGAAAAACAGCAAGGGGAAAAGAATAACACTTGAAAAGATTTGACTACAAACAAAAAATAAGCATGGCTGGTTTTCAAGTGAAGAAGAGGAAGATTTTGACTCAGAAACAGGAGAATAACAAGAGCAGAAATAACTTAAATCTTTTGCAGGGAAGGCAAGAAGGAGAAAGAGAAAAATAAGAACAGGATGAAAAGGACACAAAAAAGTGAAAAGGATGATTTTAGGTATTATGGGACTAAATGTAAATCATAAACAAAATGAAATGAAGAGATTTAATGGTTGTTGAATGGTAAGAAGAAAAACACAGGTGTATTATTTTTACTGGATACAAGGTGTGTTACATAAAAAAATGAAAAAAAAATGAATCTCTATGGGAACAATTACAAGGTCAGCAGGATATGAAGAGTGAAATAAAATGGATGTAACAACTGTGATACCAGGAAGAGTGATGGTATGTGACTTGAGAACAAATGAAAATTATGTAAGGGTAATAGCAATATATGCATGCACAAACATATCAGATAGACAAACATGTTTGATGAACTAAAAATATATGATAGTAAACAATTCATTAGGAATACTTGGGAGCTTAAATTGTAAGGTAAGAAAAGAAAAAGGAAGAATAATACAAGATGTACGGTGATAAAAGAAATGATGCAATCAGGAAACATGAAACCAGGAAAAAGTAGAAAGCAGATGTACTAAAGGAGGATTTTTAAACTAGAGATAAATTATGCAATGTATTCAGGTGACATGAAAGAAGTGCAGGTGAGGTAGAAAGAGTAGATTTCTCAGACCAGAAATTAATATAGGTTGTGTTAGGTGATAATGAAGAGATCATAAAAGAAAAATGGAGATAAATTCTGGATGAAATTAAGAAGTTAATTGGTGGAAAACTTATAATTTTAAAAGAAGATTTATATGCTAAATGTATATATATATATATATATATATATATATATATATATATATATATATATATATATATAATTCACTGAACTTTCAATTCACTGACTTTCATTTCACTGACACCATTTCACTGAAATTCATTTCACTGAAACTTCATTTCACTGAAAGTTCATTTCACTGACAACTATTATTAGCAATAAAATGGAATATTCCCCCTTCCCCACTGTAGTGCGACCCTGGAGTTAGAATATATAGTTAGGGGGGGCAGATATTCTTACGTTTTGATATAATATTGCTTAGTAAAAGAAAAGTAAGTGGGGGGCTGCACCCCCCACACCCCTCTAACTATATATTCTAACTCCAGGGTCGCACTACAGTGGGGAAGGGGGCATATTCCATTTACTTTGTAATAATACTTGTCAGTGAAATGAACTTTCAGTGAAATGAAGTTTCAGTGAAATGAATTTCAGTGAAATGGTGTCAGTGAAATGAAAGTCAGTGAATTGAAAGTTCAGTGAATTGAAGTGAACCCATATATATACACATGTATATACATATATATACAAACATGAGTACATGCACATGCTCGCACACACACACATACACACACACACACACACACACACACACACACACACACACACACACACACACACACACACACACACACACAGGGAAAGTTGGGATATTTGAGGAGTATATATATTTTTCCTAGAAACATTTAGGGGATCGAGACTCAATCCAGTTTGGTGTAACTAAGGAATGATTTTTTCTGAGCTATGATCAGGGAGCCAACGTCGGGCAGCATTATGCCAGGGCACTTTTAAGGGTGAGGCTTGTGAAGGCTCCAGGGCCAATAGTCTAGTACACACCTATGAACCTATGATACAAAATTAGAATTGGTTAGACATAGTAAGGCCTTGAACTAGAAGTAGTGAATATAGTAACAGAGATGAAACAACTGGAAATTAGATCTTCAGATAAAGGTAGGAGCAAATTACACAGAAAAAATTGGGAATTGTGGGTAGAATACTTATTTTGGAAGAGGATGAAGAGGGCAGGATTGAATGAGCTATGTAATGTTTGACTGACAATGACTGGGTAGATTATAAGTGATGCATAATGTTTGCAACTAAAAATTATATCAAAATGGTTTGTTTTCATCTATATAAATGTATGATTGCCTATGTCACAAGTTATAATTTATTGAAGATCTTTCTTGTTAAAAAAGACTCAATCCAGTTACATGGAGAATTGTACATAACAAAAAGAAGGATATTTAAATTTAAAAAATCTAGTTGTATACTTGGTGTCTCTACACCAATTTGGGTATAGAAATATGAAGAAGGAAAGTGTTTTTTAGGGAAAATACTGTATGAGAAATATGGAGAGATGGAAAAATGAAAAGAGAAAGAAAGGAAGTAAAAAGAAGGAGATAATGGAAAAAGAGTATGATGATAAGATTCAGTCATGGACAATACAACTGATAAAGTTAAAAAATAATAGGAATTGTATAACATGATAATGGAGAAATAGATAATATATACATGGAAAGATCAGAAGGATGAGGTTAAAAAGGAATAAATAATAGAAGGGGAAAGATTTAAAAATTTTACCAGGCTGGAGATTTTTCAGAAATTATTATTGGATACATTGCCTGTAAAAAGTGGTATGAAATGTAAAGCAATTGAATAGAGAAAATGTAAAGATTGTAATGAAGAAGACATTACAAGGTATTAATTTCTGGGTTGTATAAAGAATGATATTTTTTGGAAAAAATTTGTATAAGTGAGAAGGTTTTTGAAAGATAAGGATGGATATAATATTGCATGACAAATATAAAAAAAGAAAAGCATGAAGTTAACAAATGGAATAAAATACTGATGGTGATATCATATAGCAATAACCCACGCCTGGGTGTGGGTAATGCGGGATTTACCCACGGTTGGTGTGGTTTGGTCCCTCGGGCGAAACAAAGACAACCGTGGGTAAATCCCGCATTACCCACACCCAGAAGTGGGTTATTGCTATTATACTATGACATTATTTAAGAAAAGAAATAATTACTTTTCTTAAATAATGGCATTGTATAATGCCTCTTTGCTGCCCTTCCGCAGCTGTCTGGTATCCGCGGCAGTTCTGATGTACTGCGCATGCCTACGCGGTACATCAGAGCTGTGGCCAAAAGCAACGGAGAAAGCAAGATCTCCGTTGCTTTTTACTGTTTCGCTATGTTAAATGGGTTTAACATAGCAAAACAGCTTTAAAATAAGCAACCGTTGCTTATTTTAAAGCTGTCTCGCTATGTTAAACCCATTTAACATGGCGAGCGAACAGTAAAAGCAATGGAGATCTTGCTTTCTCCATTGCTTTTTTTTTTTTTAAACCTGTCTCGCTATGTTAAATGGGTTCAAAATAGCGAGACAGCTTTAAAATAAGCAACGGAGATCTCCGTTGCTTATTTTAAAGCTGTCTCGCTATGTTAAACCCATTTAACATAGCGATACAGGTTTAAAAAAAAAAGCAACAGAGAAAGCAAGATCTCCGTTGCTTTTTACACACTGTGTCACTATGTTAAAGGAGTTTAACATAGCAAGACAGCTTTAAAAAAAGCAACGGAGATCTCTGTTGCTTTTTTTTAAACCTGTGTCGCTATGTTAAACTCTTTTAACATAGCGAGACAGTGTTTTAAAAGAGACTTATACTAATGGAAAATGTTCGGGTGACCGGACCTTTTTCCATTAGTATAAGTCGATTTACAATGTGCACGCTGGCCAATCAGCGTGCACGTTTTGGAATATTAATGGGGGGTCATGGTATAATGGGTGTTTTGGAATGGAAGATGTAATGAACTCTATAATGAAAATAGGAATTATGAAGATGTGTAGGCTGAAATAAAAAGACATTTGTGGAGAAAAGGATGGGGGATAGAATGAAAGATGTTTAAGTCAGTGAAATGTAAAATATTGAAAGTATCATAAATGCTGTACATATTATAGAAATATAAATAGAATGGAAGGCACTGGCAGTGGGATCTTTTTCATTCACTAGAGGTATCACAAACACAGGTGGAGAGGACCTCAGTTTAGCATCGCATCCAAAGCATGGAGCATAAATTAGTGTAGCACCCTCTTAAGCTGGGCTACATTGTCAGTAATTACCAATTAGTCCAACTATCTGGTGTGGGAATGGAACCCACAGCTTTAGATATTCCAGCACCATAAACATGTACGCTGCCTAATAAGCTACTGACACCTTCACGCTTGTAATTGTGAACAGACTGTGACATGAAACTCTACATTGTGGTAGGCTAATGTGGACCTAAACACCCTGGTTCCATGCTGCAGCCTTCACCCTGAGCCTGTGAACACATTTCTGCTGTCTGCAGCTTGCACGCGCATGATATCTTCCATTGTCACTTGTGATGCAGATTTTGATTTCCACAGGAACTATAATCTAAGTTTTGTACTAAGAGGACTGTATTTATTCAGATTGTGATAACATTTACATTTTATGTAGGTGGCCCAGAAATTAGGTCAAGACAGTGCAGTTCAAGCTACAGTAGAAAAATATCATTAGGAATTAGTACTATTGTTTTACCCACACAAGTTTCCACTACAAATACATTCTGGTACTGTATACCATACACTAAAAAAGAATAAATAAATATATAAAAACATAATCATTTCCACGGTGGAATTAAGAGACTATAGTGTACAAATTATGCAAAATGACTTATGGTTGAATGCCTTTTCATAGGTTCATAGGTTCATACTAGGCTATCTGCCCTAGGGCATTTATAAGCCTAGCCAGAATGTGTTTGGCTTTCGCCACCCATTTTAAATTTATTTTGCTATGCCCTTTTTCGAGGTTAGTATACTGTGCCTCTATCTAACAGTGACACAGAAGTGATACCCGGGGTAAATCTACGATCTCCCATCCACTCATCAAGATTCCTCTTGAAGAGAGTCAATGAGGGACTCTGCCTAACCTGGACTGGGATTTTATTCCAGAGTGAAGGGAGCCTCTGGGTTATGAATCTGTCCCTCCAGCATGTCCTATTTATTTCAGTGCTGAGGTTCAAGTCTCTCGAGCGTGCCTCGATGGGATTTGGATTTTCTGAGGTGCAGCATGTCCATTAATTCCGGGTTGGACATGGCTTTATACGTCAGGCACAGATCGCCTCTGAACAGGCGGTATGCCACTGAGTAGAGCTGGAGTTTCTTTAACTGGGCAGCATATGGCATCTGTTTGAGCCCTTTGATCCTCTTGGTGAGGTACTTTTGGGGTCTTTCCAGTTGCTGCAGGTGTCTGGTAAGGGGCATTGTACTCAATTATGGGCCTGATGAGGGATGAGTAAAGAGGCACGATGACCTCCCCTGATCTAGATGTGAATCCCTTCATGATTAGGTGGGCTATATAAAATGTTTTTCTAACCACTTTGGCCACGTTTATTTTTCAAATAAATTAAGCACATGGCTGCATAGGTACACACAGCCAGATGCAGACAGACACAACCACTTCTTGTTCATAAAAATTCCATTTGTTTGACAAATCACTGCGATGATACTAGAACTAAAGTCACTAAATAATGACATGCATTTGAGTTTCAAACTTCATATCCTTTAGAAAATACATGGTATCACAAATCCTGTTATTTTAGCAACTTTTTAAGTGTATCAGAAGAACATTTAAAATTTGTCCCTATTTTTGGGCCTCTCCCCCCATTATGTCAGGCTTTGCCCCCCCCCCAATATTTGTGGCATTGTCCAGATTTTGGGATGTAAGAGGTTGAGAGTTGTGGCATGATCCAGCACAACACCCCCTCAGCAAAAGCTACTGAAAAAAAAAATTCAAGAACTTCACTGTAATAAGCCGATCGATACATTGTAAGCGATCGGCTTATTACATTTCTATGTACAGCCCAATGCTATTAGTTGCAGTTACTGATGCAAACTGTAAATTTTCGTTAAATGGAAAAAATAAAAAAAGAGAGACAATGGTGCACTTTCGTGCAGACTAAACAAATGGGCAGATGGATGCCCCCCCCCCCCCATCTGTCATACACACAGACACACGCAGACATTCTGCTTCCAGACACACATCATTCATTTTCTCAACCATTGGCAACTCTCTCGTTCATATACACTCACGGACACAGTCTGTTCAGCATTCACACACACACACACACACATGCACACACACACACACACACACACACACACACACACACACACATTCTGCTTTTCACACACGCACTGTTCAGTATCCCAAACATCGCCTAGTCTCTCTCATACACATGCATGCAAACCCTATTCTGCTTTCACACAAGCACTTGCATTCTTTCTCTCCTGCATTACTCTCTCTCATTCACGCATACACAGCATGTTATGCATTCACACAGACACACACATTGTTTTCTCGCAAGCACTGTTCATGCTCTCATGCATCGCTGTCTGCAATACACACACACACACACACACACACACACACACACACACACACACACACACACACACACACACACACAGACATTCATCGCTGTCTCATACACAAACACATGCTTACACTGTCTCTTCTGCATTCACACAGACATAGACATTCTGCCTCCACGCATGCATTCACGAACCCACATGCAATCAGGAGAATCACACTCATACACATACATACACACAGCAAAACACCACCTGAAAACCACTCGACTCTACAGGTTTTTGCAGGAACGTCCATATTGTCCTGCAAGTTGGGGGCAAAAGTTGATAGTTACGAAACAACACCCTCTCAGCAAGAGAACAAAAAAAAAAAAAAAAAAAAAAAAAAAAAAAAAAAAAAAAAAAGGGACTTCAGTGTAATAAGCCGATCGATATATTGTAAGCGATCGGCTTATTACATTTAGATCTATACGACGCAGCTAAATGGCTGAAAAAAATTAGTGAAGGCTAAAACGGCGCGGATAAATGTCAGTGGCAGAAGCATTTAGTGAAAGGAGGAAATAACTCTAGAGAAAAAAAAATAGTGGATGCTCCTTCCTTCCGGCACACTAAACAGATGCATGGCACAACTATTGGCAGCACCCCACCTCGTCAGTTAGAGCCCGGGAAAAATAAAAAGGACTTGAGTGTAATAAGCTGATCGATACATTGTAAGTGATCAGCTTATTACAGTTAGATCTATACCGCGCAGCTAAATGGATGAAACAAGCAGTGAAAAGATTAAAAAAAAGTAATGGATGCTCTTTTTTTGGGCAGACTTCACAGATGTTCAGATGCATGTAACACCCCCCTCCCCATCTCTCATACACACAGACACACTGAGACATACTGGTTTCAGACACGCACTATTCATTTTCTCATACCTCGGCAACTCTCTCTCTCATACACTCGGGGCATGGTCTGTTCAACATTCACACACACACACACACACACACACACACACACACACACAGACATCGCTCACTCTCTCTCATACAGTCAAAGCCAGAATTTTCAATATTCACACATACATACTGCTTTCAGGCATGCTTCGCTAGCACATATGCATGCAGAAACACTCATACACATACATACACACACTGCAGCAGCGTGGAGTGAAAGAACCTACGGTAAAACAAAACCAGGAAAATACTGTGAGCCTTGCAGCACAGACCCACAACAAGGCATAACAATTAGGAAATAGAAACAAACAGCTGGAGGGAGACCACAGGAGGCACACGTAGATCAAGTAAAAAACAGAATTTATTGTTAAGCGCTTTTCGTTTGTACTCTAAAACAAACTTCATCAGACAAATTAAAACACAAAAACTCAACCTTATATAAAGACAAAGGGCCAGATTCAGGAAGGCTTACACGGAGTTCAAGAGTAGTGTAAGCCTCCGTGTAAGCCTCCCGATTCAGGTACAGCCCAAACCTCCGTGTAAGAGACAGCTAACACGTCTCTTACACGGACTGGGCGTGGAAATGCTCAATACCTCATTTGCAGCTCCAAGATATGCAAATGAGGTATTTGAGCGATCCACGAAGCAGAAACCAGTCCGTGTAACGGACGTGTTAGCTGCAGAAATGTACTCAGCTGACAACTGAGTACATTTCTGCAAATCAAAAACGGAGCTATGTCAGCTCCAAATAAAGGGTGCATATGTGTCATTAAGCATGCCAATGGCCAAATATGTGGCCATTGGCATGAAAAAGTGTTGCAAAAATAAGTTATTTAACTTTCTTTTTTTTCACGGGATTATTGTGTTTAACTGCAGCGCACACCAGCAAACGGGTGCGCTACCTAAAACTAAAAACCGAAGCTTATAAGCCCACAATTGTGGGATTCATGTATTACATGGAATGTCAATGGAGGACTTGCAGACTGAAAACAATATGGCCTCCGTTTAGTGGTTGTCAAGGGGGGGAAGCTCCGTGTAAGATATGTAACTAAGCATTACTAGGCAATCCTATGTAAATGAGGGTTACAATACTGAATCACACTGCCACATAGGTAATGAGCACTTTCTGAGTAGTGTAAGAGTTAGAGAAGAGGGAGGAACAGAGTAAGAGGTAGGTGACATCACGGAGGGGAAGGATAGAAAGAAATGTCCCAGATTGGAGGGCAATGTAAGGTAACAGATGACAGACAGACATCAGGGGAGGTGTGTCCCAACAGAACACTAGGAAAGTCAAGAAATTGAGGGTATACGCTATCCCTACACTCCAAGTTTCTTGATATATCGTGGCGCTGCAGCGCGTGTAAGGCAGGTTCAACATGTGGGAGCGTGTTGCAAACTGTTTACAACGGTTTGCGCTGGTGTGCAGGGCTGTAAGGCAGTGGGCAGTAGCTGTAGCATGGATCAGCCTAGCTAAAACCGTGTAAGGATGTGTGCGCGTGTAACACGTGTAGGGATGTGTGCGCGTTTAAGTGACTGTGAGCGTGTTTAAGCTGGTGTGCACATTGCTCCCCTCAGGAAACAGAGAGGAAACAGGAAACAACCAAAATACAGGAAACTGCCAGGAATACTGCTGGAGTTAATTGGTGGAAACAATTACAAGCAGACAATTACACAGGCAGACTAGAAGCCCAGCCCAGCACTTAAAACACAACAAAGAGCAGTGAAGGCTGTTTCTCACAAGAGATACTGCCAGAAGCTAAGCTATCAGAATTGAAAACTGAAATAAAGCTGAACTCAGAGCAGAAATGCTAGGGGCTGCCATGGCTATTATAATCTGGCATAGGCGAATTGCTGAGGGTGGTGACAATGCAGATGCTGACAGACAACCCAGAGTGAGGAGAAGGAGAAGAGTATACAGGCCCAGGGTCACCTACCATGGGTTACATGAGCTGGAGATAGTAGAGCTATAGAGTGGACAGAGAGCTCCTGCAGCAGATTGTTGAGCTGTGCAGGCCACACCTCACACACAGAACCAACAGAGGGGAACCCATCCCAGTGGAAACCAAGGTATGTGTTGGCCTAAGAATACTAGCAACAGGTACCTTCCAGAGACCAACTGGTGATATGATGGGGATATCACAGGCATCAGCCTCCAGGGTACTGCACCAGTTCCTGGATGCCATGTCACCACATGTCAGTGATCATATATATGTCCCTAATGACCGTGAAGTTGTGGCCAGCAATATGCGTCTCTTCCAGCAAATAGCGGGATACCCTGAGGTGCTGGGTGCAATAGACTGCACGCACATACGCATCAAAGCACCAGCCGTGAGCGGGTAGAGCCTACATTAACCGCAAGGGATACCTCCATCAACTGCCAGGTCGTGTGTGATGCCCAGGGCATAATAATGAATGTGTGCGCTGGCTGCCCTGGGAGCTACCACGATTCCCACATCTGGCATCTGACGCAGCTGTACCAATCATTTGCCAATGGGGACTTCCCACACGGACACCTAGTGGGGATGCAGGTTATGCACTTGAGCCGTGGCTGATGACACCCATCAGAAATGCACACACACCTGAACAGGAACGCCATAATGAGGCACACGCACAAACACGTAATATCATAGAGCGTGTGTTTGGGCTGCTCAAGTCACGGTTCCGGTGTCCGGACACATCTGGTGGAGCTTTGCAGTACACACCAACTACATGTACCCAAATGATCATGATATGTGCTATGCTACATAATATGATCCTGCGGAAACAGCTGCAGCAGGACCAGCACAGGGCTGGGCCAAACATCCCCCCACCATTGCCAAGGCCACCACAGGCAGGGGGTGACTCGGAGGAGGAACAACCTGACCTTGTCCCAGTAAGCAGAAGGAGGCGTGCCCAGTATGCCCTGGCCTTGGCAAAGAGGCAACGCATAGCACATACGCTTGGTCAGTAGGAACACTGGGACTGATACCCGCTCTGACTCACTCATACAGTAACAGGGATGCCTAACATGACACAACCTGCTTCCAAATGTACAGGGAGTGTAGTATGTGTATCCGACAGAGGTGGCCCTGCAGCACTACCTGAGGCATGAATGCCATGTGTTAAGTAATGTAATATCATGTACAATATGCACACCTGAGGACCCCAACTAACATCCATATCCACGATATGACCCTGTGGAAACAGCTGCACGTCATACAGTGATGTACATGTGCAAAAACATGGAACAAGATACAAAATGAGGGTGTCTAGCAATAAATAGCATGGATAACCACACACCCATGTTTGTACCACAACAAGAAGCAACATGGAATAGCCATGGTCAAAAGACAATGGCTAAAACCGACTACTACTATATAGCCTGCTGCAGACCACTGTCCTAATAGCAGGAACTGCCCCAGGCCTATGTCCATAGGTTCATACTAGGCTATCTGCCCTAGGGCATTAATAAGCCTAGGCCAGAGTTTTGTGGCGTCTGCCACCCCTGCAAGTTGATGGATATGCCCATTATTTTGCTGTGCCTCTGTCAAGCAGTGATACTGAGGTTATCCCTGGGGTATACCTGCAATCTCCCATCCATTGGTCAAGATCTCACTTGAACAAAGCCAGTGAGGTGCTCAGCCCCACATGTACCAGGATGTTGTTCCACAGCATATGGACTCTCTGGGTGATGAATCTGTCCCTCCAGCACATCCTATTAATATCTGTGTTGAGGTTTAGGTCTCCTGCCCTTGTAGTTCTGATGGATGTAGAGGTCTTGAGGTGAAGCATGTTCATAAAGTCTGGGTTGGACATAGCCTTGTATGTCAGGCACAGATCACCTCTGAGCAGTCAGTAAGTGACTGAATACAGCTGGAATTCCTTCAGTCAGGCAGCATAAGAAATATGTTTGAGACCCTTTCACCTCCTGTCGAGGAATTTGTGGGCCCATCCAATCTGAATGGGGCAGTGTATGCAATCATTGGTGTGATGAGTACAGGGGAACGATGACCTCCCTTGATCTAGATGTGAATCACTGCATGATGAGGTGGTCAATGTAGAAGGCCTTCCAAACTACCCTGGCAATGTGAGTGTCAAGCAAAAGGTCACTGTCAACCTGGGTGCCCAGGTCCCTGATAACCTACGTTGTGCTTAGAGGATTGCCACCTAGATGGGAAGTAGTGGTAACCTTGTTCTTCCTGAAGGGTATGGCTATGCATTGTTTAGTGTTTAATGTAAGGCCATGGCCGTGGCACCAGTTATCTGTGTCTATGAGACCCTTCTGAAGGATGTCTGTGTCAGATGGGTTTCCAGCTATGCTTCCCAGTTTGCAGTCATCTTCAAACTTTGTCAGCCATAATCCTCCTGTGTTTGCTCGTATTTCTGAAAAGTAGATACTGAACAAATGTGGGCCCAGGACTGAGCCCTGTGGGACACCACTTGTGACAGCTCTGGAGTGTGAACTGGCACCAGCAACTTTGACCCTGTGTGTTCCGTCACTTAGCCAATTTGCAACCCATGCTGTGATGTATGGGTTCACAATTAAGCTGGTGATGTTTTCAATGATACCTGAGTGGGGTATTGTGTCGAAAGCCTTTGCCAGGTCAAGGTAGGCTGTGTGGACTGCCTTGCCCACGTCAATAGCCTGGGTGAGTGTTTTGAAAAAGTCAACCAAGTTTAAAAGGCATGATCTGCCCTTGACAAAGCCAAACTGGATTGGATCCAATGTCTGCAAGTCCCCTATGTCTTCATTTAGAATTCCCATTATGATCCTCTCCATAGCTTAGCAGAACAGGCTTGTTAAGCTGATGGGATGGTAGTTTCTGGGGTTGGTGGAGGCACCTCCTTTGTGAAGTGGGTCCACCATTGCTGTATGCCACTCCTTTGGGAACATATCCTGAGGTGAGGCTAAGATTAAACAGCTGCCCTAACTGCGGGTGTAATTACTCATTGAGTTCATGGAGCACACAACTGGGGACACCATCTGGTCCCATGGATAAAGTGTTTTCTGCCTTGGATTGAGCAGTTCCCACCCCAGCAGTGGAGATGTTTGGGGGGCTACAATCCTCTGGTGTACATACCCCCCCAGTTGGGGGGGGGGAGAAATCTGCACTGAACCTGTCAGTCAGTATGTTGCCAATGTCTGTAGGTGCAGTGATATCAACATTATTCTGAACTAAGTCTGAGCATATCTGGGAGTTTCCTCCCAGGTTTCAAACATAGGTAAAAAAGGCCTCATGATTGTCCCTGGAGTCCTGAGTGGGTTTACTCTCAAAACATGCCTCGGATGATTGTATGGCGGAACCCAGTGTTTTACTCACAATGAGCAGGTGCCTTCCCCTACGGATTACGCTCTATCTTGTAGTAGCTCCTTCCTTGTGTTGTACAGCTTGTTTATGGCTAGGGTCCACCAGACTGGATGCTTGCCTGTGGTACAAAGAGTCATTATTATTTGGGATTGCCTGAACCATGCAGTCCTGGAGGTGCTGGTAGAAGGCATTTCTAAGTGATACAGTGGCTTGGGTAATGGTGTCTGCTGGCCTGGGGGCCTTGAAAGAGACCACACCAGTCCTCAGAAATGTGAAGTCGGCATTTGAGAAGGTCTTCACCATTTCATTTCCCATCTGGGGTGTGGGTGGGATGTGGACTCCCACTGAGAATAGTCCATGATCTGATCTCACCAATGATGGGTATATGTCTGGTGTTGAACAGTGTGACCCCATGTTCGTGATGATGTGTTCTAGTATGTTGCCTCCACTTGAGGGGATTGGGACCAGTTGTTCCATGGCATTTCAGTGTATGAACTCTTGGAACCTTTGTGTTAGAGTGTTGTGGCATGATTAGATATCCCAGTCTATATGTGGATAGTTGGAATCACCCAGTAGGATGGTGTTTTGAGATACATTTATCCCCTTCAGTGTTTGCAGGATAGCTGTGTGAGGTACCTGAGTTTGAGCTGGTGGCATGTAACATGCTACAAACTGCAGAGCAGTCTTGCCTACGGTCACTGGCATCTGGATGGTCTCTGATGCATCGTGTGTTGCCACCAACCATGAGGTGAGGGTGTCCTTGATGAATATGGACACCCACCATCCTTCTTGGTGTTGTCGGGATGCTGGTGCCAGAATGCATGATATGAGGTAACACACGATAGTGCCGGGTGCTGTCAGAAGCTGTGAACCAGGTTTCAGGCACAGCACAGACATCAATGTGCTACATACTGAGAAGGGCATAGAGTGTGTGCAGCTTGAGGTTGAGACCTTGGGCATTGAGCAGCATTACCCTTAGTGTCTTTCCTTTACTGTGTTCTAGGGTGGTAGGTGTAGAATCTGAGTCTTGCATAAAAAGGCACAATGGGGGTGGCAAGAGCATCATCTGAAACTGAAGCCCAGGGTGACAGGTGCAAGCCGCCCCTTGCAAATCACCGTGGCCTGACCATCATGTCATGCCAGGCAGACAGACATTGGACCTACTAAGAATGACACCATAGTCTAAGCAAAATACTACAGCTGATCAACTTGTCTCTGATTATGTGGCATCATACTTGGTGAAGGTAGGATACTGCAAGGTCAGGGTCATACCTGCCTGGCCTACATAATCAGAGGGATCCTCTATGTCTCTTTCCATGTAGTCCAGGGAGGTACATCTCAGGTTGTTCACACCAGCATGGATTATGACTGGGTCAGACCTGTACTCTGCAGTTTAGTGACCTGAGTGCTTGCATTATGTGGTGGATTCCAGTGCCCGATAGGCAGCTTACTGTGACCTCCTCTGTACCTGATCTGGTGAGTGGGACATCAGTGTGTCTGACTATGGAGTCACCTATGACAAGTGTGTCCGCATTGTGTTTGGCCTTAAGGGCTGTGACTGTTTGGCACACCAACTCTGTGGTCAATGTGTTGTATGTGCTGTGCCCTGTGGAGGCAGTTGTGTGAGTGTCTGCTGTGGTGGCCACCGCCATTCTGGTAGAGTTCTGATCAGAGCCTCCAGAGTGTCTCTGTGTGTCTATGTGTATGATCTTAAGTTGTGACAGTGCCATGTGAGACTGGATTAAAGATGTGTGTGTGGTTACCTTCACCCTCTCTCTGGTCTTGCTAGTCCTATGTTGAGAGAGCTCAGCCTCCACTTTGGCTATATAGTTGCATCTCTCACATGTATGTGTGTTTTATGGCAGAAGGAGAGGGTTGTCAGTGTACATGAGGCAACTGTAACAGTGCCTCAATATTCCCAGGTTCACCAGCTGAGCAGGAGAGGACACTAGCAACTGATCCCTAGACATGCTAGAAGGAATAGACAAAACAATGTTGGAATACAGGGAGATATCAAGCCCCCAAGCCACATCATACTGTTTGATTGACAATAGCTACACATACACCGTGTTTCATAGTGTCATAGTGTACTACTAGGCTATCTGCCCTAGTGCATGTATAAGCCTAGCCATAGTGATGTGGCTATTGCCACCCTTATAGTGGTAATAAGTGTACAGAATAGATTCTGAATATTGTGCCTCTGACTTAGTAGTGACACATTATGACCCCTTACGTAATTGAATAACATGACTGTGTCTCTGTCTAGTCTGTGCCTCTGTCTCATATGCAGTTGTCCAGATGTCTCCTGAAGAGAGTCAGTGAGGGACTCTGTCCAACATGAACTGGGATACTCTGCTAGAGTGTGAGATGCCTCTGAGTTATGACTCTGTCCCTCCAGCATGTCCTATACATGTATGTGCTGAGGTTCAAATACTCAGCCTCATGGCTCTGTGGATTTGGATTGCTTGCAGTGGAGTATGTCCACCAAATCCTGATTGGACATGGTCTTGTATGTCAGGCATAGGCGAATTGCTGAGGGTGGTGACAATGCAGATGCTGACAGACAACCCAGAGTGAGGAGAAGGAGAAGAGTATACAGGCCCAGGGTCACCTACCATGGGTTACATGAGCTGGAGATAGTAGAGCGCTATAGAGTGGACAGAGAGCTCCTGCAGCAGATTGTTGAGCTGTGCAGGCCACACCTCACACACAGAACCAACAGAGGGGAACCCATCCCAGTGGAAACCAAGGTATGTGTTGGCCTAAGAATACTAGCAACAGGTACCTTCCAGAGACCAACTGGTGATATGATGGGGATATCACAGGCATCAGCCTCCAGGGTACTGCACCAGTTCCTGGATGCCATGTCACCACATGTCAGTGATCATATATATGTCCCTAATGACCGTGAAGTTGTGGCCAGCAATATGCGCCTCTTCCAGCAAATAGCGGGATACCCTGAGGTGCTGGGTGCAATAGACTGCATGCACATACGCATCAAAGCACCAGCCGGTGAGCGGGTAGAGTCTACATTAACCGCAAGGGATACCCCTCCATCAACTGCCAGGTCGTGTGATGCCCAGGGCATAATACTGAATGTGTGCGCTGGCTGCCCTGGGAGCTACCACGATTCCCACATCTGGCATCTGACGCAGCTGTACCAATCATTTGCCAATGGGGACTTCCCACACGGACACCTAGTGGGGATGCAGGTTATGCACTTGAGCCGTGGCTGATGACACCCATCAGAAATGCACACACACCTGAACAGGAACGCCATAATGAGGCACACGCACAAACACGTAATATCATAGAGCGTGTTTGGGCTGCTCAAGTCACGGTTCCGTGTCCGGACACATCTGGTGGAGCTTTGCAGTACACACCAACTACATGTACCCAAATGATCATGATATGTGCTATGCTACATAATATGATCCCGCGGAAACAGCTGCAGCAGGACCAGCACTGGGCTGGGCCAAACATCCCCCCACCATTGCCAAGGCCACCACTGGCTTATGGTGGCTCGGAGGAGGAACAACCTGACCTTGTCCCAGTAAGCAGAAGGAGGCGTGCCCAGTATGCCCTGGCCTTGGCAAAGAGGCAACGACAGCACATACGCTTGGTCAGTAGGAACACTGGGACTGACACCAGCTCTGACTCACTCATACAGTAACAGGGATGCCTAACATGACACAACCTGCTTCCAAATGTACAGGGAGTGTAGTATGTGTATCCGACAGAGGTGGCCCTGCAGCACTACCTGAGGCATGAATGCCATGTGTTAAGTAATGTAATATCATGTACAATATGCACACCTGAGGACCCCAACTAACATCCATATCCACGCATATGACCCTGTGGAAACAGCTGCACGTCATACAGTGATGTACATGTGCAAAAACATGGAACAAGATACAAAATGAGGGTGTCTAGCAATAAATAGCATGGATAACCACACACCCATGTTTGTACCACAACAAGAAGCAACATGGAATAGCCATGGTCAAAAACCGACTACTACTATATAGCCTGCTGCAGACCACTGTCCTAATAGCAGGAACTGCCCCAGGCCTATGTCCATAGGTTCATACTAGGCTATCTGCCCTAGGGCATTAATAAGCCTAGGCCAGAGTTTTGTGGCGTCTGCCACCCTGCAAGTTGATGGATATGCCCATTATTTTGCTGTGCCTCTGTCAAGCAGTGATACTGAGGTTATCCCTGGGGTATACCTGCAATCTCCCATCCATTGGTCAAGATCTCACTTGAACAAAGCCAGTGAGGTGCTCAGCCCCACATGTACCAGGATGTTGTTCCACAGCATATGGACTCTCTGGTTGATGAATCTGTCCCTCCAGCACATCCTATTAATATCTGTGTTGAGGTTTAGGTCTCCTGCCCTTGTAGTTCTGATGGATGTAGAGGTCTTGAGGTGAAGCATGTTCATAAAGTCTGGGTTGGACATAGCCTTGTATGTCAGGCACAGATCACCTCTGAGCAGTCAGTAAGTGACTGAATACAGCTGGAATTCCTTCAGTCAGGCAGCATAAGAAATATGTTTGAGACCCTTTCACCTCCTGTCGAGGAATTTGTGGGCCCATCCAATCTGAATGGGGCAGTGTATGCAATCATTGGTGTGATGAGTACAGGGAACGATGACCTCCCTTGATCTAGATGTGAATCACTGCATGATGAGGTGGTCAATGTAGAAGGCCTTCCAAACTACCCTGGCAATGTGAGTGTCAAGCAAAGGTCACTGTCAACCTGGGTGCCCAGGTCCCTGATAACCTACGTTGTGCTTAGAGGATTGCCACCTAGATGGGAAGTAGTGGTAACCTTGTTCTTCCTGAAGGGTATGGCTATGCATTGTTTAGTGTTTAATGTAAGGCCATGGCCGTGGCACCAGTTATCTGTGTCTATGAGACCCTTCTGAAGGATGTCTGTGTCAGATGGGTTTCCAGCTATGCTTCCCAGTTTGCAGTCATCTTCAAACTTTGTCAGCCATAATCCTCCTGTGTTTGCTCGTACTTCTGAAAAGTAGATACTGAACAAATGTGGGCCCAGGACTGAGCCCTGTGGGACACCACTTGTGACAGCTCTGGAGTGTGAACTGGCACCAGCAACTTTGACCCTGTGTGTTCCGTCACTTAGCCAATTTGCAACCCATGCTGTGATGTATGGGTTCACAATTAAGCTGGTGATGTTTTCAATGATACCTGAGTGGGGTATTGTGTCGAAAGCCTTTGCCAGGTCAAGGTAGGCTGTGTGGACTGCCTTGCCCACGTCAATAGCCTGGGTGAGTGTTTTGAAAAAGTCAACCAAGTTTAAAAGGCATGATCTGCCCTTGACAAAGCCAAACTGGATTGGATCCAATGTCTGCAAGTCCCCTATGTCTTCATTTAGAATTCCCATTATGATCCTCTCCATAGCTTAGCAGAACAGGCTTGTTAAGCTGATGGGATGGTAGTTTCTGGGGTTGGTGGAGGCACCTCCTTTGTGAAGTGGGTCCACCATTGCTGTATGCCACTCCTTTGGGAACATATCCTGAGGTGAGGCTAAGATTAAACAGCTGCCCTAACTGCGGGTGTAATTACTCATTGAGTTCATGGAGCACACAACTGGGGACACCATCTGGTCCCATGGATAAAGTGTTTTCTGCCTTGGATTGAGCAGTTCCCACCCCAGCAGTGGAGATGTTTGGGGGGGCTACAATCCTCTGGTGTACATACCCCCCAGTTGGGGGGAGGGGGGGAGAAATCTGCACTGAACCTGTCAGTCAGTATGTTGCCAATGTCTGTAGGTGCAGTGATATCAACATTATTCTGAACTAAGTCTGAGCATATCTGGGAGTTTCCTCCCAGGTTTCAAACATAGGTAAAAAGGCCTCATGATTGTCCCTGGAGTCCTGAGTGGGTTTACTCTCAAAACATGCCTCGATGATTGTATGGGGAACCCAGTGTTTTACTCACAATGAGCAGGGTGCCTTCCCCCACGGATTACGCTCTATCTTGTAGTAGCTCCTTCCTTGTGTTGTACAGCTTGTTTATGGCTAGGGTCCACCAGACTGGATGCTTGCCTGTGGTACAAAGAGTCATTATTATTTGGGATTGCCTGAACCATGCAGTCCTGGAGGTGCTGGTAGAAGGCATTTCTAAGTGATACAGTGGCTTGGGTAATGGTGTCTGCTGGCCTGGGGGCCTTGAAAGAGACCACACCAGTCCTCAGAAATGTGAAGTCGGCATTTGAGAAGGTCTTCACCATTTCATTTCCCATCTGGGGTGTGGGTGGGATGTGGACTCCCACTGAGAATAGTCCATGATCTGATCTCACCAATGATGGGTATATGTCTGGTGTTGAACAGTGTGACCCCATGTTCGTGATGATGTGTTCTAGTATGTTGCCTCCACTTGAGGGGATTGGGACCAGTTGTTCCATGGCATTTCAGTGTATGAACTCTTGGAACCTTTGTGTTAGAGTGTTGTGGCATGATTAGATATCCCAGTCTATATGTGGATAGTTGGAATCACCCAGTAGGATGGTGTTTTGAGATACATTTATCCCCTTCAGTGTTTGCAGGATAGCTGTGTGAGGTACCTGAGTTTGAGCGGGTGGCATGTAACATGCTACAAACTGCAGAGCAGTCTTGCCTACGGTCACTGGCATCTGGATGGTCTCTGATGCATCGTGTGTTGCCACCAACCATGAGGTGAGGGTGTCCTTGATGAATATGGACACCCACCATCCTTCTTGGTGTTGTCGGGATGCTGGTGCCAGAATGCATGATATGAGGTAACACCCGATAGTGCCGGGGTGCTGTCAGAAGCTGTGAACCAGGTTTCAGGCACAGCACAGACATCAATGTGCTACATACTGAGAAGGGCATAGAGTGTGTGCAGCTTGAGGTTGAGACCTTGGGCATTGAGCAGCATTACCCTTAGTGTCTTTCCTTTACTGTGTTCTAGGGTGGTAGGTGTAGAATCTGAGTCTTGCATAAAAAGGCACAATGGGGTGGCAAGAGCATCATCTGAAATCGAAGCCCAGGGTGACAGGTGCAAGCCGTCCCTTGCAAATCACCGTGGCCTGTCCAGCATGTCATCCCAGGCAGACAGACATTGGACCCCTTAGAATGACACCATAGTCTAAGCAAAATACTACAGCTGATCATCTTGTCTCTGTTTATGTGGCATCATACTTGGTGAAGGTAGGATACTGCCGAAGGTCAGGGTCATACCTGCCTGGCCTACATAATCAGAGGGATCCTCTATGTCTCTTTCCATGTAGTCCAGGGAGGTACATCTCAGGTTGTTCACACCAGCATGGATTATGACTGGGTCAGACCTGTACTTGCAGTTTAGTGACCTGAGTGCTTGCATTATGTGGTGGATTCCAGTGCCCGATAGGCAGCTTACTGTGACCTCCTCTGTACCTGATCTGGTGAGTGGGACATCAGTGTGTCTGACTATGGAGTCACCTATGACAAGTGTGTCCGGCATTGTGTTTGGCCTTAAGGGCTGTGACTGTTTGGCACACCAACTCTGTGGTCAATGTGTTGCATGTGCTGTGCCCTGTGGAGGCAGTTGTGTGAGTGTCTGCTGTGGTGGCCACCGCCATTCTGGTAGACTTCTGATCAGAGCCTCCGAGTGTCTCTGTGTGTCTATGTGTATGATCTTAAGTTGTGACAGTGCCATGTGAGACTGGATTAAAGATGTGTGTGTGGTTACCTTCACCTCTCTCTGGTCTTGCTAGTCCTATGTTGAGAGAGCTCAGCCTCCACTTTGGCTATATAGTTGCATCTCTCACATGTATGTGTGTTTTATGGCAGAAGGAGAGGGTTGTCAGTGTACATGAGGCAACTGTAACAGTGCCTCAATATTCCCAGGTTCACCAGCTGAGCAGGAGAGGACACTAGCAACTGATCCCTAGACATGCTAGAAGGAATAGACAAAACAATGTTGGAATACAGGGAGATATCAAGCCCCCAAGCCACATCATACTGTTTGATTGACAATAGCTACACATACACCGGTGTTTCATAGTGTCATAGTGTACTACTAGGCTATCTGCCCTAGTGCATGTATAAGCCTAGCCATAGTGATGTGGCTATTGCCACCCCTTATAGTGGTAATAAGTGTACAGAATAGATTCTGAATATTGTGCCTCTGACTTAGTAGTGACACATTATGACCCCTTACGTAATTGAATAACATGACTGTGTCTCTGTCTAGTCTGTGCCTCTGTCTCATATGCAGTTGTCCAGATGTCTCCTGAAGAGAGTCAGTGAGGGACTCTGTCCAACATGAACTGGGATACTCTGCTAGAGTGTGAGATGCCTCTGAGTTATGACTCTGTCCCTCCAGCATGTCCTATACATGTATGTGCTGAGGTTCAAATACTCAGCTCTCATGGCTCTGGTGGATTTGGATTGCTTGCAGTGGAGTATGTCCACCAAATCCTGATTGGACATGGTCTTGTATGTCAGGCATAGGTCACCTGTAAGTATGCGGTATGACACTGAACAAAGCTGGACTTCCTCTATTCTGGAAGCATATGACATGTGTTGAAGAACCCTGATCTTCATGGTAGGTACTTTTGGGTGCAAAGGTGCAAAGGCAGGATCTGCCCTGTACAAAGCTGAACTAGGTGGGAACAAGGGTCCGTGGGTCAGTAATGTGTCTGTGTAAGAGCTCCATGACTCCTCCCATATCTTTGCAGACAAGGCTGGTTAAGCCTGTGTGGTGGTAGTTGCCATGGTCTGTGGAGGCATCCCCTTGTGGAGTGGGACCACTGTTGCCGTATGCCAGTGTTCAGGTACATATCCTGTAGCAAGACTAAGGTTAAATAGCAGTTGTATATATGGGTCCAGCCCCTTCTGGAGTTCACATAGCATGCAACTGGAGATACCAGCAGGTCCCATGGATGCTGTGTACTTGTCTTTGCTGAGTGTGGCTCTCACATGGACATCCAAGATGACAGTGAGGTTACATACAGCAGTGATAACTATCTTGTTTTGGGGGTGAGGGAGGGGGTAAATCGCACTGAAGCTGTCCGCCGGAATGTTGCCAATATCTGTCAGGTCACTGGAATATATATTGTTGTGTACCAACTCTGAGCATATCCGAGGGTTCACAACCAGGTGTCTGACATAACTGAAGAAAGCAGTGTGGTTACCTTCATTGTCTTTGGTGATTTATGTCCCCAAGTTGACCTTGCATGTCTTTATGAGATAATGTAGCTTTCTACTAGTGCTGATCACAGCTGTCTTCCCTTTGGAGATGTAGCTCTGTCTTGCATTAGTAACCCTCATCTGTCATACAGTTTGTTTATGGCTGGGGTCCACCAGACAGGACACTTTCCCTTTGTGGAGAGGGTCCTGTTTTCAGTTGTGATTGTATGGTCCATGCTGTCTGACATCTAGCTAAGGGGAGGTCATTCTGGTTCTGCAGTTATCTTTCATCAGCATTAGAAATTACCACAACAGCCCCTGTGGGGTGTACCTCATGCACACACATCCAGCACCTGTAAAGTCCACAACAGTACCTCACCAGGAGTATGACAGAGCTGGAACACATGTAATGTGTAGTCTGATTAAACAGAGTGCAGCTCCACACACTGCCATGCTGTCCACCCAGATGCAAGCTGTGCCTGATGTAGAAAGCCATGTCCAAGCTGGAATCAATGCACATGCTGCACCTTGTACAATCTGAATGGCAGGGAGCTATGCACATGAGGGACCTGAACCCCAGCACTGACATATATAGGACAGGCTGTACTGCATTATCCAAAACACAGAAGCCACCCCACACATGAGTAAACTACCAGTACAGGTTGTCCATAGAGACACTGGTTGAGTCCCCTCAACAGGAATCCTAATGAGTGGATGGGAGATGGGAGGTTTACCCTGGGTATCAATGTTATGTCACAGGTAGACAGAGGCACAGTATACTAAACAAGACATATGACATGTCAAACTACGCACAATGTGTTGATGGACAAACACATTCTCCGACTAGCATTAGGTCAAGATACCTCTTGAACACAGCCAGCAAGGTGCTCTGCCTCAAATGGACCAGGATTGTATTCCACAGCATAGGGAGTCTCCGAGTGATAACTCCATCCCTCCAACATGTCCAACATACATCCCTGCTAAGGTGTAAGTCACCTGCACTAGTGGTTCAGGTGGATCTTCTGAGTCTGAGGTGGAGCATGCCCATTAATCTCTGTTTGGACATGGCCTCGCATGTCAGGCACATGTCACCTCTAAGCAGACGGTATGTGAGTGAATAGAGTGTGAGTGTCATCTGGCAGCATATGACAGCTGTTGGGGTTCCTTGATCCTTTAGGTGGGGGACAGTCAGGGTGTCTCCAATTGCTGCAGATGTTGTGTGAGATACAGCCAGAATAGGGCATTCGACTCGATCACCGGTCTGATAAGTGAAGAGTACAGGGGAACAATGACCCACTAGATCTGGATGTGAATCCCAGCCCGATCAGGTGGGCAATGTAGAAGGTCTTCCTAGCCACTTTAGCAATGTGAGTCTCAGAAGAATAGCGACTGTTAACCTGGGTCCCCAGGTCCATGATAACCTCCTCTGTGCTTAGAGGATTGCCACCTATATGGTAGCTTGGGGTCACCTTGCTTTTCCTGAAGGGTATGTCTACACATGTTGTGCACTCTGACTTCAGGCCATGGCCCTGGCACCAGCTATCAGTTACTGTGAGTCCCTTCTGAAGGATATCTGTGTGTGATGCACTGTCCACTATGGTGCCCAGTGTGCAGTCATCTGCTAACATTGTCATCCAAAGTCCTCCCATGTTGGCCTGTACTTCTGGGAAGTACATGACAAACAATGGGGGCCAAGGACTGAGCCCTGTGTGACACCACCTGTGACCAGCCTGGAGTCTAACATAGTGCCAGCAACTCTAACCCTGTGGGTCCCGTCCTTAAGCCAGTTTGCAACCCATCTTGTGACATATGGGTTTACATTTCAGTTGTTAGGGCTTTCCACAATACCTGAGTGGGGTATTGTGTTGAAAGTGTTTGCAAGGCCAAGGTAGGCTGTATGGACTGCCTTTCCCCAACAATGGCCTAAGTGACCAATTTGAAGATGTCAACCCAGTACAAAAGGCATGATCTGCCCCTGACCAAGCCAAAATGGGATGGGTACAATGTCTGCATGTCCCCTATATCTTTGTTTATGAGCTCAATTATGATCCTCTCCATAGATTTGCAGACTACACTTGTTAAGCTTATGGGGCAGCAATTAACAGGGTCTGTAGAGGCACTGCCTTTGTGCAGATGTGCACAACTGGACCCTAACCAGGCTGTTGTGCACACTATGGAAATGTAAAGCAGTGATAGGACTAAAGGCCAGGATATTGACCACCACAGTGAAAGTACTGAAACACTACACTAGACAGTGCTACAGTGTTAGGTCAGTATGAACAGATGTTGACAATTGTGTGCAAAGTATACCATGCAAAACCTGCAGGCACAGTATACTCCCTGTTTTGTTCACACAAAAAGCATTCGGACAGTAACTACACAACATGGCACAGAACACACAACCATAAACTTCAGGTATTTGTTGAAGGTCACACTCATCCACAAATGTGATGGGCTGCAGAGTTCAACATATGTAAAGCCCACACTGGGCATGCTCACACACTTAGATAAATGAGACATCTTTCACACAACATGCCACGGGAAGGCTGAACTGGGCATGCTCACACACTTGGTCCAAATGTTACCCCTAGCAAATGTGAAAACACACCAGAGGATGCTCATCCCCTTTTCTAGACACTGATCATGTAAGCACCCTATAAGTATATTGGAGAAAAGGATTCTCTCAGTAATCCAAATAGCGTGCCGTGCTAATGCGTCCGTCTCTAGTGTCATAACATAGTTAGGTAGGGGTTTAAATCCAGCAGGTGGCAAGTGTGTGTGAAGGGGGGTAAGTGTGTGTGTATGAAAGAAACATCCCTTTTGGCAACTGGGAAAAAACACCACAGGATGATCATTCCACTTTCTAAACTCTGATGATGTCAGCACCCTATAAGTATATCAGGGGAAAGGAAATTCCCCAGTAATGCGAGTGGTGATCATTCCACTTTCTAAACTCTGATGATGTCAGCACCCTATAAGTATATCAGGGGAAAGGAAATTCCCCAGTAATGCGAATAGCGCGCTGTGCTAATGCGTCCGTCTCTAGTGTCATAACATTGTTAGGTAGGAGGTTTGAATCCAGCAGGTGGCAAGTGTGTGTGAAGGGGGGGTAAGTGTATGTGTAAGTGTGTATGAAAAAAACATCCCTTTTGGCAACTGGGAAAACACACCACAGGATGATCATTCCACTTTCTAGACTCTGATGATGTCAGCACCTTATAAGTATATTGGAGAAAAAGATTTTCTCAGTAATCCGAATAGCGCGCCATTCTAATGCGTCCGTCTGTGGTATCATAACATAGTTAGATAGGGGTTTGAATCCAGTAGGTGGCAAGTGTGTGTGAAGGGGGGGTAAGTGCGTGTGCAAGTGTGTATGAAAGAAACATCCCTTTTGGCAACTGGGAAAACACACCACAACTTTCTAGACTCTGATGATGTCAGCACCCTATAAGTATATCAGGGGAAAAGAAATCCCCAGTAATGCGAATAGCTCACTGTGCTAATGCGTCCGTCTGTAGTGTCTTAACATAGCTAGGTAGGAGTTTGAATCCTGCAAAGGGAATGTATGTGTGGTTTATGTGTGTGCACTATGCTGGGAGGGTTAACTGCCTTTTGCCAACTGGGAGAACACACTACAGGGTGCACATCCCTCCTCCTACACACAGATGATGTCAGCACCCTCTAAGTACAGCATTAGTAAGGATTGCTCCAACTACTGCAAATAGCACACTCTGCTAATGTGTCTGTTTCTACTGTCATTGCACAGTTAGGTATGGGTTTGAATCTTGCAAATGGAAAGTATGTGTTTTACTGTTGGTGGGGTTAGTGTGTGTGCACAATGATGGGGTGGGATGTGGCTTTTGCCACATGGGGCTATGCACTGCAGGGTGGTCATTACCCTTAACAAGCAGTGATGTTGATAGCACCCTATACAAACAAAACTACAAAACAGAAGGTGGTGGTACTGATAACACATGTAAGGTAACACTTCTTCAAGTAATGTCCACAAAACGGAGTAGGATAATCAAACAATTCTTTTATTCTATACAGACAACATGACAACAGACAACTAACTGCCAGTACTCAGTATAGTGTTACATGCTACTGTAACACGCATGTACCAATATACCTAGATAGTGTTCTGAAGCCTGAATGTGGCAAGTGTGTGGATGTGGGATGTGTCTGTGTGTGCATTTCCGTATGGGAAACATGTTTGCTGTGGCAATCAGGGTACTACAGTACCTGATGCACATTACATCTTCCAACTGATGAGGTTGCCTGAACCCTGTGAGTACAGGTAGAGAAGGGGATGCCAGTAGTAAACAACATAGTGCACTTCTGAAATGTGTACCTGTCATGTATCAACAGCTACTCATGTAGGGTGATAAATAATGGGAATGGCAGGTGAGTGTGTGCATCTGTGTGGGTAGCAGGGTGTGTATAGATGCATGTGTGACAGAACAGATACATGTAGCTGAATCTACATAACAGCACAAGATGCGCATTGCCATAGTCAATGTTAGCATGTGATGGTGTGCAGCTGGTACACTTTGTTAAGTAGTATGGGTGCAGATAACAATTGAGGACATTCATACAGTTACTGCAGCAGGACTGCTGGGATATACACACATTTATACTGCAACAGTCAACAGTTACCAACATGTTACTACTTATACACATCTATGTAGTCACCCTGTGCATCAGCAACGTGTTTACCTTTACCTGCACCGATGTTGTAGTATGCAGGAGGTGGCACAGTGTCATCATATGCACAGGGTGTGGGTTAGGTATGCCCAAGCTGGCCACTGGTAACACCAATTGACATGTGTGTGTATGTGTGTTTGTGAGGGGCAGCAGTACAGGGTGGACCGTTGTTGGTGCAGTGTGTGTGTGTATGTGTTTGCCCTAGGTGTTAGGTTTCCAGGTTTCTGCATGTGTGTAAGCATGCACACAGTCCCACATAATGGCTGTCATGTACAGGGTTTTGTGGACAGCCACAGACTGCACCTGTCAGGTCATCCAGATCAGTGTCTGTGGGCACGGACACGGTACCTGTGCCTGGCAGGGTTGCTACGGGTCAGATCCGGTACTAACCCAGACTGGGTACTGTCATCGGAAGCAGGGGTGTGTTGACTGGACACAGTTCCCTGTTGGGACTGTCCAGAGCCACGTGCACGTGGTCTCCTGGGGCGTCTGGATGACAGCACAGACCCAGCATTGCTGGGGCTGGTGCTGGCACTTGAGGCCGAGTGGGCCTGTTGTCGCGCGCCACTGCCAGCTGGTGCTCTTGCTGGCATACGGCCATGTCGACGCCGCAAACGCACACCATCGCCCTGGCCCATGGACATCTGGTTGTGGAGCAGCTGTTCTATGCCCCCACAACGTCTGTCAACGACATCTGTGAAGTTACGGATAGCATTCGCAACATCATGCATGCCGTCTGTCATGGCTATGCGACATGCTCTCAGCTCCCTCAGACCCTGTCTGGTGTACCTTTCCATACGTGCCTGTGCCTGCATGACAGTTCTAAACATAGTGGAGGTTGACATACCTCCTTGGGCACGCTTGTCATTGTTGCATTTACTTCATTGTGACACATTGCACTTAGGTTACCTGGCATTTGCTCACTGACGCTTTTATATCAGTCAGCAGTTGTAGGTAATGTCAGTACACCCTCACTCCCCACTGGACCTTGTTTTCAATCATTAGTGATTACAGAGTTCACAATAGTATTCTAGCATGTCCAGAGGTCAGTTGTCAGTTCCCTCCTCAGTCCAGCTGGTGAGTGTGGTACTCCAGAGACAATGTTAGAACAGATGCATGTACACAGACAACCCCCTCCTCCTAACAACAAATTCAAACTCATGTGAGTGATGCAACCATATACCAGACTGGAGGCTAGGCTCTGTCTAGTCAATACCGCCATAACCAGTCACGTGGCAAAGGGGATCACTCACTACACTTCCAGTCTCACGTAGACCTACCACAACAGCGGACCTAACACATGATCACACATGATCATACTTGTAGGCTCAGACCACAGCTCTGCCTATGCAGCAGAGACCTCCTAAGCAGACATCCAGGCAACCACTACCACATAAACGAACATGTGCAACACATACCACACAAAGCCAATGTGCTGAACACTCACAGCCATTAACAGTTAACAACACACCTCATACACCTGTACTAGGTGCCTCTATCATCAGGCACACTCACATCACGTTCACCAGGCTTAACGAGGTGAGGGTCACGGTGTGCAGCCTGTCAGGCACTATGAACTGCCACATAACACAAACAGTCAGGTAACCCCAAGGCAGGTACAGGTATGACTCAGTCAATGTCCATGTTGCTGTGAATGGCCTGACACATTCCTCCCTGGACTACATGACATGAGACATTACAGAGCTCTCTGAGCACGTAGCCCGAGACAGTTTGACCCTGACCTTGAGTAGCATCCTACCCTCATCTAGAGCAATGCCACAATATCAAGGCACGATGATCCCTTCCAACAATTGACTGACATACTGGTGTCATTCACAGGTGTGCCAATGCCTGCCATCTTGGGGTGGTATGCTTTGCTAGGGACAGCTTGCACCTGTCACCACAGTCCTATTGACATTTGGCGGAGCCTCCTGCTACACCCATAGTGCCTGTATTAGGCAAGGCTCATAAGGCAAACCCACATCCATTTGTATCACAAAGGATGAGGAAGTAAGAGTGATGCTACTCAACACTGGACGTCTAGACCCAAGGATGCACGCACCCAAAACCCTACCTAGCATTCTGGACATCGATATCTGTGCAGTAACATGAACCTGTTTCAGGTTTCACAGGAGCACACCAGTACTACCACGTTATAGCTGTTACCATTCTTGTCGGCCACAACACTTGAACAAGGGAGGGGGGTATCAGTATTCAATGCAGATTCCCACGCCTCGACATTGGTGGCACAGTACAACATAGGTGTTTGGCCATTGAGTACAGAAGACGAGTTGGGGACCTGGGAAGAAACATGGTAGCGGTCTGTCATTTGTCTACCACATGGCCAACGTGGATTGACAGACATGTTATATAGCCCAGCTAATCATGACTGATTCACATGTATGGCAGGGAGGTCATTGTGCCTCTGTACTCATCCATCATCAGGCCTATAATTGCGTACAATGCACCTTTTGGGATGTACCTAACCAGACACCTACAGCAACTGGTACAGGACAACAGTACATCATCAAGGGGATGCAATGGCTCACACAGATGTCATATGCTGCCCAGGTAAAGTGAATCCAGCTGGACTCAGTGGCATACTGCCTGTTCAGAGGCAATCTGTGCATGCCATATACAGCCATGTCCTACCTAGCAGTAATGAACGTGATGCACCTCAGGCAATCAGAGTCCCATACAGCCACATGCTCAGGAGAGCTGGACCTCAGCACTGACATACATGGACATGCTGGAGGGGCATATTCCTAACCGAGAGGCTCCCTTCACTCTGTAATGAGCTCACACTACTGGTTAGGCAGAGTCCCTCATTGACTCTCTTCCATAGGAATCTGGATGAGTGGATGGAGATCATAGTTGTACCCCAGGTATCACTTCTATGTCGCTGTTAGACAGAGGCAAAGTATACTAAAGTCGGACAAGGGCATAGCAGCATAAGATGTGATTGGGTGGCAAAAGACAAACACATTCTACTAGGCTTACCAATGCCCTAGGGCAAATAGCCTAGTATGAACCTATGAACTGTTCATTCTCAACTGTTCGAGCTCATTACAGAGTGAAGGGAGCCTCTCAGTTAGGAATTTGCCCCTCCAGCATGTCCATGCATGTTCTATTCAGTCGCCACGCTTGCTCAGAGGTGACCTTTGCCCAACATACAAGGCCATGTCAAACCCAGATTTGATGAATATGCTTCACCTAAAAAAACCTAGATCCATCAGAGCCACAAGGGCGGGAGACTTAAACCTCGACACGGCTATTAATAGGACATGCTGGAGGGATAGATTCATCACCCAAAGACTCCCTATGCTGTGGAACAAAATCACGGTATATGTGAGGCAGAGCACCTCGCTAGCCTTGTTCAAGAGAAATCTTGACCAATGGATGGGAGATCGCAGATATACCCCAGGATTACCTCCGTGTCACTGCTCGACAGAGGCACAGCAAAATAATGGGTATGGTTCCCCATACTAAAGGGGTGGCGTAAGCCACAAAATGATGGGCTAGGCTTGTAAATGCCCTCGGGCAGATAGCCTAGTATGAACCTATGAACATGTGTGTACTGCTATAGTACATCTGCCATATGTTGCATGTGTGTGTGTTGTGGGGATGCACAGGTAATGGGCAGATACTTCTGCACAGGTGACACGCCTGACACATTCTGGGTGTTCATCCATACATACTGGATGTGTGCTGCCATCCAACCCTGTGATGTGGACACACATTACTCAGCCTGGATATACATATCTGAACAACACCACAAGCACAGTACACTACCTTGCTATGTATGCATGTTATTACACAGTTATTCAGTAGTTATGACAGTGATGCTATCCATGCAGCCCACTGGGCCAGTGGAAGCCACAACACACACCGCCAGCACCTTTGCATATGCGTACCACAGACATCCCACATACTGCATGTACTGTGCACACAGTTATCTAACCCAGAACAACTGCACACCACTTATTAATCCTGTCCAGTGGACTACAGATACAGGCATATTGTATAACAATAGTAGGAGGCTACTGCAGCACAGGGCAGATTCACATGACGGAAGGCATCTGTTGTCTGCAGTGTTAAGATGCTTCACATTCTCCAAATGCACAAATATAACCAACAGTCTTGCAGACAGTTTAGGTGCAGGTACCGCACCCATTGTCCTACACACGTGTTATTAGTTATCCCAGATGACTGTAACCTCCCTATCCTCTCACATGTCCAGGTGAGAGCCACCCTCATCATTGCAGAACACATATCATCACTGTTACGAAATGGTATCCCTGGATGTGTGCTACATTCACCCCTTGAGGACATAGCACCACATGACAGACTGATATTAATCCCTGGCCATACTACAGGATATGTACCTGAACAGTGCCATACATACACAGTGGTCCCACACCAATGAGGAGGAACCTCTACTGACCCTGGGAACTACTGCATCATATGCACAACTGGCCTTGTGTTCTAAGCTATGGAAGTGTTAGTTATGGCCCACATGTACAACAATATTACATATGTTTATATTTCATGACTATGTACACACAACCTATCTCATGGACATACCTATATATAGTGAACTATGATACATTTGGAGGTGTCACAGTATACACAGGATTAACCTGCTACTTTGCATTACCTGTGTTTGTGGCAGCTGTTGGTGTGTCACTGGTGCTGCTTGAAGTTTGCTGCTGCTGCTGCTGGTTTTGCTGCTGGCTGTCTTTATTTCTGTTTTGTTCTGTTTTGTTCTCTCTCTGTCTCTCTCTCTCTTTCTCTGTCGGTTTTGTGCAATGAATGTATTGCATGAGTGTAGTGTGGGTACTCATTGCTTTTGTAGGTATCTGCATAGGTCCATGTGATGGCCTCTGCACCAATTGTAAGGCAACATTTGCTAATTGCATGCAGCTGGGTGTGTACTGATTGCATGTCTCACTGTGATTTCAGGACACTGCTATAAAAGGGTATGTGAGATAGGCGTTGCCCTTTCAGATTGTAGGGCGTGGACCATGCTGGTATGCTGTTGACAGTGTTTTGTGAGTGTGAAGGTTAGTACATCTACCATGCTTCATGCTGTGTTGTAGATTCAGGTTGCTGCATTTATCTTGCCTGTTCCCTATAGTGAGTGTGTATGCATACTGACACCTACAACTATATGTCATATGTATTGCTATATAAATATATATATATATATCTGTGTATATATACATACTTTCATATACGTACATTAGTTGACATTATTGGGTACAAGCTAACAATTAGCAGGGCTGTTTCTGTTAACACTACACTAGTATGGGAACCCAGTAATTGGGACTATAAAAGTCTGCATGACATGCTTTGGGTAGTAGACATACTATATTGCCTTTATCTTCATTCATACTATTACGTGTTCCACTTATTTAGCACTATATTCCTGTATGAGAGTCATGGCTTAGTGGTAGGTCATACAGACTAGTGTTACAATGGTCTTGTGGTAGGGCCTACTAGTATGCTCATATTCTGCTTTTGAGTTGAGTATAGGGCCTATCAATCAAAGTGCTGGAGGCACCTTTAAGCAGTTAAAGGGCTTAGTAGGTCTCACAGGAGCCAGGCTGTGTTGCAGATTCTGGTTGCTGCATATATCTTCACTATTTCCTGTAGTGAGTGTGTATGGCTACTGAGACCTACAACTATATTTCATATGTATTAATATATATTTATATATATGTATTTGTAGATATACATACCTTCACATATGTACATTACCTTACATTATTATGTACAAGCTAACAGGTAGCAGGGCTGTTTCTGTTCACACTGAACTAGTATGGGAATCCAGTAATTTGGCCATTAAAACCCTACCTGACATGCTTTAGATAGTACATCTCCTATATTGCCTTTATACTGATTCCTACTATTACATGTTATATTTATTTTAGCAGTGTGTTCTTGTAAAGCAGGCATGGCTTAGTGGTAGGTCATACAGACTAATGTTACCAAGGTCCTGGGTTTGAGACTAACAGTGGGAATTTATTTTTCTTAGCAAACTTTCAAACTGAGTACAGGACCTGTCAATCAAAGTGCCATAAAGGCACTTTTAAGCACTAAACCAGGTCTGCTGCTTGCTGAGCTCACGATGCGACTGGCGGTGAGCTCCGCTAACACAGCACACCTGCGCTAATTTCTTTGAAAGAAAAGAAAAGGGGTGACAGGAAAGTGGTGAAAAAGGGGTCACAAAGAGGGTAAGACAGTAGGGAAACAAGCGTGGGATTTGCAGGAGGGATGTAGGTAAGGCCCATAGATGCCCATGTCTTTGGCAGCAACAGCTGTGCATTTCCATGTATTTTGGTGAGACATTAGAAACCTTTCACCCCTGAGAGAGGTGTCAGGACAACATTAATAGTTGTTGTAGAGCCAATTGTAATTAACTGTTTCAATGTCAAGCAGACATGTGTGCGACATGGACAGCTATGTATGGGGCGTAATTTTTTTGTGGGTACAGAGTGCCCTTTTTTTTTTTTTTCAGGTGAGAGTGGTATGTCAGGTGAAGGAAGTCGGTATAGCTGGGGAGGTAGGTTGGGTAGGTTAACAGACAAGACAGACAAGACGCATACAGGGGCGGTGTATGACACACGTGCGGGGGTTACACAATTGACGGGGACGGAGGTTGGGATTTCCAAGATGCATGAGCCCACAGATGGCAACAGTGGAACTGATATCCCCACCCATAGGCAGTTGCCACTGTTCCTTCACAGCCCAGGACGGGGCTGTGCTGGGGCTGTGTAGGCGGGCAACGGCCGGGGCGTTAGCTGTGCCACACGAGCCTCGAGCTGGCGAGGGGCCCAAGAACAGTGTCTTGGATCTCCCTTCGCACCACAGACTGGACACCGCTGGAGGGTGAGTGGACGAACCCTCCGGCCACACTTGCAGAGGGGACGGGCCCCATCCCCTGCAGCTTCCACCCAAGGTGGCACAGGGCCACCGGAGGGGGGTCCAGCCTGGGCACTAGTGCCAGGTGCAGTCACCAGCTGAGGTGGGAGAGGTGGGTCCGCTGGGACCTGCCTTCCCAAGCGTTCTAGGTTTGTGAGTAGTTATGTTAGTTTGGGTTAGTGGCATTGTATTCCATTCAGATTAGTTGTAACAGCATGCATTGGTATTCCCATCAAACAAACACCCAGATATTAACACCATTGAACAAGGGGCATATCAATATCACATACATTATTTGAACAGAAATACACAGTCAAACAACATGCAGGGTTGATTAATGGCAACAGGCCATCAGATGTGCAGGTATGAACAGGGCACATGCACGAACAGACATGCATATATTTTTGAAATGGACAAATGTCCATGATTAATGAAATGTTCACATACCATTATTTAGTGGGTGTTGTTATATGGAATTATAGGGTTGGGCGGAGATAGAAAGCGATGACACATTCATATGTTACACATTGATTTACATTTATAATAGGTACACAATTAAGTTGAGGCTGATGTTTCAAAATAAATTTTATTTGACTGTCAAGCTACACCTGTTACAAATACATCACTATCCTACTTATTTTGAATCTGATCAGATACATCATCCTGCTACACTTTGATGACAGGACAGGGGACAACTATGGCTGTTTAGTCTGTCAGATAATCATTCATTCTATCTGCAAATTGTTTACTGTGATCACCATATACAGCATTTGGCTAGACATTCCAGATTCTGACACACTGAAATCAGTTTGGTATATTAAGTTGTACTTCCCACATGCATTTAGTTCTGTAGAAACACACTGGGGCTAATATATTCCGGGGTTATTACTACTTTATTTATTCATACATGACCCTTTCTGTCAGTCTCACACTTCCTGCAACTTCACAGTTCAGGTTGCTACTTCTAGGCTTTGTTCACATGTTAGACTAGTGGTGATTCAAACACTTTCCAACAGCCTCACTTCTGTCATGATTCAGCATTTCAACAGGGGATATATCTCACATGTGACTACCTCAGATTCTGAAGCTGTACTCTTGAGACTACTGCAGGTTATACTATATTTAATTAATGGTGGGACATCTGTATGACAGCACTGTTTAATTCTATCAATTATATTTCCAGTTACACTTGCATACTGATGAACTTGTTGCAGCCATACCTGCAGACTTTCAAATCTTGCTTGCACATTATATTACTTTTAATCAATACACTGCAGTGTTCTGATACATGCTACAGTATAATATTTATTTACAAGTACTGGGTGGGGTTACTAACCTGCACGGTGGCGCATCCGCACCAGCCTACGGGCATGCATCTCGCGATTCATAGAGCGGACACCTGCAGCTGTAATACAAAAGAAGTAATATTGGACTACACATCCCCATGGTATCAGCTAGTTGAAATCCTTACATACATAAGTAAAATGTAACTTACTCAGTAGTGGGCGTTGGGCATATCCCGTCCTCCTGGATCCATTCGACAACTGGTCTTGCTTGCGTCGCTTCAAGTCCGCATGGTGGTGACGGACCTGCTCACCAGTGCGTGGAATGCCAGTAGCACTGGTCAGATCACGAGCCAACTGGTCCCATGCCTCTGCCCTATATGCTCCCCATGAGACCTGGCCCTGCATGAGTTGGGCCTCGTGATGGTGGACAAGGAGCCAGACCATGTATCTGGACTCCTCAACGCCCCAACGCTGTGCTCGAAAGCAACGTCCCTCACCTACTCCACTCATTCTGACTGCAGCTCTGATCTACAATCGCTTCTGCTGTGTATTCCGCCTATGGGGCTTATATATGCCGATTTTCCGCACATTTCTCTGATTGGCCGCTTTGGAATTGTATCTACTTCACTGAAAATGCTTTATCATGCTCCATTCTGGATTTTATCCCATATATATGCTATTTCTGCATTTCTAGGTATTGCTGTCATGGCTTCGTGGTTTAGTATCTTGACTCTAGTGCATGGTATCCTGGGTTCGAATCTGGCAACTGATTTTTGATTTTCCTGACAGAAATGAGTTGAGACCTGTCAATCAAACATGCCAAAAGCACTTTTAAGCACTTAAAACCAGGTCTGCGCTGCTTTGCTGAGCTAACGCATGCGCACTGGCAGTTAGCTTGTGGGAGCGCAAACGGTGTGCGCTGGGATAAACCTTAATTGGCTAGTGACACACATGTTCAGCTAAGCACAGCTAGTTGCAAACGGTTTCACTCTGTTAAACCGATGCCTAGCAACAGGCACGCAGTTTACAGCTTTTTAAACACTACTCAGCTACGGGCACTCCGTCTCACAGCAGCTTACCTATCAGTACATTTCTGACTATTTTTGTTATTGTGTTACTTCAGAATATGTGCTCCGTTTCATTCCATTTTACAAAAGGGAATACATTTACATGTGTACAATACTGTCAGGGGACTTTTTAGTGCTTATTTACAAAAAAAAAAAAGGTTGTTGTGGGGGCTCGAACCCTGCCTGCCTACTCTTAGGCCAGCAACTCTACCACTAAGCTATTACTTCTTGGCTTACTTTGCATATTTAGTTCTTATATCCTTTTCCACTGATTGCTAACTGTGATTGCGCTAGTAGCACACCCGCGCACACAGTAGCAAACATTTACGGGGTTTGATACAAACAAAGGTTTTAATTTAATTTTATTACATCTCTTCACTTTATACAGTGATGGTCTATCGGGGCATGTGTTGTGTAGTGTGTTTATGCACATTTCCATGGCCTCTCGTGGCTGTTTACTTTCAGCCATTCTAGTCTTCCGGTGTCCGCTTGCAGGGCTTAGCCTACAGACACGCTTCTACTCTCTTACACGGACCGTGTAAGAGTTACTAGTGTGATTCAGCATGCCTTATGCACCTCATGCATATGCATGACATGCTGACATCACACAGTTTCACTGCAGCCTCCGTGTAAGAGTTATAACTCTTACACGAAGGCTTCCTGAATCTGGCCCAAAGTAATTGAATAATTACCTCATCATTTAAACATATAAATTAAATGCAATCAATAAAGCAATCAAAAATACATCTTTTTATATAAGCTTTTAAAGAAACCTTTTCAGAAAAGCCTTCTCAAAAAAAGCTTATTCTAAAAAGCATAATCAAAGAATGGACAGGCACCTAAACAATAACACTCACACACAATGTTCAAAACTTATAAAATTGTGTGAAATAAAAAAGTATATGACCAAACAGTGTACTAAATAACCAGGATGTACTGCTGAGAAATGTAATACATATATTCATTGGTAATTTATAATACTAAATAAAATATAAAATCTACTACAAAAATATAACATATATTTATAAGAATTTATATACTAAATCTATATAATATGTATGTATAAGAACAACCTAATAATATATATAAAAAAAGTAAAAAATACACATAATAATAACATGCCCTATTCATCTTAATAAACTTTTTATTTTCAAAATACAACTAATAGAACAACTTTCATTCAAACCTGGGAAATTATAAGCATTTAACCTTATCTGCCATAAAAGCTCTAGTTCATCAAGTCTAAGTGAATCAGAACCACCCCGAAAATTATGAAGAACTTGATCTATTATAGTAAATTTAAAACTATGGTTAGGGAACTGGACTATATGTTTTGCCAACGCATTTTCAACTTTCTGTTTTTTAATAGCGTACAAGTGCTCGTACATTTGCGGCAGAAATTTGTATGTAGCGTACTTACCCATACAGTTAGCAAGTAATGTACTTCTCTGTGGACATTGCCTGCAGATTAGCTGGAGGAAACTCTTGATCCAATACTGCTTTTACTCCGGAAAGAAACAGTGGATGAAATATAGAGTTCCACAACAAAGTAATGCAAACCTTTATAATTAGCTGATAAACGGCGACGTCACAGTGTGGGTGGATCAGCAGGAGAGGGAACTACTGATTTGACTGTGTCGAAGGTACGTCACGACTGGGGAGACCTATTCCAACTCAAAGGATGCGATACTAAAGAATGGGGGATGGGTTTCCTGCACTATGCTAGGGAAAGTGAGATATGTAGAACTAACTAACTTCTTGTTGCATTCTGGTAACCACAGATGGCTGGGATGAGTTTACAGGGCTAAAGAAACACTTGCAGTTGAGTCGTATAGTGCTCGAGCCTGGAGTTTTCCTTTAAAGAAATCCCAATCCCTTCGAGCTACACAGTCTAGGGACCTGAACCTTGTCACCACAATAAACAGGACATGCTGGAGGGATAGATTCATGTCCCAGAGACTTCCCATACTCTGGAACAGGCTACCCATCTATGTCAAGCAAAGTTCTTCATTAGCACTCTTCAAGAAAAATCTTGTTGAGTGGATGGGAAACAGGAAATACACCCTGGGGATCACTTCTGTGTCTCTGCTCGACAGTGGCACAGGAAAATAACTTTCTTGGGTGGTGTAAGCCAGGGAACCTTGTTGGGTAGGCTTACGTAGGCCCTCGGGCCATTAGCCTAGTATCTACCTATGAACCTATTTATCCCAGAAATTGTGGTATTGATTAAAGCTGAAAAGAATCTAAGAATGTCCAGTTCATTTATTTTTTTAAGAATTAGGAAATAAATTATTTAAATGAAATTAAGAACAACACTGAGATCATTTATACAGTTAACTCATGCTTTATGGATTTCCCCTTTCATTATAGGTCATCTACATATGTCACATGTGAATTATTTAAATTGCAATCAGCAGCAAAGTCATCCATAAACTAATAGGAAAACAGTGAAAAATGAAGAGCACTCACATGGTACACACAGAAATGTTGGAGCTAGCCAAAAGGTATGCAAAGTAAATCAAAGTGCAGAATCTGGAAATGTTGTTTGCAAATATTAGCAAACAGATGACCACTGTGTTGAATCACATAGATAAAGCAGCATGATATTTAGGAACTGATTACAGGATGTAAGATTGTATTTTATGTTTTGTGACTGACTTCAGCATGAATGCTTTGGCTCAGTTATGTTTTAGTATCTTTTAGCAGCAGCACATTGGCACAGCAGACAGCATTTTGACCTCACAGCAAGAGGCTTCCTGGTTCAATTCTTAGCTGGGGTGCCTTCTGTGAAGAGTCTGCATGTCCTCCTTGTGTTCCTGTGGGTTTCCTCTGGGTGCTCTGGTTTCCTCCCACTTTCCAAAGACATGCAGTAGGTGGACTGGACACTCTAAATTGGCCATAGGTGTGAGTATGCATGTATGTCGTATGGAAGAACAACCAAGGCAGGGCAAGCTACCCAGAGGTGTGAACCATTGCTCTAGATGATTGTCATTATTGAAGTGATATGCTGATCCCATGTGCAAAACTGGAAAAAAGAGATTGTGGATGGCTGGCTCTAGGCCAAGGTGTGTGTGTGTGTTAAAGGGAGGAACTGACTGAGAAAACCAGGACAGCACTAAACAGACTGAAAACACTTACAGATGGGAAATTCCCTAACTTGGCCACTTTCCCATCTGACCAAAACACTGACATATTGTCTTCCCTCTAAAATTGAAGCATTATTGTGTCAGGAGATAAGGTTCTGTAGACCAAATTGCAGTAGGGTGGCAGAAAAATTAAATGCAGGCATTTTATAATTGAATTACTAGTCTCCATGAAGACCTTTGTCTGGAAACTAGTTTATTAGTATTTAATACTGCCATTTAGAGTTACTTGGAAGCACCTACTAGTGCTCACCCAGGTTAGAGGTGAGAAAAAGATAGAGTGGGGAGTAAAGGTCATATAGTCCAGCAAAAGTCTCTATCACTAATATATAGGAGTGGAAGAAATGATATAGGATATTTGGAGTATCATTTCTGACTTGTAATGATATTGATAATCTGCAAATTTCCTAAGCCTACTGATCATATCTCTCAACTGTCCAGAGGATTGAAGTCGGTAAATAATGACAGACATTTGAGTTTCAGACTTCAAATCATTTAGAAAATGCATACTAATGCAAAACCTGTTATCAGCTCTCTAAGTTTATAAGATCAATATTTAAAATCTCTTTTGGATCTCCCCTTCCCATTAATTTTGGTTTTGTCCAGAATTTTTGTGATAAGAGTTTGAGAGGTATGCTAGTAATGCACTGAAGAAAAATAACTGCAAGGTAAGATTTCTTTTAAGAGTAACCAGAAGCACATAACATGCCCATAGAAATATTTATTATTTATTAATGTTGTTGACTAGATTTGTGCTCTGTCTAGTCCCACCACCACACACACTGGTAAGCAGTAAAGATAAAGAGCTCTTAAAAAATATACCTGCAAAAGAAGAAAGCAAAGTTACAGCGGTCTGTGTATCAGAGCTGAAACCTTTTCATTGTCGGCTAACACATAGTTTGGAGTTGGAAAAGCTGATTAAGCAGTAAGAAATATTTGGGGCTGAACTGGCAGCTGCAAATTAGGTTGAGGAACACAAATACTATGGGCAACAAAAAGTATTGTTGACCAGAAAATCAGCATCTCTTGGACAACTGAAATGTGCGACATCAAGGCATTGGTCATTTCAGTTTATATTTTTGTGTTCACTTGTACACATTAAATAGCAAAATATATTGCTTCACTTAACAGAGTTACTCTAGCAGGTAATATGCAAATGAATAAAGAGCAACACTGTGTGCAGATGGGTAAAATATCAATATGACGTGCTATCAACTCTGCTTTATTGTTAGTAATGAACTTATTTATTTACTTATTTATTTAACATTTGTTTACCAGGATAGTTCGACTGGACAACAAGTGTCCATTTTCAGTGGAGTCCTGGGGAGAAAAGCTCCACAGAGTTACAGAGAGTAAAAAGTAGATAACAAAAGTGCAGAGTAAAATGCAATTGAAATACAATACAATACAATTGACCTTCATATTAATTAACAGATTTGCTAGATACTTACACATGTGCAAAATTGCTTAGGTAGAGCATAGAGTCAGTGGAACAATGTACATCATGGCCAGCAAATGAATGATAGCCTAATATGAGGTGGGTAGAGGGAGGGTCATTACAGTTACATAAATGTTTTCCATAAAGGTGCGATTTAAGGAGTTCTTTGAATGCGGTAGAATGGTTTAGTAGCCTGAGGTCTGGTGGTAGGGTGTTCCATGTTTTTGCAACTTCATTAGGGAATAGAAAATTCCCTGAGCTGTTTTTACATGGAATTACTTCAATTAGGGCTTTGTTACTGGATCATAGTTCCCTGTTGGTGCTATAGAAGTTTAGGAGGCCTACTAGAGTAGGGGTTTTATCTAGGTGGTATAGTATTTGATGGGCTAAGTTGAGCTGGTGGTAGTGAAGTAAGTTTGGACATTCTAGCCAGTGCAGTTTTTGTAGGGATTGGCAGTGGTGACAGCGTGATTTAGTGCTGGTTGTAAACCTAGCTATTTTGTTGTAACATGTTGAAAGTTTGTTCAGGTTAGTTTATTTAGATTTGTTAACACTGGGGTTGCATAGAATAGTGCTGAAAAGAGTTCGGGCTATGGCAGCTCTGGATTCAGAGTTTAAGAAGTTTTTACTACGATAGAGGCATCCTAGCTTTTTGTGGACTTTGGAGATGGTTAGGGATATGTGTTTACTGTATTTAAGGTTATGGTAAATTGTAAGACCTAGTAGTTTGACCTCGGAAACTGGTGTTATGAGGGTCTTATTGGCAGAGAGAATGGAGAAGGTGGAGTCATTGGTCTCTATAGGGTGGAATAGTACTAGTTGTGTTTTTTTAGGGTTCAGTATGAGCTGAGAAATTTTTATCCAGTTTTCTATTTCTGAAAATGATTTTTGGGCTTGGATTTGTAGGAAATGGATGTTGGGCGCAGAGCAGATTAGGGTAGTGTCATCCGCATATTGGACTATATCGGCTTTTGTGGTTGCTAAGTGGAGTTGGTTTGTAAAAATGTTGAAAAGAAGGTGGCCCTGTATTGAGCCATGAGGTACACCACATTTGACTGGGAGAGAGGGGGATAAGGAGTTGAGCCATTTGACAGACTGAGAGTGGTTATCTAGGTAGGTACTGAACCATTGTAAGGTAGAGTTGTCAAGGTTGAGTTTGGAAAGGGAGGATAGGAGTTTATAGTGTGAAACTGTGTCAAATGCTTTGGATAGGTCTAGGAAGGTACTGGAGGCAAGTTTCCCTTGATTTCTGTATGAGTCTATGGTGTTGGTGAAGTTAATTAGGAAAGTGGTGGTACTATGGCATGGTCAAAATCCATGTTGGGTTTTGGAGAGCAGGTTGTTGGAGAGTGGATGGGAGAGGAGTTGGTACTGGATACATCTTTCTAGAATTTTTGTAAGAGGTGAAAGGATTGCGATTGGGCAGTAGTTGGAGGAGTCACCTTTATGAAGGGGGATGATGTATGAGGTTTTCCATAAGGATGGAACATAGTGTTCATTAATGGCTCTACTTATAAGTATTGCAATTGGGTAAGCAATGGCCCTAGATGCAAGTTGTAGGTATTTGGCTGGGAGGTTGTCAACAGTGAAGGTAGCTGGTTTGAGTTTTGCTAGGAGTTTTTGAATGGTTAATATAGATACTGGTTTGAGTGAGAAGGGGTGATTGGGGTGTTCTTTGATTGAGCTTTGAGGGTTGCTGGGGGGATAGTGGGGTTTGAATTATTTAAGAGTTTCAGTATGGAGGATGTGAAGTAGTTATTGAAGTTGGAGGCTATGTCAAGGCTAGTGCCTTCTATATAAGCTGGTGGTGTGGTGTTTTTTCCGGGTTGGAAGATATTGTTCACTGCAGCCCAGAATTTTTGTGGGTTGTTGCTATATTTTCTTTGTAGGGATATATAGTAATTATGTTTGTATATTTTAATCTTTCTTTCCCCTATTTCTAAGTTCTAAAAAGGCTTGTCTAGTTGTGGGTGTTTTATGTTGTTGACAGGATTTCCAAGCTCTGTCCCTTTGTTTTAGTAAGGTCAATGTGTTTTTTTGTAACCAGGGGGCAGGATTGCTATGTATTCTAATTGATTTGATTCGGGCTAGTTGATTTAAGATCCTTAGGAATGTAGAGTTAAAGTATTCTACTACATTGTCCAGTGGGTGGGTTTTGATGGGAGCCCAGTTACAGGATTGTAAGGTTTCTGCGAATATGTCTGAGGAGAAGTTCTTGTGGGAATGGGTTTGTAGTACGGATAGTGGGTTGTAACATGTAAGTTTCTGTCGAAGGATAAAGGTTGGATTATGGTCACTGAGGGAATTGGGTAGTGTACCGCAATGGAGGGCAGTGTTGGCCTGATTAGTGAGGATCCAGTCTAATATGGATTCCCTTTTGGTGGACTTATCTATACATGTGGGTGTTTGAATGAGCTGGGTGAAGTTATATAGGTTATTGTGGTAGGTGAGTGACGGGGAGTGAATAGAGTTCCAGTTGATGTTGATATCGCCTAAGACTATGGTTTCATGGTGGAGGGAGTGGGAAGTCCAGTGGAGTACTGATTCTAGAGTGTTTATGTTGTCACCTGGTGGAATATAAATGCTGAGTAAGTTTAGATGTTTGTGCTGGTTTAGGAGGAGTGAGGCTAGTATTGTCTAAATAAATTCATTTACAGCCAGCCACTGCCAGTGCTTTATAAAGTGTATCATTTTTTACGAGTAAGAAGTTCAAGAAAATAGGATTTTATAAAAGTTATCACATCAACAGGAGCACGAGATTTTATAACTGGACTTAAACTGGTGTTTCAGTGCAGAGTGTGTATTTACAGAGCAATGTTAAATTTGGGAACACTTTCACCATTATTTTAATGTTAGTATCCCACAATTCCATCTAAGTGAGTGGAGTTACGTTATTATGCATGCAAAATTTATGTCAATTAGTGTCCTGTTTTTGCCCAGTTGTGCCTACTTTTCATGGGCCTTTGTCCAGATTTTTCATATCTATAGGTTGAGAGGTATGGTGGTATGACTAGACTCTGGTAAAATGTTTTTATTTATCAAGTGAAACATGCCTTATGTTGCTTTCCAGCAATCATTTTAAAAAGATGCACGGTGCTTCTCCGAGTATTTTTTCAACAGTAAGAAGTAATAGCCAAATATAGGCAAGAGAAACATTTCACTTTATTTCTTATCTGGTTTCTGGCTTGTATAGTAGTGCACTGGCTGCCCCCTGCTCTATTCTACTCTGCTGATGGGGACACAGGCATTATAAATGAATGATTTGGGGAATGCCATAACATTATGTTTTAAAAACTAATGTCAGGAAATTCAAAGTTGGTTTTAAAACTGCCAAAAATTGTAAACTAGAGCCCCTGTTGTGCCATGACCCAGTTTAAAGTAAAAAAAAAAAACTTAATCTTACAAAAACAGTGACCTCTCGAATTATAAAGCCATTTGCATTATCAGTCAATGTAACATGTGCATAAACAAAAGAATTGCAGTGCCATCCCATGATATCTAAAGCTCCTAAATAAACTGTATCATCATATCATGGATGCTATATTGGTGTTTGTGACCTTATTAATATAAATATACAGAGCTTGCTTTACTTAAACATCTCTCTCACCCTCCTACTATTAAATAATAGCATAAGACCAGAAAGTCAAGCTTCTGCTTCCTTTACACAGTAAGTGGTGTTAAAGGCCATACTGTCACTGATGCATCGGGTGGTAGTCGTAATCTCACGGTTCACATAATCTTAACAGTAATTGGCAAATAGTGGTGCTGCGCCTGTATCCAAATAAGCTAAGCATGAAAAAGTAGTAGTATTTTCATAAAGTCTTATCCCAGTGATGGAACACCCACAGATGGTTTGCATATCTTAACTCGTGTAATCTGAGAAAAAAATAGTGTAGGTATGTGCAAAAGAAGTCACATGTATGTAAAGGTTTGAATGCGTTTGGACATTTCTGCTGGGTGTGTGTGGGTGCCAGCTAGCATGGATTTCTCAAGAACTTTAAAGAGAACTTCCACTCAGCTGAGCACCACTAGCCCACAGCCTAACTAACCTGCTTCGGGGTTTCTATTATTTATTGTAAACTTATAGGGAAACCCTGTTTGGGCTTTTACAAGGTTGGAAAGGGATAAGACAGAAAAGTTAGAAATATGAGTGAGAGAAGACAAGTCACACACACAAGAAAGACAAGAGGATTGTGCATGAGGAGGTAGGAAATGAGGGGCAATATGTTTTTCTGGGAAAGACCTCCCATTTTCCATTTTTTAAGAAGGAAGTTGGGGAGGAGTAAGAGCAGAGGACATAGAAGAGAAGATTAGGAAAGAACAAAGGAACACATAAACATAACCATAAATGATAGACAACACAGACAGGAGCACAGTGGTGGTGTGACAGTGGAGGATGACAAGACATACAGATGGCAACTAACACAAAAGGGAAGGGAAGACAGTTTGATAAGCAGCTACCATCTTAATCTGGAGAACTTCAGTTATCCTTCTTCTCTGATAGACCTGGAGAAGGGAACCACAATGTTGTGGGGGTAGAGGCATTCTGTGGCTTGAGGATCAGAGCCAACTGAGAAAGTGAGTCTTTGATCCACTGGAAGAGAGAATGTAGGGGTTGCAAGCACCTCTCCACTGCCCTTTCAACAGGTACCTCAACCAAGCCATGAAGCCCATGGTGTTTATGGCTTACTAGGCCGCCACTCACTGGGTGGCCCATGGGCTACAGCAACAAACATCCACCCTATGAAGACATCCTTATCTGGGCAGGGGCTGTTGGGGAATGGTCAATCACTAGAAATGCAGAAAAATGTAACATGAAAGGGAGAGAGAGAGAGAGAAAAAAGAAAATAAGAAAGAGGGAGAGAAATCGAGACAAAAAATATAATCTAGTGCTTTGAAAATATTGTAATTTATTTAATAAAATGCAACCAAACATTTATTAATTTATTCAGAAATTGCTATAAAGCTTTGTTAACACTTTTCAGTCAATATTTGAATGACTGCATTCTGTGAAATACTGATGGTACTTGTTATTAATGCATATGTCCTATGAATAAATAACTGCTTTATAATTAATGGATTTTGTCAGCAGTAAAAAGGGTTTAGTACTAATGTTTAAGTGACAGATAATGTTGTCACTACCAAGGAAGGCTTTATTAATATAGAATGCATTTCCTTGCATGTACCCTAGTTTGGTCTATGTGCATTCAATACTGTACCTACGTTTTGTGCCAATATAACCTGTTTGTCTGTCTGTGTCTACATATTATGTTTGTTTATGTGCCCTTAAAACCTTCCCTTCTCCATCTATCCCTCCCACATCCATTCTTCAATATCCACCCAGCTACCCTTCTTCTCCTTATATGAAAAATGAGAACTTTTTTCACAAAAAAAAAATATACCTTTCTATCTCTCCCCCAGTCAATGCTTATGGTAATCCTTGTGTGTTTTCCTCTTCTTGATATTTTCCCATTCCTAACTTTTCTACCTCACCATTTATATGATGAACTGGGTGGACACTTTTCTGTGTTGGCCTTCCTTGACCTGTATGTCACTGCACGTGGCAGCAGTGAGGTGATCTATTGTACTCAGGAGGTGCATAGTCTCAAGCACTATCCAAGCACACTTGTGCATGTCATTCCTGTCAGACTGTGTGCACTTTGCTAGTGTGACTCCTCCATTGTCATCCATTGATCCTGCCTAATGCCAGTTGGACCCATACATGGTTCTACTAATTTACTATATTAGTGTTATAAGTCCTGATTCATATCTAAGCAGATGTGAGCTATTCATGGAAGATTACTAGGCTAATGGCTTAGGGGTTCTTACAAGCCTAGCCAATATAATCTGATTTTACTCAGTATATGGCCCCTAGGGGCAAGAGGATGGCATGGATTTGTGCCTGTACATTGAGTATCTTAGAGATTGCCCCTGTCCATTAGGGACACTGGCACTACCCCAGGTGTGAATTTGTAATTCCCCATCCATTGATCCAAACTGCATTTGAAGAGGCCAGGGAATGGCTCTGTATAATATGTATAAGAAGCCTGCTCCAAAGAAGGGGCAATCTCTGAGACACATATCTGTCTCTTCAGCAAGTTTTGTTTGAGTCACTGGCTAAATTTAGATCCCTAGACTGGGTGATCATCATGCTGTTTGACGTGTGGATGTGTAGCATCCATTAAGGCTGGATTTATGAGTGGTTGTAGGTCAGACATAGGTCACCCATTATTAGTCATCAGGAGACAGAGTCAAGGGACATGCTTTTAGCATAAAAGCCCATCCAAATAGTTCATGCTGTTTATGCGATATGTTTTCTTTGTGAGGAACTTCTGATGTTGTTCTAGCTGTAAGTGTCTAGTCAAGTACATGCCAAATGGTGCATTGTACTTGAAAATCGATATAATTAGGGCTGATTACAGTGGGACTATAATTTCCTTGGATCTGGATGCCATACATTTACTTATCAGTTGTGCCACATAAAAGGACTTCCTCACCACTGTGGACAAATAGCAGTCAAAGTTTAGGCTACTATCTATCTGTGTACCTAGATCTCTCAGCTTTGAGTTTACTCTTAAAGTTGTGCTATTGATGTTGTAATTTGTAGGGGTATTTGACTTTCCAAATGGTTCAAGAATGCATTTCTTCACTTTTAGTTTTAGGCCATCATTCTGGCACCAATCATTTGTCTGACCTAGACCCTCCCAAAGGATATCTACATTGTTGGAGGATTCAATGATTGCCCCCATCTTGCAGTCATTGGCAAACTTTGTCATCCAGAGGCCTTCCAGATGAGCCTTGACTTCAGAGAAATATATTTCAAATACGAGTGGTCCCAGCATTGAACCCTATGGCACACCAGTATTAACTGACCTCTTGCTGGATCTGGATTCACACACTTTAAACTCATGCGTCCTGCCCATGCGTCAACTGGCTATCCATCTGGTGACATAGGGATTTATGCCTAGTTTTGTGAGTTTATTTACAATACCTGAGTGGGGAACTGTGTCAAATGCCTTCACCAGGTTGAGGTAAGCGGGACATACTGTTTCACCATCATCCATGGCCTTAGTGACAAAGAAATCCACCAGATTCAGTAGGCATGCCCTACCATTGACAAAGCTGAATTGGGTTGGGTCCAGTGTTTGGAGACTTCCCATATCATTTTGTATCAGGTCTATGATTATTCTTTCCATGGCCTTATACTGTATATAAGACTAGTCAAACTTATGGGACTGTAATTTCACAGGTCCCCCTTTATGCAGAGGGATGACTGTTGCTGTCCTCTGCTCTACTGGGACAAAGCGTGTCCAAAGGCTGTGGTTAAAAAGAGATCCTAATAAACATGATAAGTCCAGATTTAAGCTGTTTAAGCAACTTGGTATATCGTCATGCCCCACTGAAGCCATGTTTTTAGCTTTAGAGACCACAATGGCAACCTGCTCTTTGGTGATAATTGGTAGTGGAGTGGTGGAGGTTATTTCCTTGGGCAAACTGGGGGTGGTGGTGAGGTGAAATTTGAGCTGAATTTGTCAACTAGCAGATTTGCTATATCTTCCATCTGATTATAGGTGATATCATCTACAACTAATTCCACACATTTTGGATGTTATCCTTAAAACTGCAGATATAACTGAAAAATGCCTTATTGTAATCCTTAGCTTTGGATGCTATTTTTACCTGTAAGTCAATTTTCAGAGATTTGACTAGTTCCCTGATTCACTTGTACAGACTAATAAGGGACTTTTGCTCTGATGTGCACACTCCCTCTTACTTCTCAACAGGATCTTCTTTCTTTTGTTGTACAACTTATTAAACCCAGGGGTCCACCAGGGTAGTGTGTTTTGAACCGGGTTTATTTCAGTCTGGTACTGCTGTTTCTATGCAATTGTTTATACAATTGTACAAGGTTTATACAGTTGTATAGGGCTTTTGTGTATGCCTCTGCATAGTTTTCTGTGTTTTCTGGATTTGGGGAGCTTGGAAACTAGCTATGCCATCCTTTAATAGGGATTATGTTACCTTAGAGAAGTTCTTGAAGTTTTTGGGGTTAGGTGGGGGGATTAGTTTTTACCTTTATTTCAAGAGAGACTGCATTGCAATCTGACCTTACCAGAGAGTACATCACACTGGGGTGGCGTAGCACTCTTCCATATTTGTGAGTACCCGATCTAGAATATTTGATCCCCTAGTGGGAGTGCAGACTGGCTCCCGCAAGGCATTTGAATTTACAAAGTCAAGAAATCTCTGGACCTGCATGTTAGTGATCATGTATGCCTCCCAATTAATGGAGGGGTAGTTAAAATCACCCATGAGTTTGGTATTGGGCTGGATGGTGAGTGATTCTAGTAACTTTAGGTATGATGTATGAGTTTCCTGGTTCATGGTGGGGGACCTTTAGGTAGTAAGAATACGGTAATGGATTTTTCCCAGGATTAGTTAGACATGGAGTAGCTCAAGCAGGTGATTGTTTGCTTAGCCTTGTGGTGTGCTTATCCTTAATGTAGAAAGATACACCTCTGCCTTTTGCTCTTTCATGTTCAATGGGTGGACATTATAGCCAGGCATAAAACTGAGAGAGACTTAAGTTTGCACAGTATGGTTGATAGTTAGTGTTGTGCTGCTGTATGAATCCCTGGCCTAGGATTTTAATACAGTGGCTTGTAGGGCTTGTTGGATTATAAAGGAATTTGAATTCAGAATGTTGTTAAATACAAAGGTTTATGCCATGGTGGTGCAGCGGTTAATGTTGTCACCTCACAGGAACAGGTTCTCCCGTTTTATTCTCGGCTGGAGTACCTTCTGTGTGGAGTCTGCATGTCCTCCCTGCGGTTGAGTGATGTTAAAGACATGCAGGTAGGTGCGTGCGTGAATGGGCGTGCCTTCTTTGAAGGCTGGGCATCGGGCTAGCAACTCGGCACTGTAAAAATCCACTACCAACCATTAGCAGACGGGAGTTTCCCTGAGGTGACCCCTAACTGGGAAAAGCCGAAAGAAGTTAAATACAAAGGTTTATTTTAGGATGCTGTCTAAATTAAACCAAATATATCATGCACATTCTATTTACTTATTTTGACAATATAACTTAAATTTAGATTTTGTGATATTATTCACAAAAATCTTCATCAGTGAAGAATTTAAATAAAAGACATCACTGTAAACAACTGCATAGACATGCATTACTTCTCCCAATGATTTAAACAACTGTACTTACAATTAATATGCTGAATAACTACATGAGTAACACTTATTATAATTTAATACGACAAAAAAATCTATGGGTTTCAAGTCAAAATAAGTCAAAATAGATAGGTCCTTTTTTGGACCAACACTGTTCATATGTTTCAGAAAAACAGATTTGGAACAATGCAGAAACAGTAATGATTTCCATGCATTTGAAACCTGAAGGTGTTTCTTTATGGAAGGTAAATAAGTATTAAATAATAAATATGGTTTGTTTTAGAACACTATTTTTGTTTATCAAAAATGAAGATAAATGTCAAATTTGAACACACATTCATTCTCTGATTGCCCACCTAAGCCAATTCAGGATTGCAGGGGACCATATCCTACAGTGGTAGTCACTTGGAGCAGGGAAAAGTGGTTGTCTTGAACAGAGTGTCAACTGCCAACCCATTTGAAAATAAATACATGCCTTTTTTATACACCACATATATAGTCAGGACATACTGCCTATGTGGCTTCTCACTGTGCACTGCCAATGATTACTTTCATTTGGGAGATTTGTCTTTTCTTCAAGTTTGTGTGACAGGGAGAGCTGGTGTATAAGCATGTTTGGGTGTGTGTGTCAGGGTATTGTGCATTTCAGATTTATATTTGATATTTTGAGGTTCAGATGTGTGTGTGTGTATGTGTGTGTGTTTAGCTCATGGAGTTTATCTAAGGTGGGAAGCTGTTTGGTCACCACTTTCATAATTATATTATAGTCTTCTCTGCCATGGGTAAACAATGAAATATTGTTTCGTCCAAAACACTGTATAATTCTCCAGTGTGGGTGCATGAAGAAAACTTCAGCACTCCTTGCACTCCTGAAAATGAATCCACTAGTAGAAGCACAGAATAGCAAACAGAACTGATTTTGGCAACCATCTTCCTCAGCTAAATATATGTTCTAGATTCATAGGAAAGTAACAGGCAATCAATATATGGTGGTTCAGGCAAATGTGCAGGAAAGCAGAAGACATTTCCAGAATCTGGTGAAGACGATTTCGGACATACAGAGAGAAGACAAGATGATACAAGGGCATCCAGCAAAGAGAAGGATGGACTGTGTGATAGAAGATCTGCGACAAGAAAGATCGAGACAGTTGACACGGCACTCCAATTCCGTATAAAAAAATGGGGTTGTTGTTGTTGTTGATGATGATGATGATGATGATGACTCAATCTACACACCATTACAAGCTTTGCCAATAATGTATGTTCAAAAGTTCCCTATTGTTTCAAGAAGGAAATATAAGATAGACATAAGGGGGGAGAGAACCTGAGGCTGCCCATGCAGTTATCGGAATTTAGTTTGAATGTGGCAAAGCTCACCACTCTCTACCTAGTCTCTTTACCTGACATGTTGTGGCATTTTGCTCCAGATGTGCTGGATATGTTGTGATATTAATCTATCATGTCGACGTGCTTTATTTTTTATTTGATGAATGTTTAGGTCTATAGCTGAGTGTTTGAGAAGCCATTTGTTCTGAGAAGGAGTAGGAGATTAAGGTATGACAGCTTTTTCATGTCTGAAAGTCTTGACACAGACCCCAAAAGAGGAGTCTATAAGAGATCAAATACAGATAAGGACTACCAGTCTATCTGGGTAACTGAAGATCTTGAAATCATTGACCATTTTAGTTAGGAATCTCTTAAGTCTCTCAAGCTGAGTGACATATTTAGAAAAGCATATGTCAAAAGGGGCAATATATCTTCATAGTTTCATAGGTTAGTACTAGGCTATTAGCCCTAGGGCCTATACAAGCCTAGCCATAAAAATTCCGTGTATATTTCTTCCCACAATAATTACTTCTATGGACCCCTGTCTAGCAGGGTGACTGACGTAATCCCCGGGATGAATTTCCTATCTTCCACTTAATTGTCAAGGTTCCTTTTGAAGAGGGCCAAGGAGGTGCTCTGTTTGACATGTATGGGCAGTCTATTCCAGAGTATGGGGAGTCTCTGGGTCAGAAACCTATCTTTCCAGCATGTTTTGTTCATTGTTATGATAAGGTTTAGATCCCTGGAGCGTGTGGCTCTGAGGGATTGAGATTTCTTTAAGTGGAGCATGTCCAACAGCTCAGGGTTTGACATGGCCTTGTATGTTAAGCAGAGATCACCTCTGAGTAGATGATATGCCACAGAGTATAGCTGGAGTTTTTTTAGACGGTCAGCATAAGGCATCTGCTTTAGGCCTGTGATTCTTTTAATGAGGTATTTCTGCGTTTTTTCCAGCTGTTGCAGATGTCTTGTGGGGTACATACCAAACAGGCTGTTGTACTCTGTAATGGGTCTAATGAGGGATGATTACAGTGGGACAATGACCTCCTTTTTTCAGGATGAAAAGCCCTTAGTGATGAGGTGTGCCACATAGAAGGATTTCATGATTGTTTTGGCAATGTGGTTATCGAAGGTGAGACCACTGTCCACCTGTGTCCCTAAGTCTCTCATCACACTTTCAGTGTTTAGTGTACTGCTACCTTTGTGGTATATTCATGGGTACATGATTTTTCTCAAAGGGGATAACTATACATTTCTTGGCATTATGCTTGAGCCCATGGCTCTGGCATCAAGCATCTGCTTCTGTAGTGCCCTTTTGTAGAATATCCACATAATTTGGGGATTCAATAATGGCTCCCCATTTGCAGTCATCTGCGAACTTTGTTAGCCAGAGTCCCTTAGTGTTGGCCTGTACTTCAGAGAAGTAGATGCCAAACAAGAGCGGTCCCAGGACTGAACCCTGAGGTACTCCACTTGTCACTTGTCTGGAGCAGGATTTGGAGTTGGCAACTTTTACATTCTGGGTTCTGTCAGCAAGCCAGTTGGCAACCCATTGAGTGATGAAGGGATTTATGCCCAGCTTAGTACGTTTATCTATGATTCCAGAGTGGGGGATGGTGGTGAAGGCCTTGGCAAAGTCCAGATAGGCTGTGTGGACCGCCTTACCCTCATCCACAGCTCTTGAGACTGATTCGAAGAAGTCAATCAGGTTCAGGAGACAAGATCGGCCCTTCACGAACCCAAACTGGGTGGGGTCCAGTGTTTGAAGGTTGCCAGTGTCTTTGTTTATAAGTTCTATGATAATGCATTCCATGCCCTTGCAGATCAGACTCATCAGACTGATGGGATGGTAGTTCCTGGGATCCAAGGTGGATCCCCCCTTGTGGAGTGGGATAACTGTAGCTGTGCGCCACTCAATGGGCACAAAGCCTGAGGTGAGGCTGTGATTAAACATGACACTTAGGTGAGGTGCCAGTTCATTTTGTAGTTCATGTAGTACACAGCCCGGGATGTCATTTGGTCCCATGGATGCTATATTCTTAGCTTTGGATTGTGCGGTTTCTACCTGTGTGGCCATGATGACTGGAATTTGGCAATCTTTTGGTATTGAGATGGGCCCTTTAGAGGGTTAGAGGGGGGTAAAGTTGGCACTGAATCGATATGCCAGGATATTGGCAATATCCTTGGGATCAGTATATTTAATGCCATTCTGTTGTAGCTCAGAGCAGATCTGAGCATTGCCATTTAGATTCTTGACATAACTATAGAATGCCTTGTGGTTGTCTTTGGAATCTTTGGCAATTTTATTTTTGTAACTAGCTTTGGAGGATTTTATGAGGGATCTCAGCTTCTTACTGAGGCTGGTAAGGGAGTTTTTTGCATCCTGGGATTTTCCTCTTTTCTGCAACAGTTTCTTCCTTCTGTTGTATAGTTTGTTTATGGCAGGGGACCACCAGATTGGCTTCCTTTTTTGGAGGAGAGCATCTTGGTTCTATTTGGGATGGCACAATTCATGCACGAGTGGATGTGCTTGTACAGTGCCTTAATGTAGGATTCAGCAATCAAACTTTCAGCTCCCGTCTGCATGGGTGTCATGAAGCTTGTCACTTCTGACTTGAGTAGCATGAAGTTGGCTTTGGAGATGTTTTTTACAGAAGTTTCCTTACTGGGGGGTGGGGGTGGGATGTGGTTATCAAGGGTGATTAGCTTATGGTCAGACCTGAATAATGAGGGGGTGACCACTGGTGTGGAGCATCAATCTCCCATGTTGGTAATGACCAGGTCTAGGATATTGGAGCCTCTGGTGGGACAATGGATTAGTTGATCCAGGGCATTGGAATTTATGAATTCCAAGAACCGTTGGGAAATCACACAGTATTAGGGTGTTTGGTTGTATCTTAATATTTTCCAGCATGTTTAGAAAGGTGTAGTGAGAATCTTGGGGCATGGAGGGGGATCTGTAGCAAGCTACAGTTTGGATTGCAGTCTTACCTAGTGTTAGTTGCACCTGGTTTAGACTTCTAGCATTGAGTAGCATTATCTTCAGATTTTGCATACTTGTATCTGTTATGGTGGCGGTTTTGTCCTTTGAACCTTGCCTAAAAAGGCACTATAGAGGTGGCAAGAGCTTTAGCCAGTAACCTGAATCCCAGGATCAACAGGTGCAGACCATCTCTGGCAAAGCATCGTGGTTTGTCGATCATATCATCCCAGGCAGGCAGATACTGGATCCCCTTTGAATGACACCAGAAGCTTAGCCAATTGTTGAAGTCAATCATTTTGTCCTTATACTGTGGTATCATTCTGGGCGAAGCCAAGATGCTACTCAGGGCTAGAGTCATACCTGCCAGGGCCACATGATCTGAGATCTCTTCCATGTCTCTTTTCCATGTAGTCCAGGGAGGTACATCTCAAGTCATTCACTCCAACATGGACAATGCGTCTGATAAGATATGAGCAAAGGGTAATGAAGACTTCTTTGAATGCAGTGGAAATGCCTTTAGAAAATAGATGAGACGTAGAAAAACCTGTTTTGTTCTAATGTAGACATGTGATGGTCTGAAGATGAATTATTAACAGTACCAAGATCCCTTACTGCAGTGTCTGACTGGAGGGGTGTATCACCCATAGAGTAGGATGTAGAAGTGTTGTGTTTATCAAAATAAGCTATACTACATTTTGTTCATGTTTAGTTTGAGACCCTTGTCCTTGCAACAATTGTTAACAAACTGTAACATATTCTGTCGCAATTGTGAATCATGGGAACAGCAAACAATAACTGCACCACACAGGAATTTATGCTAACATTTGTAAGTCAGCCAATATTGCCTGCATGGGGAATAGTATCAAAAGCCTTGGTCAGGTCCAAACATACATTGTGCTCTGTATAACTGCTATAGACTGCTTCAGTGTGAGCTTTTCAATTAATTTTTGCAATTTAAAAAGGCAGGACCTACTTTTGACAAGGCTAAACTACTGAGGTTTCAGGATTTAGGGATTTTCCATGTTGAGTTTTAGGAGGTCAGGGATAATACATGCCATAGATACAAATGAGCAGATTTTTGCAGAAATGTCCAGATTTTTGCCATATACTTTTCATCTCTTTCTCAAAAAATCTGTGGTTTTCTGACAAATCATTGAGAGCTTAAGTTGCTAAATAATGACAGACATTTGAGTTTCAGACTTCACATCCTTCAGAAAATGCACAATAATACAAAATGTGTTATTCTATCAACGTTCTAAGTTTATAAGAGCAATATGTAAAATTTGTCCCTGTTTTGGGGCCTTTGTCCCACCATTATTTTTGTCATTGTCCAGATTTCTTGCACAAAGAGGTTGAGAAGTGTGCGAATGAGTCTGTAGTTTGCAGGGTCCATGATTGGGTAACCATGTAATGGTACTATAATGGCTATTTTTAGGTTTTTTGAATGTAACTAGTAAAAAGGCTTAGATTAAAGTGGTTAAGTAGGGGATCAGATAGGCAATATTTGTTACTGATAAACAAGCAAGCTGGAATTTTATCTGAGCCCATGGAGGACTGAGAAGATAGATATTATAGGGATGGCTGGGACTGTGGAATCTGTGGAATAAAATTTATAGTAAATTTGTCAGCAAGGACAAACACAGTGAAAAGATGATTCCCTATTGATTTATCGATAGCTTAGGTTGTCGAATGCATATTCATCAACACCTAAGTGTCGAATGCTTAAAATGGCGAATGGCCACATCATCGAATTCTTTCCTTGGGAAAGAATTTCTGTGGCCGTTCACGGGAATTTGCCCTTTCCCCAATGTAGAGTGGTCTCGAGTTATACTAGAGTTAGTATATTTAGTTGGGGGGGGGTGGGGGGCGAAGCCCCCCACTATGTTTGGGTTTTTATTTTGTTTGTGGATGGCCAAGTGAATGATTTGGCCGTTCGCTGTTTTTAGCTTTCAACACTTAGTTATTGTTTATGAGACACAAGAGGTACATTCTGATTTCAGGAATAAAACATAACAATTATGTTAATTTGAAGGGGGCTATAGTTTTAAATAAAAACAAACTTTGTGAGTTTCTATACTTAACTGTGTGAAAAAGGGGCTGCAATTTTTCTGCTTCAGTAACAACACTCTTGTGTTTCAGTGTGCCTACCACCCTTGGCATGAGAAATGCTGACTTTATCATAGAAGCACTTACTTGCTTGACCAAGGAGTGCTTAGGTTTCTGAATATTAGTATATCACTGTTTATATGTACTTCTGCATGCATGTGTGTGTGTGTGTGTGTGTGGGGGGGGGGGGTTCTATTTATGTAAAACGCATACACATCTAGACATACACACACAAATTCTGATTTGTACACCTTGAAAGTGAGTAACATAAAAAAAAATAAAGCAAAAATAAGACAATCAAAACAGAAAAGAAATTACTTTCCTTTACCAACTAGACATAATTACACAATGAACCCTATCCCTAGCTTCATAAACAGACCTAGTTTTTTGAACAGTGATAATCTTATGGAAAGTGGTTTTGGTAAGGTAATGTGTCAGTTTGGAGTTAGTGGCAGGAACAGGGTTAGAGTTAGTACACATGAGTAAGGTGGACAGGGTATCGAGCTGGGGTTAGTGGAAGAGGGATGGTAAGGGTTACACATGTAATGAGTAAGGTATCATCAAGACCACCTTTTGCTGCAAAACAAATAATCACTATAATTCAGTCCATTTTCTATTGAAGCTATAAACAGACAAAACAAAAAAAACAGAAATAGTACACCACCAACATGGAGGGCTGCAACAGCCTAGACACCCATAACTTAATATAAACTACCTCTGAGATCACACAGCAGTAGGGAAAAGTCTACCAGTCCAACACTAAATCATCCCAGTACCATTATTTTGCCTATCAAAATGGGAATCAATGTAAAAGTATGTCAATTTTCATTTTCATGATCTAAACACTAACAATACCACCTGAACCCTGACCATCTGAACCTATTTATATACATACATACACACACATATATATCTATATCTATATATCTATATATATATATATATATATATATATATATATATATATATATATATATATATATATGGTTTACTATGGTTTGTGCAAAAATCTGCTGCAGAAAATCAGAATGTCGTGCCCAACATTCAAATGGACGTGATAGTTGAACACACTTATGTGAATGCAGTAGTGCATTCGCATAAGTGTATTTGACTATCTGCACAGAGATTGTGGTACAGTGGAGACTGGAAATTCATCCATATCCCCACTGTAGTGCGATCTCAGAGTTAGAATATATTAGTAGTGGGGGGTGCACCCCTGCAAAAACGTGATATGTCATATAGGAGTCTGATTTACATCAGCTCCTGTACAGCTATCATATGATGGTTTTGGTAACAATGTTGACTCAAATGTGTCGATCATTTGGGTAGAAATTGTGGCCATTCAGAATGTTTGTGTTCAGTATTACTTTTCGTTGTTTTGAACGGCAAATGTTTTGCCATTCGAACAAACGATATTAAACATATATATATATATATATATATATATATATATATATATATATATATATATACATATACATATCTGTGTACACACACATATGTTTAATTTGCCAGTTCACTGAAAAATGATTCTTTCATGATTTCTTGGGAAAAGAAAGTCATTCCAATGTTGATGGATTATGCTCGCATACTATCCAAATGCATTATATACCAAACCCCAAACCAGGATTACATGGGAAAGTATTCTGTGACTTAACAGCATGTACTTAGGGTGTTGTTGTGTATGTGTGTGTGTGTGCACGTATCTATGTATGGTGAAATATATAGGTACAGGAAATGCATAAAGCAGTGATATAAGAATGGGATTTAACTTGAGCAGTCTATTCTACTTTACTACTCAGTGTCACTACACTCAGAAGAAAACATGACTTTAAACCTTTAACATCTATGTGTTGCATTTACTTAATTTTTATATCTGCACAAACGTGTGCCATGATCATTTCTTTGTTAGTAGAAGTGGTTGACACCCACATGCTGAGCTTGTAAAACTTGTTTTTAATTGAATAGCTAAGAAGATGTAAAGCAGAATCTCCACCCTTAGGTGGCAGAGGGATGACAGAAAATTTCCAGTCAGTTCCTGCTCACATGCAGATAAAATAAGAACATCAGTACTATGCAGTGTTTCTGCATGGCATTTATGAATAGTTTTTGCATGCATCATATGTCCATAATGCCTAACTGCCCATGGTAGTGAGAAGGAATGAGTCATTAAGCTCTCATTGTTAAGACTCGGGCATGGTACAGCAGTGCACACATGAGTTACATCTTATTGCTGCATGTTAAGTAACATACATAAAGGAATGTTAATGAGCACTTTCCCGTGGCATACTGTGCTTTTCACATGATTCAGACACAAAAGAGAGACATGGGAGGGAAATCTACATGCCAAGACACCATCTGCTCCTATGTTATTCCTATAACAGTCCCTATATGAGGGCATGGTGAACTAAGTGCTCCCTCCAGTATGCTGAAGGGAGAGGGGCACATATGACTATGGGTATGTTTTTTATCTTTACCCCTCTACCAACCAAGCATAATCATCTGTCTGCCAGTCTGCCCTGCAAGCTAGCTCTATTGTATGGATGGATAATGACCTAACTATGACTCCACTGTCCTGTATTCAAGAAATGACCAAGGCACTACACAAGCTAGCAGGCCAGAGGTGGCAGTGTGCAGCCAGCACTGGTTTTCCCATCGTTTGGGGAAGAATTTGGGGATGAAGTTGGCTTGGACCCACTGGGGGGGGGTACTATGTGAGGGGAAGGCCTGGGATCACAATGCCATACAACAAGGGCCATGAAACCATGAACTTGGCTAAGCACTGTTCACATTCCAGCCAACAGCATGGGGACACAGATGTATGCGCCTCCATTAAGCTTTGCACAGCAAAGCTTATCTCAGCACTTAATAGAAAATGGTTCAGAAAATTGCAGGACAAAAGGGGAAATCAAAACCCAGACAAGGATTATGGCTGTTGGTAGCATAATTTTGTCCCAGTCATTAGCATTTATGCCATCAGAGTTGTGATGTATTGCTTGTCCATGGACTTATTATTGGAAAAATGAATAAGCCTTGTAGAAAACTACAGTTTTACTTTGCCAATAAGGGCATTCCCTTATACTATATTGCTCGGTTTCAGCTTCTTAAAAACAACCTCACCGGCACTGGCATCCCACTCCAAGTAATTTTATTGAAATAAGCTGTTTTATTAAATGACTTGTTTAGGTCTAAAATTTTGCATTTAACATGTGATCTCTATGTGGTACATCCATATTGGATAGAGAGGACAGTACACTTCAGACTGATGTGAGTGTGATGACTATATGATGGTAAAATGAGTGGGCCTCTAAGTTCTTAAGGGGGATTTGAAGGTCAGGCTGGGAAGACACTTAAAAGACAATTATGAAGATCATGGTGGTCTGCCACCACTGTGTTACTACATGCAACAACAGTTTTGTTTTAAATATACAGTGATAGTGTCTCAACAAGTAGCACACTCATCTTTGATGCAGAAGGCTGTGGGTTCTATTCCCACATGAGATTGATTGCTGACCCTGTAGTGCAACAAAAGGAGGTGCTGCACTCCTTTGGATGAGACATTAAACCAAGGTCCCAACTGGTGGTAGCTCAGGCAGATGTAAAAGATCCCATAGCACCTATCAAAAAGAACAGTGTTCCTTTAATTAATAAAAACAAAACATTATTTACAGATTTACAAAATATACATGTTTACAGGTACATATCTACACATTCCTATATACCATCATCATTATTATTCTTGTATAATTTATCCCATTCTTTCCACAACCATAATCTAATTTTTCACAATATATCAGCCAAAAATCCATTTCCCATTACACACAGTTTCATTCAGTCTTTCATTTCATTCCAGATAATCCATATTACATAAAAGAAATTCTTATCTGCCCTTCTCACATATGTTTTCTTCTTGTTTTTATAATAACCATACTCAATTATATTCATTTCTATATTGTTTATGTCATTAATATTCTCAAAAAATTCTTCACACAACTTTTCCATAGTTTAACCACTCTTTTACATTTAAAAATTTGTTCTGTTGTCTCTCCACAAAAAATAAACATACTCATTTAAATGTTTATATATATATATATATATATATATATATATATATATATATATTCCCCTACTTGGAGCTGGCAAGTTCTCCCTGTGTCTCTGTGGGGGTCTTTCTACTTCCAAAACACATGCTGAGTGTCTCCATCTCAAAATCCAGACTCTACATGGTTCCTTATGGGGGAAGAGTTGTATAATCCAACCACTTTGCACCTCTACAGTGGTGTTTAGTAACCTCAAGATAGGAGAACATGGATCACAGAGTGTGCACTGCGGCAGGGCTAGCCACTCGACAGTGTAAAATATGACACTAGGTGATTTGGTTATGTTGACTAATGTCGCCAAATGGGTATCGGTATTTGCCAGTGATAAGTGAGTTGAGGATCTGGCCTACTCTGACCTATGCCACAGATCCATGCTAATGGTGGGAGGGGTGTATGTGCCCCTATTAGCCAGTGTGTGCCAGCCATAAAGTCCAGTAGCCCTGGGTAAATAGGCTACTAGCTGGGCAGTATCCAGTTGCCCAGCCTGGGTTACCTGGGATAGCTCTGTTGAGTGAAAACTGGATGTAAAACTAATCAACCTGCCAAACATGTTCTAAGAATTGCTATACTCAGTGTAGGTTCACTGACAGGACTCAGCTTGGAAATTGATTACATGATGGTAAGGAGGAGGCTGGACATCCTATGTATCCAACAGAGAAGATGGAAGGGCAATACAGCAAAGATAGTTGGCTTGGGATCCAGAGTCTACTACTCAGGAGGACAAGCTGGAAATTGTGTGGAATTATACTGAGAGAGAGGCTTCAGAAGCCAGTGAGGAATATCATCAGAATTAGCGACAGACACATGGCAATCAGACTCCAGTGTAATGATGGGGCAGTTTTCATAATCTCAGTCTGTGCTCCACAACAGGGTTGTGATAGTGAGGAAAAGAGTGCATTCATATAGCAGTTATAGGACCTACTAGATAAAGTGGGACAACATGAATTTGTGTTGATAATAAACAACTTGAATGCACATATTGGGACAGACATAACTGGGTATGAGGACTGTATGGGCCCACATGGGTGGGGCAACAGGAATAAAAAAGGAGAGGCCATGCTGGACTTCTGTCTGGCAAATGGCTTGATAGTAGTCAGCACGTGCTTCAGAAAGAGAGACAGTCACACGATCACATACAAGAGTAGCCAACATGCAACTCAGGTAGACTTCCCCCTAATAGGAAAAGGGCAGTGGTGTAGAATCAGTGATTGTAAAGTCATCCCCAGTGAAATAGTCGGTCCACAGCATAAACCACAGGTTGCCACAGTAAGCTGCAAATGGTCAGAGAAGGCTCTAAGATCAACAGAGACCAGGCTGAAGACTTGGAAGTTGACTGGAGAGAAACTTTAACAGTTCAAGGAATTACTCGGGGCTCTAGCACCCCAAAAAGTGGAGGAAATAGGTGGAGCTGAAGAAGAATGGCAGCGGCTCAAAACAGCATGTGTGAGGACTACAGAACAGATGTGTGGCCGACCAGGTATGGAAATAAGGTACATAAGGAAATCTGGTGGTGGAAAACAGAAGTCCAGGAAGTCATCAAAAGAAAGAAGGAGTGCAGGCAAAAATGGTAGATAGAAAAGCTGGACCAGGCTAGGAAGGAATACTGGATGGTTAACAAAGAAGCTAAAAAGGGTGTTGCAATAACAAAGAACAGGGCATCAGAAGTACTCTGCCAGCTTCTGGAAAGTGATTCAGTAGGTGGCACAAGGAAATTCTATCATGTTGCAAAGCAAAGACAGAAAGATAAAGAAAATAGACACCCTTCATAAGGGGTGCCAGGAACAACCTGCTCACCAGTCTACAGGACATCAAAAGCAGATGGAAGGAATACTTCCAGCAGCATCTGCTTGAAGAAAAACCCACAGAAACTGTACTGTGGTAGACATAGCCTATGATGACAGAAGAGCAGGAACCCACCCTAGAAGAAGTAAGAATAGCACTAAGGGGTATGAAGTAATAGAAAGAAGCAGGCTCAGATAATGTCACAGCAGATATGATAAAGCTAGGTGAAACTGGGGAGAAATGTCTGCTGAGGGTACTCATAGCAGTGTGGAGAGAAATGCATATACCAAATGACTGGAGAATAAGCATACTCTTGCCAATGTACAAGAACAAAGGGGACATCCACAACTGTGGGCAGTACAAAGGTATCAAACTCCTGTCACACTGCATGAAAGTTCTGGAGAGGGTGATTGATAAATGGATCCTCAGAGTAGTAGAAAATAAGATGGGAGATGAGCAGTTCAGATTCAGATCAGGATGCAGCACAACTGACCCAATGTTTGCAGTGAGACAGATAGCTGAAAAGAAGCTAAAGGTGAGGAAAGAGTCCATCTGGGTATTCCTAGATTTGACGAATGTACATGACAAGGGCCCAGGAAAGCTGATTTGGGCAGTACTGGAGTGGCTCAAAGTCCCAGAAACATTGGTATAATTAGTGAAAATTATGTACAAGGACCCAATGACTCAAGTGCGAACCGTGTTTGGTCGCACAGAGGGGTTCCCAGTGGGAATGGGTGTGCACCAGAGTTCAGCTCTGAGACCACCACTGTTCATACTGGTGATGTACTACATTAGCAAACAGGTTGGACAGGGCAGATTAACAAAGTTGATGTATGCAGATGGTGTGGCATTATAGGCAGATTCAAGCAAGAACTTCAGCAAAGGAAAGGGGAATGGAATGCAAAACTCAAGGCACATGGGATGAAACTAAGTACAGATAAGACAGTGGTAATGGCAGCAAATCTGTGAAATCACAAGAAGCTGAAATTGAGACAGAAGGTAATATAGTGGAACAGGTTAATAGCTTCAAGCATCTGGAAGGGGTGGTATAGGAGAAGGGAAGTCTGAATGAATGGATTAAAGCTAGAATCTGAGGGGCTACAGCCAAATGGCACAGAGTGTCAGGTATAGTGTATGACAGAAGAATGCCAAAGAAGCTGCAAAATAAGGTTTGCAAAACAGTGGTTCAACCAGTACTACTGTATGGCACAGAAATCTTGGCAGTAAAGGCAGAGCAGATGAGAAAGCTAGAGTTGATGAAAATGAAGTGATGAGGAGGGTGATAAGATGCACATTGTGGAAAAGTTGAAGAAATAAGGACATCAGAGCAGAAGGCAAAGTAGATCCAACAGCAGAAAATATCAAAGAGAATGGATTACGATGGTTTGGGCACATGTGCAGAAAAGCAGAAGAAAATCTGGTGAAGGTTTGGGAGAGACAGGACGAAGGCAAGAGGAAATAAGGTCATCCAGCAAAGAGGTGGCTGGAGTGCATGAGAGAAGATCTTTGACAGTCAGGTGTGAGTGTCGAAGAAGGCAGGGGTATAGCATCGAATCGAGAGAGATGGTGACAGTTACCATGACACCCCAACCTCATTTAGAAAATGGATGATGATGATAGAATATTCCTCTTTATTTATTTATTACCAGTCTTCATAGGAAATCCTGACACTCTACATTCTTATTAAGCCACTTTTTTCCTTACTTTAATCGTTTTTTCACTTCTTTTGTTACATTTTCTCATGGATTTTTATAATAATATTGTTTCGTCAGATTATTCTGTCATTTACCTATAGCAACAATTTTCATTTTCCTTGTTAGTATTTTCTCTTGATAATTTTTACTTTCTTCATTTATATAATATTTATCTCTTTTGTTATTCTCATCCTCTCACAAATGTTTTGTACTTCTATACATTGTCACTATTAATTTCTCATTGCATTCATTTGCTCACTTTAATACTCTATACAAGTTTAAAGAAGTAGACTAAACAGCTGGATTTACTAACCCCAATCCCCCTTCATCTTCACGCATATATAGCACACCCCTTTTCACTGAGTTTAATCTTGAACTCCACTTGAAAGAAAACACTAATTGCCAATTCCTTTTTCATATATTTCTGGCATCTTATAAATATATGACATATATGCTATTTTCCCATTTAAACAGTATTCACCAGATAAACCTTTTCTCCTTAAATGATGATTTATAAGTCCTCCATGTAAGACGTTTCTTTCATTTCTTTTATCAAACCCTCCCATTGCCTCATAACTGCATAATTTTCCCAAATTTTATCCATAACAAGGATACTTCATTTATTGAAAGATATACCCCTCTAATTTACCAAAATCACCCATGCCCTTACCTTTATCTTTATTCAAGACAAACCAACACTTTTCTCATCCATATTTTATTCTTAGCAACCACAACTATATCATCTGCATACATCAAAACTGCTGGAATCACTGCTTCCTTTTGCATCACATATCTAGCATCTTTTATTTAATAAGCTACTTCACTCACTAATTCATTACTAATGCAAACAATATCTCAAGTCATGCTGCATCATTGTCTTATACCACAATTCATGCATATTTCATTACTCAGTCATCCATTCACTAACACTCTCTCTGTATTATTTTAATATGCTGATAAACATGCTCTCCTAATTTTATTACCCATTCCATACTTTTCCATAACATCCCACAAAGCATAATCTCCTACTGTATCAAATGCCTTACTAATATCACCAAGCATACATTTCACATATTTCCTTTTACTTATAATTTCATCCATAATTTCTCAAACCACCAATAATAATTATTGGCATCCCTTCCCTTTTATACCATATATACTTTCTTCCATAATGTCCTTTATCCTTCCTTCCATTCTCTTCTGCATTATTTTGAGAAAAAATATATAATCTGGATTATTTAGTGTGATAGGTCTCTGATTTTTTATTTCATTCTTTTCATCTTTCTTCCATAAAAAAATTAACATTCCCACTACATAACACTTCATAGACCCTTCTTTAAACCATTCATGTAAAATGTTTACAAAACACTCACTTTGCCAGTCCCTTAATTTCTTGTACATTTCATACCATATACCATCTGGACCTGATACTGAATCACCATTTACCTTCCTAAATACTTTTTCCTATTCACTAATCAAATACTTCATTAATTTGTTATTTTATATTTTACATTCTCTTATTTTTCTTTAATTTTACTCTTCATAGATTAACAGGTGTGTACTAGGCTAATGGCCCTGGAGCCTTTACAAGCCTAGCTGAAAAATATTGCCCAGGCACCGTGCCACCAAATGTTAGTTCACAGTGCCCCTATCCAATAGGGCAACTGGAATGATCCTTGGAGTGAACTTTGTTACCCATCCACTTGTCAAGATTCCTCTTGAAGAGGGCCAGCGAGGTGCTCTGCTTGACATGAATGGGAAGCTTATTCCAGAGTATGAGTTACGGGTGGTCTTTGGGAGATGAACCTTTCCCTTCAGCATGTTCTGTTAATTGTGGTAATGAGGTTGTGATCCCTGGAGCATGTGGCATGGGGGGGATTGGGATTTCTATAGGTGTAGCATTTCAAGTATGGCTGGGTCGGACATGGCTTTGTAAGTCAAGCAGAGATCACCTCTAAGTAGATGATAACAGACTGAGAACAGCTGAAGTTTCTTGAGTCTGTCCATGTAGGACATGTGTTTAAAGCCTACAATCCTTTTTGTGAGGTACTTTGGTGCCCTCTCCAGCTGTTGTAGGTGTCTGGTCAGGTACATGCCAAATGGGGCGCTATATTCGATGACTGGTCTAATGAGGGATGAGTAGAGAGGGATGATGACCTCTTTCTTCATGGATGTAAAACCTTTGGTTATAAGCTGTGCCACATAGAAGGATTTTCTGAAAACAGTGGCAATGTGGTGGCCGAAGGTGAGGTGGCTGTCGAACTGGGTGCCCAGATCTCTTATGGCCCCTTCAGTGTTCAGTGGGCTCCCATCAACATGGTAATTTGTGAGAAATGAGTTTTATTCCAAAGGGGATGATAATGTATTTTTTGGTGTTAAGCTTCAGGCCATGGTTCCGACACCAGTAATTGGCCTCAGAGAGGTCCTTTTGTAGGATATCTGCATCACTTGGGGAGTTGATAATGACTCCTAGCTTGCAGTCATCAGTGAACATGGTCAGCCAAAGTCCTTCTGTTTTGGCTTGGACTTCTGAGAAGGCCCAGGACCGAGCCCTGGGGAACTCCATTTGTGACTGGTGGACAGTCTGACTTGGAATCCACAACTTTCACTCTGTGGGTCCTGCCTGTGAGCAAATTTGCAACCCCCCCTAGTTATGTAAAGATTGATGCCTAGTGTGATGAGTTTATCAGTGATACCTGAGTGGGGAATGGTATCAAAGGCCTTGATCAGGTCAAGGTAGGTTGTATGCACTGCCTTACCCTCATCCACAGCCTTGGTGACTGCCTCAAAGAAGCCAACCAGGTTCAGCAGGCAGGATTTCCCCTTGACAAAGCCAAACTATGTGGAGTCAAGAGTTTGGAGATTGCCTATATCTTTGTTAAGCAGGTCCACGATGATGCTCTCCATAGCTTGACTCATTAGGCTAACTGGGTGATAGTTCCCAGGGTCTGTAAGCAGTGCGCCATTCATTAGGGACATAGCCTGAGGTAAGGCTGTGATTAAACAGAGCACACAAATGTGGTGCCAGTTCATTTTGTGTTTGTATTCTTGGCTTTGGACAATGCAGCTTTTACCTGTGCTGCAGAAATGGTGGGTACCAGGCTTTCTTCTGGTATTGTGATGGGGTCCTTGGGGGGTGGGGGGAGAGGGGTAAAGTCGGCAATGAATCTGTCGGCCAGTATATTGGTTACATATGTTGGCTCAGTATAGGAGGTTCCATTGTGCAATAAGTCAGAGCAAATCTGGGTACTGCCTTTGAGGGTTTTGATATAGCTATATAAGGCTTTGTGGTTGTGTTTGGTGTCAGCCACAATTCTGCCTTCATAGCTGGTTTTAGAGGATTTGATAAGGGATCTCAGTGTTTTGTTGAGACTGATAAGGGAGGTTTTCCAGTATTGTGACTTCATTTTTCTCTGCAATAGTTTCTTCCTTCTGTTGTAGAGTTTATTAAAGGCTGGGGACCACCAGATTGACTTCATTTATTTGGAGGAGAGCATCTTAGTTCTATTTGGTATGGCAAAGTCCATGCATTTGTGTACATGCTCGTACAGTGCATTGGTGTATGATTCAGCAGTCATGCAGCTATTTTCCATTGGCATGGGTGCAGAGAAGTTAGCCACCTCTGTTTTTAGGAGCCCAAAGTCAGCTTTAGAGAAGTTTTTCAGGGTGGTCACCTTAGCAGGGGATGTAAGTGAGATGGAGATTTCCATGGTGATCAGTTTGTGGTCAGATTTAACCAGGGAGGAATCGACTATAGGTGTGGAGCAATGGTCTCCCATGTTGGTGATAACCAGGTCAAGGATGCTGCTTCCTCTAGTGGGGGTCAGAATGAGCTGGTCCAGGGCATTGGAACTGATAAATTCCAGAAAGTGATGGGCCTGTACATTGGTACTTGAATAGTTTTCCCAGTTGATGGAAGGGTAGTTGAAGTCACCCAGTATGAGAGTATTGGGTTTGATCTTCATAGAGTCCAAGGTGTTTAGTAACTTGGAGTGAGAGGGTTCTGTAGCAGGCTATGACTTGTATCGACGTCTTACCCAGTGTTAGTTGTACCTGAAGTATCTCAGATGCATTGTGCTGGGCTACCAGTCTAGAGGTGGGTGGTATCCTATAAGAATATGGAGACACCACCACCTTTGGATCCGAACGTTATGGAATGTGTTGCAGCCTGGGAGGACAGGTGTGCTTTCTGCCTCTTTAAATCAGGTCTCCGTTACAGCACAGATGTCAACATTCTCCACTTTGAGGAGAGCTTTGAGTGAGTGTATCTTGAAATTTACACTTCTAGCATTGAGCAGCATGACCCTCAGATTGCATTGGTTTGTAGCTGTTACAGTGGAATTTTGGTCTTTGAAACACTGCCAAAAAAAAGCACTATAGGGGTGGCAAGAGCCTTAGCCATTACCCAGAATTCCAGGGGTGACAGATGCAGGCCATCTCTGGCAAAACATCGACGTCTGTCAATCATGTTGTCCCAGGCAGACAGATACTGGATCCCCTTAGAATGACACCAGAAACTTAGCCAATCGTTGAAGTCAATCATTTTCTGCTCATACTGTGGTATCATTCTGGGTGACCATAGAATACTGCTCAGGGCTAGGGTCAGTCCTGCCTGGGCCACATAATCCGAGAGTTCCATCACATCTCTTTTCATGTAGTTCTGGGAGGTACATCTCAGGTCATTTACACCCACATGGACAATGACTGAGTCATATTTGTACTTATTGTGGAGTGACCTGAGTGCATGTATTATGTGCCGGATCCTGGCACCTGATAGACAACTAACTGTCACCTTCTCCTTGTTCAACCTAGTGAGTGGGACATCAGTGTGCCTCACAATTGAGTCTCCTATGATTAGTACATTGGGCAAAGTGTTTTGCCTTAGGGGCTTGTGTTGAGGGGCACGCTGTGGTGGAGAGCTATGTGTTCTGGGGTTGGTGTTGTGTTGTCTTACCAAGTGCTTTTCTGTCTCAGGGGTCGCTGTTGTTTGATTGACAGCCTCCACAAAGGTGGATGTATGGTTTGCGTTTCTATGTGTGGGTCATGATGGTTGGTGTTTTGGAGGACTGTCTGTTCTATGAAGTGAGTTGCAGGTGTTGACCATCTCCTCTTGACCAGCTAGTCCGGTCTTGGTTGGAGCTTGCACTGTTTCCAGTTTGGTGATGGGTGCATCTCTCACAGGTATGAATGTTGGGAGGTAAGAGGAGAGGGTTATGTGTGTACATTAGACAGCTGCCAAACTGTCTCAGAGGGCCCAAGTGCACCAGGTTAGCAGGAGAAAACACAGGAAATTGCCCTACAATCATACCAGGAGGTGTGGTCATAACTAATAAGTACTGGTGCTGTTACTGTGCAGGAACAGCTAGTGCTAATAGCACCTGAGTGTGCTACAATAAATGCTGCAAAAGCCTGTTAAAGTGCTAGCTGATTAAGCTAACTGAAGTGCAAGAAGTAAAAAAACCAAGCACGTTCTTAGGAGAACATTGAAGAGCAGACTTTCTGGCACTGGTAATAGTTTGCCTCAGCTGAGCATTGCTGCACGGTGCACAAACACAGGCTTTTAAACCAGAAAGTTGAAAGGGATGGAAAAATGCCCAAATGGCAATAAACTAAAATTTCTGGACCAAAAACCACTCTTCTTGTGGTAGACAGGCTATCTAGTGCTTACCACTCCCACTGAAAAGCTAGAAGGCTTCCCTCCAACACAGAAAGGTCTGAGAGAACTCAGAAACTTACAAACAGTCCTGGATACAGCAAATCTTTACCTGGACTAGACTAGTTACAGGAAAGGTGGGAAATAAGCTTAAACTTTTATTTTCTTTTTCTGCAGAAAAGCCATTAGAACAGTAGCAAAAACACTTTAAATGCAATACAAGCTAGCATACTTGAGTATGTAGCAATATTAAGGCAAATACAGTTTAAATAAAGGCAGATAAATTAAAAATGACAAATAAGTGCAGAGAGCAGTAAATTATGAAAAAATCAAAATGGAGGCACTTAGAGTATCTCTTTCTCCTTCCTGTTGCCCTTGTAGTTTGAAAAATGCCAAAACTGGATCCACAGAGCTTAAATAAGTGCAAACCCACATAAACACGAGCTTTTAAACCAGAAAGTTGAAAGAGATGGAAAAATTGACCAAATGGCCAATAAACTACATTTTCTGGCCAGAAACAACTCCTCTTGTGGTAGATAGTCTACCTAGTGCTTACCACTCCCACTGATAAGCTAGAAGGCTTCCCTCCCACACAGAAAGGTTTGGGGGACTCATAAACTTACAAAACAGTCCTGGATACCGCAAATCTGTATCTGACTAGTTACAAGAAAGGTGGGAAACAAGCGTAGAAGTTGTTTTTTTTGTTTTTGTTGCTTTTTTTTTTTGCAGAAAAGCAGTTAAAACAGATGCAAAAACACTTTACATGCAGTACAAGCTAGCACACTTGAGTGTGTAGCAATATTAAGGCAAATACAGTTTAAATAAATGCAGATAAATTAAACATTACTAAAAACAAGTGCAGAGAGCAGTAAATTATGAAAAAATCAAAATGGAGGCACTAAGTGCAGAGTAAGTGCACTTGAACACTTAAGAGGACACAGAACAGCAAACTAAGGTAATAAGGTAGAAGACAGTTAAATAAAAGCAGGTGAAGAAAGTATAAATATGTTTTTTTTCTTTTTTGTTGAGAGGGTGGGAACAGAGCAGATTAAGAGACTATAGGGGTTGTCCTCCCCATGGGATGGAAAAGTAATATGGAATTTAGGAAGTGAGTGGCTGTATTATGTAAAAAGACAGTACAAATAGTAGCTGTAACATTGGTAAGGATCGGAAGGTTAACTGTTGTGCATGTGAGGTGGAGAGAATTTGTTTACTCATACATATTTTCTACATGCTGTACTACAATAATCACAATTTGTTCTTGTGTTCTTTGTACCATCTCCTTTTACATTTGTTTAATTTCCCTCATTATGCTAATATCCTTCTTTACTGTTTTACCCAAACATGCAGACACCACCCTCCATCTCCCGTATAAATAATACTGCTACTTAAACAATAATATCTAATTTTTTTCTTGCTTTTTTATGTATTTCCTTTTCTGTATCATAACACTCTTTTGTATTCATCTCTACATTCTCCAGTACATTTCTGTACATCTTTCCATACATTACTTTCTCATCTTACATCATCTAGCAATTGAAAAAAACACTTTGTACACTTCTTTTTAAATTCAATCCACCACGCAGACCAATTTTTATAAAAGTCCTTCATGGGTGTATGACCCCTCCATAAATCCAGCTCATAATTTCTCATTTATTCTTTTAATTCCTTTTCCTATTTTAATATACTCCCTTTCTTCCGTCAAATCCATCCACATTGCTAAATGATCCAAAAAACTTCTTTCTTCTGTACTACCATTTGATACATCCAAACTTTCTGATAGTACAAAATAATCAATTTCAGATCCACTTGCCCCCTTCTGTAAATCCACTGAATTTTTTTTCCACAAAGTCAACTGACCACATTTTATCACATGTATTTTTTAACATTGTTTCCTTTCTTTTTACATTTTCCCCTTAAATCACAGTCTCCTACAATAATAATTATCCTGTTGAACACCACATAATCTAATATTTGATTAAACAGATTCCCTTTCCCTTGCCATCTGTATAAGCATATAATGCTATAATTGTATAAACGTATTCTCTCCACCTCACATGCACAACAGCTAACCTTCCCATCCTTACCAATGTTACATCTATTTTTACTGTCTTTTTACATAATACAGCCACTCACTTCTTAAAATTCCATATTATTTTTCCATCCCACAATTTTGCTGTTTGCAGTCTTTTGTCAGGAATCTTACATCTTCTAAGAATAATATTATCTATATCACATTTAGTATGCCATTCCAGTATCCCTACCCTTTTTATAATATTAATAATACTATTCACAGTTACTGAAAGTACTCAAAGTATGACTTTTCCTTCCTTTTAAGTTTAATGTAAGTATTTTAAATGATCATTTTCTTGTTATTCTTTCACCAATTGAATATTCCTTTGAGCATATGTACAACTTGAGCCTCAGAATCAGATTTTCACTATTTTCAATAACTGAAACATATCTGAAAATACACCTTACCTTAATCTTAGATGATGTATTTTTAAAAATTCCCTCTCACCCTCAGCAAATCACCTATATATTTTTTTCTTAACTTCCTTTACACTCCTTTCACAAGCATCTGATTTATCACTTTCAATTTCTTCTTCATTTTCAATACTCTTAATACAGTTACCTTTATCTTCCTGAAATAGAACATTTGTATCCAAGCCATCTTTTATTACTTCATCCTTTTGTTAACATCTTCTACCTCTTTTTCCTGTGCTTCCTTATTACTTTCAGACATTACAATAATGTCTTCATCATCCTGCTCAGCATTATACTGCTTGCAATTTTACAGTCAAACAAAAATGCCCTTTACTTTTACATATTCAACTTTTTTTATACATATTCATCTTATGACCTTCTCCCATATTAATTACATCTTATTTTTGTACACGCATTTATAAAATGATTTAAATCTCCACAAAAGCACATTTCAGCTGCCCCATGAACCTACCTGTTCCTCTATTACCATTTACATATACAGCACTTGTTAAGTGCTTTATTATACCTTTTTCATATTTTAAAATAACATCCACTTCCCACCCCCATCACAAATGCTTCTCTCATAACTACATGGACTGAAAAAGGGCAGTTGAAATAGTTACCACTATATCACCTGAGACAGCTACTAATGTGTTTATTGCACAGTCAGCAAGTACCTTGCAGTCATGTTGATAATTAAACTGGTTCACATAGTGCAGGCTACAGTGTATGGTGATATAGTTCTCCATGAATCCTAACTTTTGTTTTTATTATCCTTCTTTCAAATTCAAATATCTAAACAGATCAAAAACTGACATAGAAAGAAATGTACCATCAAAAGCAAGTAGGCAAAATGTCTGGTCAATCTGTTTCTGATGAAGCTGTGATAATACAGCAATAGTTTAATTTGTAATAACTTAATCACTTCTACTTATAGACATAATAGACATAGATATAAAAGTATATATAGATGTTAATATAGCTATATATATATATATATATATATATATATATATATATATATATATATAAATATTGACAAATGATCAACCTCTGAGTTGTTTCTATTTCTTCTGTTGTATCTGGTAGTTCTTTGTTCTGTGTTTCAGGTAAGAAAAAACACAACAGTCCTCCAAGCACCGGTGTGCTTCCATAAATCACCAGGGGTATAGCAGAATGATATTCTTCCAGAAGACAAACCAAAGGAGAAACCATGCCACCCAATCGTGCAGCCATAGAAATAAAACCAATACCATTTTGTCTATAATAAAAGAACAGAAAAGGTAAATAGATATGGGATGTGTTACCAAGGCATATCAAGTTGTAACTGTACAGTAGTATTATTTATATATATATATATATATATATATATATATATATATATATATATATATATATATATATTTATATACAAAAAATTTAAAACTGTTCATATACAAAACCCAATAAATCATCTCTATGTAAAGTATACTTTTTGACTCCTGCATGTGATGGTGAAGTAACTAATTAATAAATCATTTCAATAGTTATAGGATGAAAATCAAAAGTAGCAGCATAAAATAATTACAATTTCATTTACAATATTTTCTTTAGACTAATCCTCAACTTAAAATTAAATTAAAACATTTGCATAACTCTTAGTAAACTGCATTTTGTTATAAACCAATATACAGATCATTGGGATGTATGGTGTACAAATACATGCCAGAATTTTACTGAAACAGTAAAAGGTGCACATCAGAAATTTAGGAGAGATTTAAGGAGACAGGAAAAAAAACTAATGCTTTGAGTGAGGTAAATGCAACACTTATCAATGTATTAGACATGTTTTTATTCTTTCATTGTTAACAGCTCCAAAATTTGAATTTGAAAATGTTTAAAGTACCATGCTCACTTACCCTTGCACGTTTATCTAGGGCATTCACCTCTGCTTTTTTGAAATGACATTAACATGATCATTCACTTTTCAATATGTTTTGCATATACAAAATGTGAGGACATATTACAAGATGCTACATATACCTCATTCAAAAAATACATTCCATTTAATTTCTGCATGTATATTATTTGCATGTATCATAATGCTAACAACAAACATAACAGCGACAGCCCATAAGAAATAAACAAGCAGCTAGAAACAAGGCTCTTGTCTTATAAAACTAGATAAGATCAAAAGTTAATCCCACTCTCCCAAAACCAAAGCAAAATGTTTAATTAAAAGGCTATACCTCTATTACATTTTACAGTAACAGAACTGATGTATTTAATTCTAGGAGTTACATGTAATGTTCATTTTGTCAGAATCTGGATGTCCACTGCCAGATATTATGTTAAAATATGGGTTCCCTCTGCTATCCATCACTTCAACTATAAATGTATCTACAGTGCAATTCGGTCAAAACCATGAAGATGTTATTTATTTCTTTCTCTCCAGATATGGACATCATTGACACATCCTCTCAAAGCTATACTGGTTCTGACTACCCAGTTTACAAACATATGCTTCATACTCTTTATCCCAGTTGTGCTTTCAAATCAGCCAAAAACTATTCAATCTTCTAATTCCTCCTCATAATCTGTAACTGACTATTGAAGCTTTTTCTGCTACTGAAATGAGCTATTGAGACATTCTCCCATCCTCCCTTAGAATATAACAGCTCCTTTGTTTCAGAGCTATATTTTAAAAATTACTGTATCAATCACATACTGCACAATTACATTTATGCCACTCATTTATCTACTTTTATCTTAATTTTCTTCACAAACACAAACATAAACCAAGTCCATTTAAAAAAAATTATTTTCAGTGACCACTTCATGGCAATAGCTACCAGAATAAATTAGTAAACAAGCTGGAAAATGCAAAGTAAATTGGTACCAAAGTGGCATACTGGTTACCTCTGCTTCACAGTGCTTGATTTTGTGGTTTGGTTCTTAGCTTCATTGCCTTCTTTGCGAAGCCTACATACCCACCATATGTCCACATGGGGCTTTGATACATACTTCTCAAATGTCTTTGGTTTTACTTTATATGTCTGCCTAGTTCCTTGATTTTCTGGTAAATCACTAAGAATTGCAGTTAATCGAAATTACAAAACATGACAGTTTCATACTTTTTAAAGTTCAAAAATTGCAAGATGATGCCAGTCCTGTTATTCTATTAACTTTCTATTTGAATTAGAATAATATTTAAAAATCATCACAGATTTTGAGAATTTGTGACCTCCTTACTTTTGGCTTTTCCAGAAATAGTACATAAAGATGTTTTGGAGAGGGGTGTAGTTTCCTTGGATTCCCAAAAATCAACTCTGCATGTGTATGTGCGTCATGTGTGAGTGAATGTGTGCACATTCCTTAATAGACTGGGATCCTATCTTGGCTTAGCTTTCTGTCCTGTGCTCACTCAAGGTGAAAATAGGTTCCAGCTCTCTCTGACTTTAAACTGGATAAAGTCCAATACTGGAGCAAGACCTTGTATGTCAGCTGCTTGGAGACAAAGGGAAGAGATGGAATGGTTTGTTTGGAAGATTTTTTGGAGAGAGTTTTATATTCAACTGCAAAGGATGTGTGAGGGCAGTCATGTGATAAACTCTCCCAGTTTGATCACACTAATAGCTTGTGCTGTTTTGTGTAATGCCCCTTAGGAAGACTTCACCAAACATGCATAAAAAACAAAAGGTAAAGGCCTATATGCAAATAGTAGTGCATGCATCACATGATACCTCTGATGATGAAAATCATTCCTTACAAAATGGGGAGTGTAGTGATTCAAGTAACTAAACACATTTTAGAAAAATGTATACAAAGTGAGAACTTGCTTATTTCCCATAAAACAACTCAGCTTAAGGTTTGTTAGGCATATACTAGTACTGCCACTATTTCCCCTTTACCTGGTAAAAACATGGAGAATAAGTAGATGCAAAGTGATGACCCTAATCCAATTACCGATTGACTGAAATAAGATTGGGAGTTAGGAATGTCCAACCTGATGGGCTGACAAATAGAAGACACTTTTAAAATAAACATAACCTGTAATTTACAGCTTCCAAGTTATTCCTAAACCAGCATGATATATCTTGGGTAAATTGAGAAAGAAGATCTTCATATAATGAAAAATAATAGACAGAAGAAAGGTGAAGGCAGGCATTAGGTGGAAAGAAGATAGTGACCTTACAGTAACACCTGAGAATAATTGTGACATTATGCAGGAAAAAGGTCAATTAAGTAGGTCTCTAGCTAGCAGAACTGATAACGCTAGTAGCCATGGGTTAGTACCATCCCCATGCATGGGTAGGATATTTATTTGATGATCCCCAACAATATGTTGTTAACACTGTTATACAAGAATTAACAGAGAAAGATGATAACTGTACCTAACCAACCACAGTGCAAACTAGCAGTTATTTCATGATGCATCTTCAAAAATCTTCCAGCTGAGAAAAGAATATGATTTTGTCTTTTGTGGAGGGAATAATGTGGGATGTATGTCCTTGTCTCAATGGCTGTTTATTACTGACAAAGTAATTAAACTCAGTGAAGAAAAAGATTTAAATTAACCTTGCAGATATTGTACATTCTACCTCTTTCTCAGGGTTCAGTAAAGATTGCAATGGTGATGGACAGGTTGACAGATGAGATCAGACAGGAGGCCCCATGGACTATGATGTTTGCAGATGACATTGTGATCTATAGTGAGAGTAGGGACCAGGTTGAGGAGACCCTGGAGAGGTGGAGATATGCTCTAGAGAGGAGAGGAGAGAAATGAAGGTCAGCAGGACTAAGACTATGTGTGTGTGAATGAGAGGTAGGACAGAGGAATGGTGAGGATACAGGGAGTAGAGTTGGCGAAGGTGGATGAGTTTAAATACTTGGGATCAACAGTTCAGAGTAATGGTGAGCATGGAAGAGAGGTGAAGAAGAGAGTACAGACAAGGTGGGATGGGTGGAGATGAGTCTCATGAGTGATTTGTGACAAAGGGAAGGTCTACAAGAGGGTAGTGAGACCAGCTATGTTATATGGATTGGAGATGGTGGCATTGACAAAAAGGCAGGAGTCAGAGCTAGAAGTGGCAGAGTTAAAAATGTTAATATTTGCACTGGGTGTGACAAGGATGGACAGGATTAGGAATCAGTATATTAGAGGGTCAGCTCAGGTTGGACGGTTTGGAGACAAAGTCAGAGAGACGAGATTGCATTGGTTTGAACATGTGCTGAGGAGGGATGCTGGGTATATTGGGAAAAGGATGCTAAGGATGGAGCTGACAGATAAGAGGAAGGCCTAAGATAAAGTTTATGGATGTGGTGAGAGAGGACATGCAGGTGTGACAGGGCAATACGCAGAAAACTGGAAAAAATGGAAACAGATGATCCGCTGTGGTGACCCCTAACAGGAACAGCCAAAAGAGAAGAAGAAGTAAAGATACAGTTGTGACATTAACCAAAAAACTATGACTGCAGTGCCTGGGGAAGAATTCCAGTGGTATTTGTATAGGCAAGATTAGTGAACAGGCTTTATATGTTTGCAAATAATGGTTATTTTCTAGGTGATACAGGCAAGAGCAATTTGGAGAACAGAATGTGGCAATCTGAGAAATGACATCATGTCTTGATTAATGTGAGGAGTTTAAACAATGAGATCTAACAATTATAATATTTGTGTTACAGAAACCTGACATAGCAAGTCATGCTCACTTATTAAATTTGCAGATTTTAGAGGTTATCATAAACATGGAATAAATAGGACTCGGTTTAGGAGTATCAGTATACATCAAATATGTGATTACATCATCAAGATGAAAAGAGGATTTCCACAATGAAATTGTAGATAATGCTCAGCTGAGTGAGGATACAAGTTATGATGCCTGCTCTTTATAGTCCCCCTCAAACAGTAACAGTGTGGACAATAAGAAACTTGTGAATGAGTTGTGCTGCTACATTCAAGACAGTAATTATTTATTGTTAAAGGTCTTAATACACCCAACATTAACTGGGAGTTAGGGGAGGTTAGGAACTTTGGAGAAATTAGATTATAAGAAAAATGTTGATATTCCAACATGAGGAAAGAACATCTAGGATGCTAACCTTGTAACAAGTTAGCTGTTCGTCAGTGGTAACTGAGATAATCTGTGATGGAATGGAATTGTAGCTGTATTTCTGAGATTTAAAAAAAAAAAGTTGATCAGGGTAATTACTCTTTTGTGGAAAATGAAATAAGCAGTTGAAAACTGAAACAAGTGATGTATGGGAAATTTTTTTCAGAAAAGTAGACAATATTTTATGATTTTGTTGATTCCCTAATCAACAAATATATTCATGCCGATATTAGGTTAATACATTTATGTTCCTCACCCCTGATGGTCACATACACTTCAAAAACATTTTGAGAAGAAATATGTTTGGAAAGTAATCAAACATTTCTAGGTCATAAGTACAAAATAAAGCTTCTGAAAGCTACAAAAAGTCTGAAAAAATATTAGAAAACAGAAATTGTGCTATGGAAAGAAATTAGAGACACTAACCATGACTACAAAACCTTCTTTAAAGTGTTTGTTATTTTACAGAGGGAGCTGGTATTCTGACAGCATTAGGTTATTGGTGGATAATACAATGGTTATTGAATAAACCAGTGTTGTAAATACTCTGTGTGAAGATAGGTGAAGGCTGCCAGCCTAGCCAAATAGAATTTTGTAGATAATTGTGTCAATTGTAAATACTAATATAAGCCACAGGCTTGTTCTCTTAAATGGGAAAAAATGGTGTTAAATGTGGAACTGCAAAAATGTGACAACAGTGTACTCTGCTGTAACAAAGCTGATAAGTCAATTCTTTGATGTCAAAAGTTGGAGCCGATATGTCTGGATGAAGGAATTCTGGCTATTGTCTTGAGACCAAAGTTAATTGCTATAATTTGCATGTATAAATTCTTTTATTGTTCTGGCTTTCTGACCAGCTGCAAGATCAAGGGCTATTAACCTCTTAGAATCTGTTAGCCTGGAAACCAGAAAGAAATTATGTAATCTGAAATGAATCAGTGGTACTGTGTTATCAATTTAAGGACAGAAAGAATGAGAGCATTAGAGCATTTGTCCTGAGAACATCCAACTCAGCACTGCCTTTGTCTATATGTAAGTAGGATCTTAGACTTTAATGTTTCTCTTAGAACTAGCTAGGAATTAAGAAGATTAGATGAGTTTGTTTTTCTGTGATGTCAGAACTTTTCTACTGAATTATTTTAAGTATTTCTCTGTGATCTCTGAGCTCTTGAGTAGCACTGTGTAGTAAGAAGTATTGTCTTGTGTTCTTATTATTTATTATTAAATATTTTAAACCTTTCAACTGTGGCTGTTTTGTGCAGAGATAATTTAAGTTCTAAGAGTACATTGCATGTATATAGTGATACTGTAACCAAGTCACTCCAAATAAGTCTTGACTGTTAGGTTGCATTTACCATTTGGATAATAATATTGCACAATAATAACTGGATACCCTTTTAAGGGCCTTTGAGTAGCTGATAAATATTATCTAGGTGGTGGCAGTGATTTCTACTGTATAGTCTGGGTAAAAGGGGCACAGCTGGAGAACCTGTGCCAACCTTCCCCAGGAGTATCTGTGTGGTTGTATAAACCCTTACCTCAAAGTGGGTCTGTTTCAGCTACTTGGGCAGGGACATGAAGCACTGTTTGGACAGAGAGCGTGCTGGAGGTTTTAGCTTGCCCACTTGGCTGAGATCTGGATCCTATAGCTATGCCAGTGGGGAGTCTTATTGGGGATCTGGAGAGAAAGGGAGAAACCAGCCACAGACTGACTGTGATCTCTGTGTGCTCTTAAAGGAAATTGTGCTTTACTGTGTATTTATTATCCTTTTCCTATATGGACACCCTTCACTGGTGTTAGTGGTGAGGATTGAGGCTCCTTGATTGCTGGGCCAGTGCACGTGCGCCACACTCTGCATAAGAATTTTTAATATGAATAATCTCAAAAGCAACACAACAGATAGGAAGAGTGACAGTAATTTTAAAGTGTACCCCAGTATTTAGGTAGACGCAGCTGAAGCAGCCATTAAGCTGATCAGATGTAATGCTGCAACTGGCCCTCTCAAATATAGGGAGTGTTTTCTAAGATCCCATCACAAATTATAAACTTTCTTACCTGTATTTTTCAGGCTGCCTTGTAAAATGGCTATATTCCTGAAATTTGGAAAAAAAAGCCATTGTGATTCCAGTTCCACTGGGTAACATTTATGGCACTCATGCTAATTATTACCTAATAAGGCTAACAAGCATAAATGGGAAGGTATTTGACAGAATACTTACACCCCTATTACCTGTTACCACTAGACAGCTATATGATATTACCTAGCATGGATTCATACCTGGAAGATTTGTCTAAGTAGCATTATTGAATTTTAAACCAACATAATTGATGCTTTGAATGCGATATTCCTGCAGATGTTATCTGCTTAGATTAAAAAAAGATTCAAATCAGAGACGTGCAGAAAAATAATGACATTGTTCAATGTGGTGAGAGAAATGCTGAAAGGACTGCGTTGTAGAAAACTGAATAAAGATTTTAATGTGCAGTTGCTTAACAGACTATAATGATGTTTATGTGATGGAATAATAATATAATAATAATATATTATGTTTAGCTATTCTTTTTTATAAACTGTCAATAAAGATGATTTAGAAAAACAGAGCTATAGAGCCAGTAGGTTTCTATAAGGACATGGAGTTTCACAGTAACTTTCTCAGATGCATTTTCAGGTCCCAGACCAAGAAAGAGAAACAAAATGAATAGCACAGGGAAGGAGTGCCTCAGGGTCCATACTTGCCCCATTTTTGTTTTCAATCTTTATTAACAAGCTGCCTGTGATCTCCCTAACCTTCCTATTTACTCTTTATGCAGACACCATGGTTATTCTTTGATCCAGTCCCTCACATTCAACTATTCAAACCCAGCTTCAGCCTGACCTCCACTCCCTTAATTATTGGTTAAACAACCATAAGCTACTCCTAAACCCCTCTAGGAAAAAAGTATGGCATTTGGAACCACACAAAAGCTGAAACAGACTCCTAAAAAAATCTCAGTATCACAGATCTCAACAGCTGCTCAATAGAAACAACCACATCCTTAAAATACTTAGGTTTATGGGTAGACCAGTCACTTAACTTCCAAATCCACATTGAAAACACCAGGAAAAAGATACGTTCTCTTTTAGTTTGGTCCTGGAAAATATCTCCCTTTCTCTCCAGACCAGCTACAGCTGCAATAGGCAAAGGTGTCCTGATTGCTCAACTTGAATATGGGCTCCCCATCATAGCCACAGCCTCTATAAAAAAATCCACTCTACAGTTCACTGAAAATAAAATCACCCTCTCAAAAAAGGCCAAATTGCTATCAGCCTCCTACAGGATTGAGCTACTCCTGGGGTCTCCTGTTTTCAAACTACTTCAACCAGGTGCCTTTTACCTCTTGCAGCCAAACTCCATAATAAAACTACCCCATACAACCTCTGCAACCTCTTCCAATAAATTCCTTCACTCCAGACACCTCAAACTAAACTGCACTGTACTGACCACTCCGTCTGCATTCTTGCACCAAATCTCTGGCGATCCCTCCCCCTTCACCTTAAGTCTTCTTTTTCTCCACCTTCAGTGCTCAACTCAAAAGACACTGTCATCAAAAATATGACTGCAAGTGCTTTTTCACTGGTCACAAATCCTAACTCCCTTCCCACCTGCATCACCTCTGCTTTGACCCTCTGTTCTCAGCTGATACTTCCCTCTCATATTTACTACTAAAATTAATTCACATCTGATTTCTATTTTGCTAATATTATTTACATGTTGTATCAGTTATCAATGGGATCATCTACCTCTTGTAATTACACTGTGTTTTTGAATTTGTTTTGTTTTCTCTTTTTTGTGAATCTCTTCACCCAGGCTGTGAATGTAAATGGTCTATAGTATGTAAATGGTCTATAGTAATCAGTGTACTACCTTGGTAACAAACTAAAATAGAATAAAGTAAACATTGTGACTTTAATATAATTACTTCTGGGGTGGTAGAATGACAAGGAATGGAGTATTTTGGGAAGTGAAGAAGAGTAAACTTTCAAGTAATTAAGGAGCATTTTAGTGTCACTGGGAGGGTGTGTAAGAAGGTATGTGGAAGGGCATCTTAATATTCCATTTCCATCTATCCAGGATCCTTTTGTGGAAAGGCATCTTAATATTCCATATCCATCCAGAACCCTTTTGTGGAAAGGCATCTTAATATTCAGTATCCATCCATCCATAACCCCTTTTCCCATTTTTGGACCTGGGGTCAGGGTGTCACTTCAAGAGTGACAGTCATCTACAGCCAATGTATATGCCATCAGGTGGCTAGCCCTGCTGCAGTAGTTCTTCCACATCACACACTCACAAACACTCTCACACCTATGGCCAATTTAGAGTGTCCAATCTACCTACTGCATGACTTTGGAAACTGGGAGGAAACCAAAGCACCTAGAGGAAATATACACAAACACAGGGTGGACATGCAGACTCCATGTAGAAGGGACCCCAGCTGAGAATCGAACCAGGGAACCTCTTGTCACCTCACAGCAAGAGGTTCCCATTCATATCTCTATACAAAAATGAGTAAGACTGGGATATGTAGAGGTACAAAATGAAGACAAACTAGGTAAGTTACAGAAGTTAAATCTGGAATATATTCAAACAAAATGAGTTTTGCTAATCTACAATTATAGTAGTTTAAGAAGCGTAATACAATAAACAGCTAAAGTCATGTAAGTAGAAGTTGATAACATGACATTATGAAACACTGGTTTCAGAGCACTTGGTTTTAAGTTTCTAGAGATCACAGGGAAGTAAGAGGAGTTAAGGCTGAATTATGTATGACATGGCATAGAGATTGTGGCTAAGTAAAAGAAAGTTGTAAGATGAGGAGTAATAAGCCTTAAGTATTAAAACAAGTGATATCAGGTGGAATGGGACAGAGGAAGCCATATTTATAGATTAGATGCAGGTACTGAAACTGAAAGTACAAAACTAAAACTTAGAGAATAACAGAACAGAAAAAGGATTCTGATGATATGAATTTCAAACTACCAAGGATAGATAAGAACTACCTCTGGATTCTACAAGCCTTGCAAGGTGTGCAGGATTAGTGCAGGAGCTTTAGCAGGCAATATGTCTGCCATGCAATCCAGGAATAGCTTGCAGGGGCATGCACAAGTGCTCCTGCACGGACTAAGCTCCTGTATGCAAATCACCCCATCTGCAGGAGAAATCCATGCAAGTGAGGTGAACTTGTGATCCAGGAAGCTTGAAACTGGCCGTGCAGGACTAGTGTAATCTGCAGAAATGTACTTGGTTAGCAACAGAGCACATTTCTGCAAAATCCAAAACAGAGCTGTGACAACTCCAAATAAAGTCTGTATATCACTCAGGAAGCATGTTAATGGCCAAGTATAAGGCCATTGCCATTGCAAATAGCTTAAAAAATAAAAAAAATCAACTTTTATTTTTTTTAGCCGATCTCGGCTGTTTAAGCATAGGGCAGCGGCGGGCAAACGGGATTGGGGGGGGGGGAATTAGAAAATAAACCTAAAATAAGCATTCTAACTAAAATCACTCTTCTGTCATGAAAGTCAATGGCAGCAGAAGACAACATGGCCAGTGAGTAGTGGTTGCTAAGGGGGGGGTGCTCAGTGTGAGACAGATAACTAAGCATTAGCAAGCAATCCTATGCAAATATGGGGAATGATAGTGAATCCCAGTTTCCCCAGCATGCTAGTCAGGTCCCAACAGTGTAAGAGCAGGAATACCTTGGTGCAAGCCTAAGAGTTAACTGACATCATAGGTGTGTGTGTCAGGCATACTGTAAGCGGATTGGAGCCCTGTGGCTCAGGTTTGCTCCAAGCTAAGCACAGCTAAACAAGGGGGTGTGTGTCTGAGTCTGCCTAGCACTCTATACATTGCCTAAGTAGGTGTGCACGCTGTGCACCGGGTTTTAAAGGAAAAAAAAAAAAAAGGAAATAGCAGCACTGTGCACATTTGAGCACTCCGTTTGCACGGCACGCCCCCGGGCTTAAACAGGAAGGCAATGGGAAGGGAAAACAGCAGTAGGAAGGTAGTCAAGGAGAACTAGCATAGCTGGCAGGCAGGTGAAATGTATCAGAATCAGCCAATTACACAGGCGGCAGACCAGCCCAGCCCAGAACACTACTATAAACTATGCAAACACCTTCCCCTCTGGTTTTTCTCATACTCTACACCACCGGTATATACAAGCGGGGAACTTTTAACAAACAAAACTACAAAATGTTAGGGGCTGCAGCAGGCAACACAGAACATGTGCAAGATGCCGAGGGTGGTGAGGATGTGAATGCTGCTGATCAACCCACAGTGAGGAGATGGAGAAGAGTGTACAGACCCAGGGTAACCTACCAGAGGCTACATGAGCTGAGATAGTGGAGTGCTATAGGTTGGACATGGACCTCCTAAAGCAAATTGTTGAGCTGTGCTGGCCACACCTGACACACTGAAATGACCGAGGGGAACCCGTCCCAGTGGATACAAAAGTATATGTAGGCCTAGGAATACTAGCCACAGGTACCTCCCAAAGCTCAACAGGGGATATCATGGGGCTCTCAGAGGCATCAGCATCCAGAGTATTCCACCAGTTCCTGGATGCCATGTCAGCACATGCCAGTGAGCACGTATATTTCCTCAACACACATGAGGTGTTGGCCAGCAATATGGGTCTCTTCCACCAAATAGCAGAATACCCTGAGGTAGTGGGTGCTATAAACTGCACATACATATGCATCAATGCACCACCCAGTGAGGAGGGTAGGGCCTACATCAACCGCAAGGAGCTCCCCTCCATCAACTGCCAGGTCATGTGCGATGCCCAGGGCATTATAATGAATGTCTGTGCTGGCTGCCCTGGAAGCTATCACAATTCCCACATTTGGCATCTGACGCAGCTGTACCAGATATTTGCCAATGGGGACATCCCCTATGGTCACCTAGTGGGGGATGCTGGTTACACACTGGAACCGTGGCTGATGACACCCATCAGAAATGCACACACACACCTGAACAAGAATGCCATAATGAGGCACACGCACAGACCAGACCTATAACAGAGCATGTGTTTGGGATGCTCAAGTCATGGTTCTGGTGTCTGGACACATCCAATGGAGCCTTGCAGTACTCACCAGCTACATGTACTCAAATTGTTATGGTATGTGCCATGCTACACAATATGATCCTGTGGAAACAGCTGCAGCAGAAACAGCACGGGGCAGGGTCACACAGCCCTCCACCAATGCCAAGGCTTGCACAGGCACAGAGTGACTCAGAGGAGGAACAATCTGAATCTGCCTCAGTAGGCAGATGGAGGCATGCCTAGTATGCCATGGCCTTCACAAAGAAGCAACGCGTAGCACATACACTGACACAGTAGGGACCCAGGGAATGACACCTCTCTCTCTGACATACAGTAAAAGGGATGCCAAATATGACACTATCTTTGCTCAACCATGTATAGGGAGTGTACTATGTACATCCAACATAGGCAGCCCTCCAGCACAATATTCAGTCCTAGCACACCCACAAGGTAAGTCAATCAACCTACCAATTGCCAAATGGAGTAGAATGTGTCGATACCTTTATCTATGGTATGGATGTGAGCATGCAAGGGTATTGGGTGGCTGAATGTTATGGCAGCAGATAGTAGACACCATAGTGGCACCATGCCATCTGTAACACATCCTGGAGTCACCATAATAGTCAGTACTACAAAGGGTGACAAAACCAACTGCAGGAAATATGCTGGGTGACATGTGTGTCCGTATGACTCACACATGCCAGTCAGGGAGGTTCACATACCCAACAACATTCTCAGCCAGCAGGACAGGTGTAGACAAACCCAAACAAAGCCTGTGCTATGGCCTCTAAATGATGCCTATGGGTAATCTCCCCCCTAGGCCTACACAAACAGACTACAGCAGGTCAGGCAGTGGGATGTTAGTTCTGAAGGGTAGGAAGTCAGACACTAATATGTAGGGAAAACAAAGCTAAGACCTGTAGTACACTGATATGCCTCTAGGCAGTATGATAGGTTAGAATACAGAATGAAATGGAGTACATGACATACCAGTACAGTTAGAACAAATGTGTGCAAGTGCCGGGTGTGCCCTCCATCCTATGTAGACATATAGAAACAGTCAGGTGTGCCCCCCAATCCTGTGCAGAAATGTAGTAACAGTCAGATGTGCCCCCCAATCCTGTGTAGAAATGTAAAAACAGTCAGGTGCCCCCCCCAACAACCCTATGTAGAAATGTAGTAGCAGTCAGGTGTGCCCCTCCACTTCCATGCAGACATGTAGAAACAATCAGGTGTGCCCCTACCCCCAATCCAGCATAGAAATGTAGTAACAGTCAGGTGTCCCCCCCCCCACAATCCTATGTAGAAATGTAGTAACAGTCAGGTGTGCCCCCCCATGCCTTTGTAGACATGTGAAAACAGACAGGTCTGCCCCTTACCCCAATCCAGTGTAGAAATGTAGTGACACTCAGGTGTGCCCCCCCGAATCATGTGTAGAAATGTAGTAACATGTATGAGTAGGTATAATACGAGTGGAGCACAGATGCCCTGAGGTGGCCAAGGTCGCAGGATAGGTTGTGGCATTTGCACAATATGCAGGTCTGTGTGGGTTAGGATGGTATGTGCTTCATAATGTGTGAGAGTGGTCAGTATGTATTCATGTTGAAGTAAGACCTGGTGGCCATTGCCCACTACTGCTGATGGCAGGGACAAGCCCTCACGACTGCAGTGCCAAAGACAATCCCCACCAGTATAACACATGCTAGCAGTAAGCCATTGTAAATGTATGGTGGTAATATGTGTCACCATCTGAAAGACTGATATGGCATGGCATGGCTGTTGGGCTAGATATACAAGCAGTTCACAGGGGAAAGTACCCCAGACATACAGTATATATTGGGTCACTGTGAAATGGAGACACCCTTGGATTCATACATATAGGTATGCATCACAGTAATTGGACCTGTAGTAAGGGATACCGGTGATGTCTGCCTGAACACCTGCAGATCACAAAGGAGGTAGGACTGATGTATTGGGAATCAGCTGATGTACCTGCACATGCCAGCATAACTGTGGTGCCCCATGCATATCTGTGTGTCAGATGCAAGTAGTGTCCATAGCACACATGCACCCAGCCACGCAAACACCACCCACAGGCACCTCTCCTGCAATATCCCTGCTGTGGGGAATGGGTACAGTAAGACCCCACCTGCATATGACAATAGCAGAAGACTGCAGCAGGTAGCGCAGGTGTCCCATGCAGGTGTGCCCCTAGGTGTAGGTAGCACCCTGCCAGCAACCACACCATCTGATCAAGACTGATAGAAGCTATTGGCATGAACAACTGTCACACTTACCCTGTCACCCCAGAGGAATATACTGTATGGTGGCCTGGGACTGTAGGACTGACAGAATGCAACGCCCTGCCACATCTGGCCTGCACCAACACCTAATTGCCCACAGGTGCCTGCTAAAGGCCCGTGTCTCACATGTACTGCCAATGCATGTTATGTCATGGACACCCAAATAACAACATAACACACTCCACATAAGCCATATACAAGGCCATGTGGACAAACCACAGTAACATGTCCACCATATCCCACTGCATGAACTGTGGACCAACACTAACACACACCTGTGATGTGGTGATACCCTTAGGGAAAGTATCAGAGAATGTATGCATAATGTATGGAAGATGTTAGAATAATAGAGGAGGGTGTGGGAGCATGGGCAGCATGGAATGTGCAGGGTCCAACACCAAGCTGTCTGCACACAATATCCCTGGCTGCAAACACATAAATGCGTGGCTACACACCTGCCCATACACCACAATAGGGTAAATGTCCTGACCCATGGCCCCTGCCTCTGGCTAACCTGTGCAAATATGTACAGCTGTGAGGCATTGCCACAGCAAGATAAGGCCATACTGTCATGTTGATGGGCAAACAAGTATGGGATCCTCTGCCAGCACTGTACCAATGTGCTAAACTGGATACACAAACCCAGCACCAAGTGTCTGCAGCTCCCCCAACAGAATGGCATAAATTACCATGAAGACATAGGTGTCTGCCCACAATAACAGACACAGCTGCAGTTACCCTCGTCCCCCAAGTCAGTACTATGAGCAAGAATGTTTACCTGACAGTACATGAGGACAGAAAACATCACTGTGTATAACAGTACACGTCTGAATATCTCTGCTAACAGCAGTACTATGTAGCTGAAGCAGCACAGACACAATCACCTACAGTACACACTATCCCCTGCATAGTTTGTCCCCATATTGCCAAATGATCGATGGATACCCTGCAGAAACAGTATGTTTCCTGTAGGTGTTCAACACAAAGGTCTGCACTGCAGTACAAACTACCTGGAATCGATCAACACATTCACTACAGAAGGGCATACTGGGCATGCTCACTCACAAACAAATGAAGGCCATGTCTGCAAACAACAGTAGACCAGGCATATCTGGCAGTTGCAGATGTTAGTGCAGATACTCCTCAGTATGCAGCACTCATGCTTTGCACACACACTGAATAGGAAAACACATATATCCAAGGTCAACACACTATAATAAGCCAAATGTAGACATACACAGATGTGTGGAAGAGAGTGACTGTCACAAGGGGCCATCCATTATGAGGCATGTCCCACCCAGCACACAGCCAGATGGCTACAACCACATGAGGTTCAGATGTCACTCACTGTAGACCTTAGCCACTGGTATCTGTCAGCATTACGGACTATGTGGTGCAAGTGCTAGCTGTGCAACATGAATGTACAAGGAAGTAGTCATCTATCAGCTGTATACATGTACCTGTGGAATATAACCCTGCGTGTGCCCTCATGTGGTGTGTCAACCTCTCAATGAATGGGTTATGGCCCATGCACACACACTGCCCTCCCCATAGCCGTACTATGACAAGCCTGGTGATGTCATCCACTTTGAAATACACCCTTGTGAAATATGTAGGCCAGTAATGTCTGTGGCGCTTCCTATAACTGCATACTGCTGTAGTGTGATAAACTAGTAAGGTAGGAGTTCTAATCCCAGACATGGTAAGTGTGTGTAGAGAGCAATGCTTTTTAGCTTAGTCACACTCATTACAATTCAAATGCCCTAAGTTGTCAAGGCTGCTGATGTCATACACCGTGAAATACACCTTTCAGAAAGTTGTAGCCCAGTAATCTCCATCAGACGTCCTATAAATGCGTACTGCTGTATTGTGATAAACTAGTTAGGGAAGAGTTCTAATCCTAGACAAGGCAACTGTGTATGTGTGTGTCACCAATGCTTTTTAGGCTAGTCACATGCACTACAATTCAAATGCCCTACTTTGTCAAGGCTGCTGATGTCATACACTGTGAAATACACCTTTCGGAAAGCTGTAGCCCAGTAATCTCCATGGCACGTCCTATAACCGCGTACTGATGTAGTGGTATAAACTAGTTAGGTAGGAGTTCTAATCCCAGACATGGCAACTGTGTGTGTGTGTGTCTCACCGTCTGTGTGGAGAGCAATGCTTTTTAGGCTAGTCATACTCACTACAATTCAAATGCCCTACTTTGGCAATCCTGCTGATGTCATTCATTGTGAAATACACCTTTGGGGAAGGAGTGCTCCAGTAATCCCTGTAGTGCATCCTATAACAGCTTCATGATGTAGTGTGATATAGAACTCTGGTAGGGGTTCTATTCCCACACATGGCGGTTGTGGATGGTTTGTGCATGTTTCAATGTCTGTGTAGGGAGCAATGCATTTTAGCCTAGCTGCACTCACTGCAATTCAAATGCCCTACTTTGGCAATCCTGCTGATGTCATTCATTGTGAAATACACCACTGGGGAAGGAGTACTTCAGTAATCTCCATGGTGCATCCTATAACTGCATAGTGCAATAAACTAGTTAGGTAGGAATTCTAATCCCAGACATGACAGGTGTGTGTGTGTGTGTGTGTGTGTGTGTGTGCACGCGCATGTGGCTGTGCTTGTAACTCATATCCTGTGTGGAGATGGTTGTGAGTGTGTAACAACTGGGCTCAATGTGGAGCAGGCTTTGCAAATTTCTTATATGGTGATCCTAGTATATATTACAATGTCCAATCATACAGGGATAACAGATGTGAAATAGCTGAGATGCTGGGGTGCAAATCCATACCCCTACATGTGACATCAAGGCCAGGCAAACAAAGTTAGCAATCCTAGTATTACCCAGAGAACACTCTCAACCCATGTCTCATATATACACACACACACACACACACACACACATGCCTAGGCAACAGCCGCTATGTTGGTAGTAGCCTGCATATTGCCCACTGATAGTAACCATGGTGTGATTGCAGTGGGCTACAGAGGGCATGGCATCCTGTCCATCTGACAAATAGGCACGTACACTCTGACAGTGCACCTTCCCCATGTTCCCCACTGGAGACCTGCAACACCTGTGGTGCCATCAGATGTGAGCCACAAAGTCCATACCATGCTTGAAAACATGCCCTGTATGGACAGATGCCATTGACACCAGTGACTGGCACATCTGATGATAAGCTGTGTACACAACATTGGCCAGACACCCCAGGTACAGTTCCACGTCACTGTACATGCATGCAGGGGTGTGCACATCCCAGACACTGTCCATGTCATGTACTAAGGAACACATACATGGCAAGCAATGCACACCATTGGCCACACACAATAGTCACCCAGGTGACTGGATGGTGAATACAATACCCACCTGTGTGGGCAAATCCAGAAACTACACCCTGAGCCACACTGCAGACCATTGTCATGTGGGCTGATGCCAAGGTATACCCATCACCTAGCCTTGTATAGCTGTCAGGCACAGTCGACCACTACACACCCGTGAAGCAATGCACCCATGCATGTCAGTACTGGCACTGTGTGTGTGTGTGTGTGTGTGTGTGTGTGTGTGTGTGTGTGTGTGTGTGTGTGTGTGTGTGTGTTGTATGATGTGTATGATCACATTTATACTCACTACAATCCCCACTGGCATACTGAAGCATGCTGTACAATGTCAGACACCTCCACATACCCTTTGCCCATATAACCTCTGTATGAACCCTGTGGTGCATGGGATACCTGCACAGTAATGTGTTGAGGCAATCTCACTAGTGATTAGTTGTATTCCTGGCCCTGCCATGTGTGTCAATGTGTGTGCATTCCTGTGAGAGTGTGGTTGTGTTGATACTGGCACCTGTTCATGCAGACAGGCATGTGTACTATTACCTATTGTATAGCTACCATATCCCTGGTGCAGATGCCAATGCCACTCACCAGCACATATATGTTTTGAGGGCTCCTCAACATGTAATCAATGTAGTGCATCAAATAAATATATAGAAATGTGATAGCACTACATAGTTGTCAGGGGTTTGATACCCTGTGCTGGTAGGTGTGTGACACAAACATGCTTAAGTTTTACTTTCCCACCCCTTCCTGACTTTACTTTGTCTCTGTCTGCCTCTCTCACTCCCTCTCTGGTGGATGTGGAGACCTACACCTGCTTTGCTTAGGCAGCAGCATGTGTATTTTAAGTGATGCTCATGATCAGTTGATGGCCTCTGCACAAATTGCAGCCCTCCTCTATCTGATTGCATGTGAAACAGCTATGGTAACATTCCCATTACCAGTTGCATAGAAACTCACTCCAATATCTAGGAACATCATGTTGGTGCTGGGTCTTTTAATTCACTGTGAGCAGAAACTCATTCTGTTGTTTGGCAAACAGCATCTCAGATGGATTGAGGATTTACCTCTAACAACATACACTGTGGAAACAGGGCAACACACAGGAGGGTGCCTGATCTGACTGCAGACTGTAAGTGCTGCTATGCTGCATTTGGAGTAATGTTGGTTTAACAGGGTCTGTGTATATGGCTGTCCTACATGTTTTAATAACTGCCATGTCAGTGCTATGTTTATGAGGGAACCCCATCTGTAGGGTCATCTGCAGACTGGGCAGTGTGTGGTCCCTTTTGTTTCATGTGTTACCCACAGAGCACCTATCTGTGGACTGTAGAAGGTAGTGTGAGGATTGCAGTCTGTAGATGGTGACAGCCGTGTGGGTTACTGACTTCATATCCCTCATAGGACATATGTTGCAACAAACCTTGTTACAACAGTAAATGTATGAGGTTATCACAGCAACATGTCAATATTGGCCTTGTGTATGTGCCTCCACCCATAACTCTGTCAACCTTTGTACATATGTCATGCAGTAAGAGGTGTATATGTGCTGTACACCATAATTAGTGACATCATAACTGATAACAAGCCAGTGAGATATCAGACTGCTACACATTATGTATAGTAGGGGTTATATCTGATGACATCACCTGGACAGTCTATGGTTGTGTGTACAGTACTAAGGTCTGTGTACATAAGTTGAATGTCGACAGTGTGTGTATTGATATGTACTTTGGCCTGTGTACAGACTGGTAGATGTCATTGTCCTTGGTCCCATTCTATCTGATATTACATGCTGCTCCACTCTATGTTACCCAATTGGCTTACATGTTTGTAGGGCTATACACACACGTGTTCCATACCACAGACAGGCATCAGCCCACACTGTGTAGTGGCCCAGTATATGTACAGTTAGCGTATGAGTGGCACATATGAGGATGGTGTTGAACAAATAGTCCATATACTGTAATATAATGCTAGCTTACCATACGTGGCTGTGGCTGTGTTCACATTGACTGTGGTTATGCACTTTCACACTGATGTATCATACTCTGTGCTGTGACATGCCTATAGAGCCTGCTATATATTCAGGTACATGTGCATTCCCCCCATAGGAAATGTAGGCCAGTGTTGAGCCTGTCTGCCTGTAGCCTGCACAGTGCTTTGTTACATGCCTAGCAGCTTAGTGTACGCACCCAGTGAGATGTCATGTCCAGATACTTGACAGAAGTACTGCTGCTGGCCTTCCCTTAACAGTCATGTATGTCATACAGAGCAGTGGGATGCTGTACAGATGTATGTTAATATCTAGTGGGTAGTTTAGTGGCCATAGGACATCTGTACCAGTGGTTATTATGTGTCAGGACAGACAGGGGTGTGTGAATGTATAACCTATGGGGTCAAATGTATACCAGTCGTTACATGTTATACCCATCTACACGGCTGTTAACATTCACATTGTCAGGCTTGGTCCACATGTCTTGCACTAAGAGGTTCTGTGTACACCTCTGGACTGTCCAGAGTGTGTCAGAATGTCCACATATATTAGCCAATATCTCTGCTCTAGTCCACAGGAGCATTACGTGTTAGCAGCAGTACTGCACTATGTTGTCCTTAGGATGCCTGTCAATAGCCAATGGCGCACATTTTAAAAGCATTATTTGTAGGAGGTTCCAGAACTACAGACAGAGTGTGAAAAGAGTTGTGTTATACTTTGTATAGCACTGGTGTTACAGGGTTTGTGTGTACATTCTAGTTTACCTTGGAATGCAGTCTGTCTGCATAGCTCTTAACTGTGGGCCTATCCTCTTGATGGCCAGAGGTGTGCCTATCATGTTTTGTCAGTCCACCACACAGGTCCTGTGTCATATATTTCACTGGCAGTGTGTGTGTTGAGTGCTATCAGTACATGGCTACATCCATTTATGTTTCTAACCTCAAATCCTTGCCTAAGGGTATGTTGCAGACAGTCCTGTAACACCAGTGACTTACTTAGTGTATGACAACAGTTTTCCACATATGGGCCTGTGTGCCAGCCTCTATCCTCCACCTACATACCAAGCTTTGCACAGATGACATGCTGTCAGATGTTGTTCTGTAGTGGGCTGTGGGTATATCATGCTGCCATTCCTGCCATCAGTCCACTGCTGTTGTATCCCCCACACATACAGTGGGGCTGGGGCCATATATGTGTGGGCTTCACCTACACAATACATGTGTGCCCTTATGTACTTCAGAGGCCAGTGTATGTAACAGTGGTATATGGCCCTGTATTATTGAGTCTAGGGGGATGCAACATAAATAACCTAGGCTGTTACAACATGTGGGGGTATCAGTGGTGAGCTGCCTTAAGGTATCTGGATGTACATTTCCATACAATTCACCTATATTTAAATTAATTACATAAATTGGGTTAATGCAGGCCTACTGCCTCCTGCCATACAGACTGTTCTGTTTGTCAGTGTGCTTGTGATGGTGTCAGTTATGACTTGTTATGTAACAGTTACATCCCATTGTGTCAACTGAGGTCTTTACCACCTAGTGATTGTGTACAGAGTGTAGATAGAGGCTGCCGAACTATACACCTGCATTACTTACTGTTGATTGTTTGGTATCCTGTGGCCCAGTCTGTCTTTACTATTGTACTATTTGAAGGGCTTGGCCTGGACAGCAACATTTGTAAACCTTTCCAGACTACTGTATAAGTTTAACTGTTTCATGGTTGCATTACTCTGTTATATGGATGTCAGTGTCTGAACAGCTATATGACATGGCATATACAACTGCAGTAGTACACAAATAAAGGTTTTCCATTTATGCACACCTGTGTGTGGTGTTATATCCTTTGACCTCTCTGTGGGTATATGTTGCAGGCAATGATTGTCATTTGTATGGGTGGCTCATACAGTGTCCAGATGTTAAGCTGTTAACTGTAGGCATAGTGGCTGTTCATATTGTGTGCACCTTCTACCTATGTATCTTACTATACATATCTCTGTGGGTGTATGTGTAGTTATATATATATATATATATATATATATATATATATATATATATATATATATACATATATATATATGTATGTGTGTGTGTGTATATATCTGTATCTGCATATATGTGTCTGTGTATATGTATCCTAGGGATGTTGATAGCTTCCACATTGTACATTACCTATGGGAGTCAGACTGTACTGCATAATATGTTACCGATACCAGCCTGACATCATACATGTAGGATGGAGTACTGTTAACATCTTGTGCCCATATCATGTCAGGTCCTGGTTATGGGATCTGCAACACTTGGTAGTGTATTGCAGGGTGGGCGTGTTTGGCTTTGGGCGGTATACCTATTCATACAAGACGTATATTGTTTGGGGCCTCCCAACCCCATTAACAGTGCATCTGCTTACATAAATATAACTATGTCCATATATACCTACATATATATATATATATATATATATATATATATATATATATATATATATATATCTGCTTACATATATGTTTGTGAATACATCAGCGTTATGTACATCTGACATGGCTTAGTGATAAATTACTTTGTCTATGGTGTGCAGGGTCCTGGGTTTGTGCCTTGCAGAGGCTGTTTATTTTGTTGCTGGGCAGAACTAGGGCCATTGGATACAGGGTGATTAAGGCACTTTTGAGCAGTTGTAAGCGGGGTTTGTGCAGGTTTGCGTGAAGGTAAGCACTGCTAATGTCCAGTTACAGTTTCTTATACTCAGTTAGCTTCTAAATTGTTTAACCAGTGTAGGCATTGCTAACCTCTGTGCAAACAGGCTTAAACCTACTTACTGCTGCTTAAAAGTGCTTACTCCTGCTTACCCCCATGCTAATTTCTTTAAAAGAAAAGAAAAAAGGGTTGATAGGATAGTGGTGAAAAAAGGGGCACAAAGAGGGAAAGACAGTAGGGAAACTAGCCAGGGATGTGCAGGAAGGGTGTAGGGAAGGTCCATAGCTGCCCATTTTTTTACAGCAACAGCTGTGCATATACATTGAATTTGGAGGTAGATTTGGAGACTCAATCCCCTGGGAGGGGGTGAGGACAACAGTAATAAGTTGTGATGCCAATTAGATCAGATTACATCTGTCCAGTGGACACGTGCAAAATGGACAGCTATGTATGGGGTGAGATTTTTTTGTGGTAACAGATTGCCCTTTTTTTTTTTCAGGTAAGAGTGGGATGTTGGGGAGGGTTAGTAGGTATATTTGGGGAGGTAGGTTGGGTAGGTTAACAGACAAGACAAACAAGACGCATACAGAGGTGATATATGACACGTGGGGGGTAAACACCTTGATGGGGAGGGGTGTTGGAAAATCGAAAGCCCATAAGCCCCCACCTTCACAGCCCCAATGGTGGCTGTGCTGGGGCTTAGTCGCAGAGCCAGACTGATGCTCTATTTGTGCCATGCAGCCCTCATGCTGGCATAGAAATCAAGTTGCTGGTTGATCTCTCTACGCACCACGACCCCAACCTGGTGATGGGTGACAGGTGCCTGTCCGCGCCCACTCCCAGGGGGGGCAAGCCCCACCCCCTGAGGCAGTTCCACCCAAAGGTGGTGCAGGACCAATGGACAGGGAGGTCCCCGTTTGGGCCCTAGACATGCTGGCACCTGGTGCCACGGCCAGCTGAGGTGGCACAGGTGGGTCCACTGGGACCGGCCTTCCCAAGCAAGCTATAGTGTTTAGATTTCATCATCATATGTGGGTTAGTAATAGTCAACACATTCCAGGGTTAGGTATAACAGCATGCATAGATATTCCCATTAATCCCAGATATGGAACAGTTGCACAGCAAACAGAACACATGCATATATGGGACGACAGTGGTAACAAGAACAGCATGCAGGTACATTGATGGCACCATGCCACCAATGTTGGAATAATTCAATATAGCACATGCATGGGATTAACTAAAATATTTATCCAACAATTGGACATTATCAGAACATAGGTGTCATTACATACTAGTTGGGGTGGGTATGTTGATTATTGTTGGAGATATGGTGGGGGAGAGAGAAAGATGTCAATTAACAACTAGTATATTCCAGTAGTCCACATAGCTTTCCTAGTCAGTGCTGTTATCTGTACCTTACAAGTCTTACTCCACTACCCTATAGCCTTAGTTTGGACAGTGATATGGCTGTTGTCATTGTTATGCATGAACTGGTTTTACCTGCAGTATACACCTCTTATCTGGTATACCTGTGGAGGGAATGTTTGTTAACACTGTTTCTACACATGCTCCTAGATTCCGGGTTGATGTTGTGCACATAGCTATCCAACTCTTTCTGCACAGACTCTGGCCATGTGTTGACCACATGCTGGTGTGCCGGGACATATCTAGACTATTGTCCTCTTCCACCTTTTGTGACCTGACACACACATATACATGCTTTCCTACACAGTTATTTTATGTATCAACAGTGTGGGTGACAGTGGTCAGTGATACTTTTTTATTCAGAGAAACTGCAACCCTCACAATTCCCTGCAATACCAGAGTAAACAGTACCAGTACAGGTTATACTGGTCTTTATTTCTCAGCACAGTGTTCATATCCGACGTACCTGTGGGAGCAATGTTTGTTAGCACTACCTGACTGTTGCCACACAAACTTCAAGATTACACATTAGTATTATGCACATACATCTCACTCTGTTACTGTACACACTCTGGTCACAGCTTGACAACATGGGAGTGCAGATAGGACATATCTGAAATATTACTCTTCTAACAGTTTTGGGGGTTGCTGCAGTGACAGGTTTGTTCTTATAGATGTTTGACAATCACTTGTATTCCCTGTTTGCTGGCTAAACATCTGGGAACATCCCGCAGACTTACCAGGGGAACAGGGGGCAGGCAGCAGATATGGGCCAATATACTGGACATTCTGGCCTCATCTGTACAGTTGTGGGGTATGTATCTGTATGCAGCCTACATCCACTCCCAGGATTCAGACCATGGCTGTGTCTGCTACAAAGTAAATACTGTCCATCACAGTTGTGTCTGCTATATAGATATTGCTGTATATCTCCTATCTACTTTCCGTCTTATTAATCCCCTGTGCTTTTGCATTCTGACCTTGTATTACAACACTCTTATACAGATCTCCTAGACAGTAATATTTTGTAGGACAGTGTGGGCGACAGTGATGTGTAATACCTCATTATTCAGAGCAACTGCATCAGTCGCAATGCCATACAATACCAATGAAAACAGTATCAGTACAGGGTATCATTCTTGTATTTCTGGGCACAGTGCTGGTATCTGGCAGACCTGTGGGAGAAATGTTTGTTAGCACTACCTGAATGTTCCCACACACAGTACCAGATTCCACATTACTATTATGCACATACATCTCACTCTGTTACTGTACACACTCTGGCCACAGCTTGACAAGTTGGGGTGTAAATGGGACATACGTGGCTTCTTAGTCTCATAAGGTTTTGGGGAGCTGCTAGTGTGCAAGCTTTGTTCTCACAGATGTGTGTCAATCAGTTGTATTTCCTGTTTGCTGCCTATACATCTGGGGCTATCCCACTGATTTCCCAGGGGGACAGGTTGATAAGCAACAGATATGGGCCACTGTACTGGACACTCTGGACATATCTGTACAGTAGTGGGGTATGATTCTGTATGCAGACTACTACCACTGGCAGGATTCAAACCATGGCTGTGTGTGCTAAACAAAACAACAGTTTACATCTCAGTTGCATGTGCTATTTGGGTTTTGGTGTCTACATTTTCTCTGTTTTCTGTCTATGTCTCTCTCAGTTGTGCTAAATGGCCTCTGGGGATTACACCAGTCATATAAGGCATTCCTACACATTCAATTTATGGTGCACGGTGTGGGTAACAGTGCTTAATACAACAGTACTATTACATGATTGCATATCTACATTACCATATGATAGGAGAGGATACACATGCAGTCTAGCAGTTAGACCTTTATTGTCAGGCTGTTACGCTTTTATTTATATACATACTATATGAGACCCTTCCTGCCATATTCTCCAGTGTATGCAGTACATGCCTTGAAAAATACAGGTTTTATACAGGCAATTGATTTACTACTACTTTTAGTTTTATTTCCTATGACAGTAAATGCATGACTATTACTGACCTGCCTCACGTTGCAACCTCGCCAGGTGACTGACGTGGGCCTTCTGGTTAGCTGTCCACTCCATTGCATTTGTGGGGGACATAAGAAGAATATTTAGCCATACCTATTCATGATATACCTGAGCTGGCAATTATTACACACATAGTGGGATGATACTTACACACAACAGGAACATCTCCTGCCACTATAGCCTCTTGGATCCACTGGTTCAAGAGGTCCTCCTTACGCTGCTTCAGGTCAACATAGTGATGCCTGACCTGCTCACCGGTTTGGGGTATGCCAGTGGCACTGGTGAGGTCACAGATGAGACAGTCACAGGTCTCTGCCTTATATTGGGAGCCCTGGTACTGGCCCTGTAGCAGTCTCTGATCATGGTCTTTGACAAGGAGTCCTGCCATGACTCTGGACCCCTGGATGCACCAGCGCTGTGCCCGAACATGCACACCTTCTTCCCTTACTGCCATTGTGCCTGCAAGGGGAAGCTACAACCAGTTATAAGATGTATTCCCGCCTCTTGGGTTTAAGTAGGGCTGATTTCCCTCAGATTTCCATGATTGGCCAGGTTTGAAAAGGCTAGGCTATGGGCAAACTCGCTTACCTAGGGTTGGCATTGTTTAAAGGGGTATAACACTGGGCACATTGAGTTAGCTGGCCTACACATTGCTTACACCTCCTAAGCAGGCCTGTGCAATGCTTAGCATTGCTTACATTAAACTTTGCATTATAATTCCTTTTTGGCATTGAGTTATTATTCATTACACCTTATATGTATGCCTGGTATCCATGATTCATGTGTATGTACACTGTATGGGGTCCTTGTGTTTTATTGGGACTTCAACACTTTTATTACAATTACACCTGACTTCTGGACTTACTGCTTTACTCCAGTTCACATATTTATGTTATGTAGTGGGTTAAGGCACATGTGTCTGTATACCAATTACTTTCACAGGTTCAGTTTGGTTTTACTATAGTGAAGGCTTGTTTGCTGATGCCTCATTCTTCTGTACTTCTGTGATGGCTTGGTGGTTAACTACTGTGACTGTGGTGTATAGGGACCTGGGTTTGAGACCTGTATGGTTGTTTATTTAGTTGATGGGCAGAACAAGGGGCCATTGAATACAGAGTGATTAAGGCACTTTTGAGTATTTGTAAGTGGGATTACGTGAGGGTAAGCAATGCTAACCTCCAGTTACATATGCTTACAGAGAGTTAGCTTTAGAATTGCTTAACCTGTGTGCACATTGCTTACCCTGGTACAAACGGGCTTTAGCTCACTTACTAGTGCTTAAATATGCTTACTACTGTTTATTGGTGCTTAAACCTGCTTACTAGTGCTTTATTCATTATGACACTGACACCTCACATGTGCATTTACTGCAGTACTCCAGTATATATATATATATATATATATATATATATATATATATATATATATATATATATATGTTATTTAGTGGGTTATGCAACAAAAATATTAGTCATAATGTGCTATGCCATGGAAAATGGAATGTGCTGCAGTGTGACTCGAACCTGGAATGCCTGCCCACTACACTATTGTTATGCTGCTTCATTTGCATATATCTTCCTTGTTATCCTCTTCAGCCATTTAAGCTGCATTAACCGTAGCTAAGCAATGGGCACACCCGCACACCTATGGTTAGCTTTAATTGGATTTAAAAAAAAAAAATGTGTTTGTTCATTTTATTTCTGTATACTTTAGCTGTTGTAGATGAGGGGGGCTGTTGGTGGGGATATGCGGACACCTATGAGCAGTCTTGCTTATTTCTTACCCCTTTTTGCTGTTCTTCATTGTGGTGGCATGTATATTCTCTGAGAGCTCTGTGCTCAGACACTTCCCCTGCACTCTTACACACTCCATGTAAGATTAGGAGCTCAGGCAGCTTGCCTCATTACTATGCATGGCACTCTGCCATCTTGCTCCTAAATGGCCGCCTACAGGAATAGTAAATCCAGGGGCTAGTTCTTTTAAAGTCAAAACAAAAAATAAAAAAATGAAAGTTATGGTAAGGACTGATTTTGAGAAGTTAATTAAAAATCCATCTCAAGAGAAGAAGAATTTGGACTGCGCTAACTACCATGATGCAGGCAGCATTTGTTGAAATTAATTAACAAGAAAAATCAGTAAATCATAGGTTCATAGGTTCATAGGTTCATACTAGGCTATCTGCCCGAGGGCATTTACAAGCCTAGCCCATCGTTTTGTGGCTTACGCCACCCCTTTAGTATGGGGAACTATACCCATTATTTTGCTGTGCCTCTGTCGAGCAGTGACACTGAGGTAATCCCTGGGGTATATCTGTGATCTCCCATCCATTGGTCAAGATTTCTCTTGAACAAGGCCAGCGAGGTGCTCTGCCTCACATGTACTGGGGTTTTGTTCCACAGCATAGGGAGTCTTTGGGTGATGAATCTATCCCTCCAGCACGTCCTATTAATAGCCGTGTCAAGGTTTAAGTCTCCCGCCCTTGTGGCTCTGATGGATCTAGATTTTTTGAGGTGAAGCATATTCATCAAATCTGGGTTTGACATGGCCTTGTATGTTAGGCAAAGGTCACCTCTGAGCAAGCGTGGCGACTGAATAGAGCTGGAGTTCTTTCAGTCGGGCAGCATAGGACAGATTTTGAGACCCTTTATCCTTTTGGTGAGGAACTTTTGTGGCCTCTCCAGCTGCTGCAAGTGTGGGGTCAGATACATTCAGAATGGGGCATTGTACTCAATCATTGGTCTGATGAGTGATGAGTAAAGGGAGACTATGACCTCCCTTGATCTAGATGAGAATCCCTTCATGATAAGGTGGGCAATGTAGAAGGTCTTCCTAACTACTTTAGCTACATGGGTGTCGAATGACAGACTACTATCAACCTGGGTCCCCAGGTCCCTGATAACTTCTTCTGTACTCAGTGGATTGCCACCTATTTGGTAGCTAGGGGTAATCTTGTTTTTCCCGAAGGGTATGACTATGAATTTTTTGGCATTTAACTTTAGGCCATGGCTCTGGCACCAGTTATCCGTTTCTGTGAGACCCTTCTGAAGGATATCTGTATCAGATGTGTTTTCTACTATGGCGCCCAGTTTGCAGTCATCTGCAAACTTTGTCAGCCATAACCCTCCTGTGTTTGCTTGTACTTCGGAAAAGTAGATGCCAAACAAGAGTGGGCCCAGGACTGAGCCCTGTGGGACACCACTTGTGACAGGCTTTGAGTCTGACATGGCGCCAGCAACTCTGACCCTGTGGGTTCTGTCACTCAGCCAGTTTGCAACCCATCTTGTGATGTATGGGTTGACATTTAAGCTGATGAGTTTTTCAATGATACCCGAGTGGGGTATTGTATCGAAGGCCTTAGCCAGATCGAGGTAGGCTGTATGGACTGCCTTTCCCTCATCAATGGCTTTGGTGACTGTTTCGCAAAAGTCAAGCAAGTTCAAAAGTCATGATCTGCCTCTGAAAACCGCAAACTGGGTTGGATCCAAAGTCTGCAAAATTCCTATGTCTTTATTTATGAGGTCCATTATGATCCTCTCCATGGCGTTGCAGATAAGGCTTGTCAAGCTAATGGGAGGCTAATGTCCAGGGTCGGTGGAGGCACCGCCTTTGTGAAGTGGTACCACAGTTGCAGTGCGCCACTCCTGGAGTGCGTATCCAGAGGTAAGACTTTGATTAAACAGCTGTCCTAGCTGTGGGTTTAATTCCTCATTGAGTTCATGGAGCACACAGCCGGGGACACCATCAGGTCCCATGGATGGTGTGTTTTTTGCTTTGGAGAGAGCAGTTCTCACTTGGGCGCTGGAGATGTTTGGGGGGCTGCAATCGTTTGGTATAGATATCTCTCCTTTTGGGGGGGAGGGGGGGAGAAGTTTGCACTGAACCTGTCAGCATACATCAACATGTCTATTTCACTTACTGGGTGCAGTATGAACATCTATACTTTTTGCTGGGATTTCAAATCTATGTATTTCGAAATGTTAGGACAATATGGGAAGTACCAAAGGTTATGTTTTTTTTTTTTCTTTTTTGAGACCAACTAAGGACTAAAATAAGAAGTATGCTGTACAGGGAATATCTGTTTAAAGAGAGAAAAAAAACTGTTGTAAGAGACAGTCCCCAGGATTTAATAAAATTCATGTAGGCACCAACATGTAGAGCCAACATGGAATGTATATGTGCTCATGGTCATGTTTCACCATTGGAAGCCCATCATGCATATTAATTATGATACATTGCCTAGGGAGAGCAGAGGAACACATGTTATTGAATCAGTGTATGGAGAGGTGTACTGCTAACCATGGCTGCAGATGAATATGAGACTGCCTGCAATGTCCTTTGATTTATTTTTATTTTTTTTCTTTGTTTTATTTTTATTTTATTATTATTTTTTAAAAAAAAGCATGTTTGCATGGCGCTGAGCAGCAATGCCAAGCTGCGCTCAGATATAAGCTAGCAGGCACCCGTCACACATCTAAAAATAGAAATTGTATGCAATTGATTATTTATTTAAAGGTGTGTTTAAGCATTTCTAAATGTGTTTGCATGGTGTGGCACGGTGCTCAGCACTGCTTATAGGTAGCTCAGTGGTACATGTGATGGTATAATGGATTTCTTAATATCCTCATAACTGAATGGGTAGAGTTCCAGCTTCATGTGCAGTAGGTCCAGGGTTTGAATACATGGAAAGGAAAATATGTATTTAATTTTGATATACATATTATGCATTTTTTTATAAAAGATGGCCCTACTGCACTCTAAGTTCTGCTCAACTATGCTTAGACTTGCTAAGCACTGCATAAACATAGTAACGGTTGCCAATGTCTGTGTGCTGCTCGGGTCTGCTTGGCTGGTTTGCTCACTACTAAGCTCCACTAAGACTATGGTTCTGCCAGTGTACACGTTTCTCAGCTCAGCAGAGCTGGTTTGCAAGGTTCTAAGTGATGCAGAGCTTTTTTGAATGTTGCTCAATGACGTGTAAGGGTGGGAAAATAGCCTATATTAAGCCCAATAGGTGAGAATACAACAGAATCCACTGGAGATCTATCAACTGATGTTATACTATGGCTGGCAGTGGTGGAGGTGTGCACTTTTGGGCACAGCATTGGGGCATTCTGGAGTCCATGGTCATGGTTGGGCTCCTTGTGCAAAACCATGATGACAGGCTGCTGTAGGGTGGTTTCTAGGGCTCGGAGTATAAGGTGGAGCCCTAGGACCAGCTGGCTAGAGAACTCATCAGTGTTACTGGTATCCCCGTACAGCTGTGCAGTGTCATCACCAACATGATGCCCTGAAAAGATGGAAGAAGGGACTCTCAGTCATTTGGGTTCAAGAAGCAAGGGTATGAAATGCCCCACAAGTATGTAAGTACTTTTTCCTCCATTGTACCAATATATACTCTGAATGTCTGCAAAACTGGTATGCATAATGGTGTGCTTCTCTCCCAACAGCTGCAGCTGAGAGGGCTTGCAATGTTGAGTCGCATGCCAGGCGCTTGGCCACGATGCACTGTGAGTGTGGGAAGTACTGATGTATTATGTTAACTGTAGAGAAATAAGCAAGAAAGAGTAAAACATCAACTGCAATAAAGTATATACAGTAAAGTTTGTAGTGCAATAAATGTGGACTTAGAGCTGCAGTGCAATAAGTGAATAATGCTAACTGTGGTGCAATAAAAACATGAAACAATATCAATAACTGCATTAAAGTATATACACTAACATTTGTAGTGCAATAAATGTGGAATTAGAGCTGTATTGCAATAAATGAATGATGCAATATGGTGAGCTCAGCACAGCTAGGATGTGGCAGTGTCAAAAACCAGAGATGCTTCTTCATCTTCAGCCAATAGAGAGAACCAAAAGACACCAAACAATCGACAGGACCAAAGGACTTCCCTTGATTCATTTTTTTTAAATAAAACCACCATATATTAACTCATTCACTCCAATGGAGCTCAGGAAGTTTGCAGTGTAACTTTCAATGGGTGGACCCTAAGCCTTTTGACAGAATCAAATTATGTTCTCATATTTGAAAAGTACAGTTGTGTACCTACCATAAATGTAGATGTTCGAGTATATTCACTGTTGCAGTCATTACACTTGGGTTATCCTGCTGGCAGGCTACCCGCAGTCGGCCTGAATTCCAAAGTCGGTTGCTGTCGCCTCTTCCCTGACGTCAGTGCGCCAGGGGTATATAAGATGCAGCCGATGCCATTTTCTTCAGTTTTTCTTTCCCCAGATGTCAGGTGCCCCCAAAAAGGTAGGCAATACATATTGCTTATAAAAACATATAGTAAAAATAAAAAAACAATGCCTTCCTATACAAGCAAATACACCACATAGGTTGTATAGGATAGAGAAGTATAGATAAGTCCCAGCCAAGAAAGGGGGATGGAGGGTGGGTAATCTGGACTGCAACAGTGAATACACTCGAACATCTACATTTATGGTAGGTACACAAATGTACTATGTTCGTGTTTCACTGTTGCAGTCATTACACTTGGGTTGAATCCCAAAGCTGAGGTAGGGCAGCTGGATCTAATTAGGATTAGGAGTGGCTATGAGGCCTTGCAGAACTGCAGTGGCAAAGCCTGCTCTGGATTTAGAATAAAGAGGTAAGTGATAATGCTTGGTAAAGGTGTGTACTGAACTCCAAGTTGCAGCCTCCAAAATATCCTTGGTTGGTACTCCTCTGAGAAAGGCTGCTGAAGTGGCTGCTGCCCTGTAGAATGTGGCCTAATATTCTTAGGCACTGACTTGCCATGCTGTGCATAGCAGAAATTAATACAGTGTCCTATCCACTTTGAAATAGTCTGCTTTGAGATAGCCTTTCCTTGTGATCCTGCAGCATATGCTACAAACAGTTGCTCAGTTTTTCTGAAAGCTTTTGTTTTGTCCAAGTAGAAGCATAGCTGCCTGTGTATGTCCAAAGAGTACAGAATTATCTCACCTTTATTCTGGGGATTTGGATAAAATGTTGGCAAATTAATGGTTTGGTTAAGAGCCACACTGGATACTACCTTTGGCATAAATGTTGGGTTTGTCCTTAGAGAAACCCTGTCTGGAAGAAAAATGATAAAAGGTTCCACTGCCATTAATGCATGTAACTCTGAGACTCTTCTTGCTGAAGTTATTGCTAAGAGCAGAGCAGTTTTCCATGGTAAGAATTTTATATCAGCTGTACTGGCTGGCTCAAAAGGAGGCAGTGTGAGCTTTTCCAAAACATAGTTGAGGTCCCATGTAGGTATCGGTGCTCTCCTTGGGGGGGTCTTATGTTTTTGGCCCCTCTGAGGTACTGTCTTAGCAGTGGATGAGAGAAGATAGGAGGTTCCGTATTGTAATGAGCTGAAATATGAAATGGCTGAGGCATAGATCTTAATTGATGAGAAGGATAGGCCTTTGTCCAGCATCTCAGCTAAGTATTGCAAAATCTGAGGGATATTTGGAACAAGTGGTTCAAGTCCTTGTGCCTGGTTCCAAGCGCAGAATCTCTTCTATTTTTCTGCCTAAGATTTCCTCATGCTGGGCTTCCTGGCTTCCAAAATAACATCCATAACAGCTTTAGAGAGAGGTGTGTAAAGAGTGGCTATATTATCTGCCATGCCGCCAGATTTAAGGTTCTGAGTTGGCTGTGCAGCATCTGGTTGTTTTGCTGAGTCAGAAGATGAGGAATTTGAGGTAAAGTCCAGGGTGGTCCTTGAGACAAGCTCTTTAGTATTGGGTACCAGTGCTAGCGTGGCCAGTCTGGGGCAATCAGAATCATTTTTGTTTTCTCTTGTCTGACTTGTAGGAGTACCTTGGGAAGAAGAGGAAGTGGTGGAAAGGCATAGACTGTTAGGGTTTTCCAGCTGAATGATAGAGCATCCACTTTCCATGCTTGTGAGTGATAAGTCCTTGTGCAGAATTTCTGCAGCTGGCAGTTGTGAGGGGAGGCAAAAAGGTCTATGTCCGGGCATCCTCATTTCCTTGTTATCATGCTGAAGACCTGTGGATTTAGTTTCCACTTGTGAGGGTCCATGATGTTTCTGCTTAGTTCATCTACCAGAGTATTTTTCTTTCCTGGCAGGAATTGTGCCTGTAGATGTACTTGGTAGGTCAGTGCTGTGTTCCACAAAGTCATGGCTTGCCTGCAGAGGGGGTAAGAATGACAGCCCCCTTGCTTGTTTATGTACCACATAACTGTAGTATTGTCTGTCTTAGTAATTGTTGTCCTGGGTGTAGTAGATCCTTGAAGGCTGTCAGAGCATTCTGTACAGCTAGCATCTCTTTTTGATTGATGTGAAGATACATTTTGTCCACGGGCCACGTGCCCTGAATACATTTTCCTGCCATTTGTGCCCTCCCAGGCATAATCCGATGCATCTGTTGTTATCGTCTGCCTGGCTGTGGGTAAAGTGAGAGGCTGTCCCTTGCTGTGGTGACAGGCCAGTGCCCACCATCGAAACTCCTGTTGCAGGCAGTGAGTAAGATTTATTATTGTTTCCAGACTGTGGCAATGTTGATTCCAAACACTTTTTAGATACCATTGTAGCTTCCTCATATGCAATCTTGCATATGGAATTAGCAGAATGCATAATGCCATGAAACCCAAAGCCTGCAGAATTTTTCTTGCAGGTAGCTGGGTCTTTGTTGCCATCATTTGAAAGTAATGAGTCAGTTGCCTTTGCTTTTCTGGCATGAGATAAGCCATCTGGGCAGTTGTATTTAAGCTTGCACCCAGGAATATTATCTCTTGAGAGGGCACTAGTTTTGATTTCTTTTTGTTTACTGTGTACCCTAGGCAAATTAGTGATCTTTTTACAAACGCCAGATGCCTTAGTAGAATGTCCTTGCTCTCTGCCTGAATAAGGCAGTCATCCAAGTAGGGATATATTTGAATTCCTTTTTGTCTGCAGAATGCAATTACTGGTGCCAGGCATTTTGTGAAGACCCTGGGCGCAGTAGATAAGCCAAAGGGCAGTGCAGAGAATTGGTAATGCATTGAGCCAGCTATGAATCTGAGGTATCTTCTGCAAAATTGTCTGACTGGGACATGCAGGTATGCCTCTTTGAGGTCCAAAGTAACTAGCCAAGCCTTCTTGCCCAACATGGGTAGAAGTTGCTGTAGTGTCAACATTTTGAATTTTGGAACATCCAGGAAAGTATTTAGAATTGACAGGTCCAGTATTGGTCTCCAGGCTTTGTCCTTTCTGGGTACCAAGAAAAGTCTTGAATAAAATCCTTGCCCCTGTTCTTGCTGTGATACTTTTTGAATAGCTCTCATGTCCATGATAGCAGAAATTTGTTTTTGTGCCTCTGCCCATTGGTATTGTGGCAGGTCTGGCATACCTTTTGACCTTGGCAGGGTGTGAAAGTGGAACTTGTAACCTTGAGAAACAATATTCAGTACCTATTTGTCCTGGGTGATCACGTGCCAATTTTGTGAGAAGAGTGCTATTTTTCCCCCTAAGGGTGCTGTCAAAAGGTAAGTGCTTGGCTTTAGTAGAGGGAAGTCATTGAGACTGTTTCCTATTGTGATTTGTCTTCTCCACCTTTGGGAGCTGCAGAACCCCATTGTTTAGGTCTGTATGAGCCTTGGGGCTGAGATCTGCCTCTTGGGCGTCTGCATCTGCCTCTTTGTGGCCTGTCTGACACTGGAAAGGACCAATTTTTAGAAGGCCAGTTCCTGCTAAATCTAGGTGGCTGTACCTGTAAGAAATCCTTTACTGTCTGCATTGATTTTGCTTTATCCTCCATTTTCTTTAACACCTCTTCTGCCTTAACACCAAACAAAGTATCATGCTGCAATGGAGCATCCAATAATTTTGCTTTAACATGATCAGGTAAACTTTGTTCTTTTAACCAAGCATGCCTTCGAATGACAGCCTGTAACTGCGGCTCTACAAGAAGCCTCTAATGAATCAAAACCACATTTCAGAGTATGTTTTCCTACTTGTTCAGCTGCATGCAATAAATCCTGCATTTCCTTATTGTCAGGACCTTCTGAGCATGTAAGCATTTTCTGTTTTAGCAAAGACATTAGATATTGTTGATATTTAAGCATGTGAAACTGGCAGTTTAAAGCTCTTACAGCTAAAGTAACAGAAGTGTAAACTTTCTTTCCCCATCTATCTAGTGCTCTAGAATCCCTATCAGAGGGAAGAGGGTTTTTTGCAGTGGAAGCCTTGACCCCTTTGGGACCCTGAGAAATTGTTTCTGGATCAGCAGCAGGGTTTTTATAAAGAAATTTATGAGAGTCTGGGACCCTGTAGTACCTATCTGGCTTGACTGGTGCAGGGGGTAAAGAATCTGGAGACAAACTGGATTCAGAAAAAACATCATCAACAATATCTAGTACAGGAGGGATAGCAAGGGGCCTGTGCTGAGGCAGTAAAAGAAAATCTCTGAGCCTTTTCTTGGATTCTGAATAATCCTGGCTCTCCCAATGGAAATGCTCCCTCATGGTATGCAGGGTTTCTCCAAAAGAATAATCCTCAGGAGGAGAGGCTGAAGGGATAGATTCTTCAGCATCAGAGTCCTTATAGGGAGGAAGAGCATATTCCTGTTCTGAAGAGGAATCAGAAAATAGAAACCTGGTCAGAGGAGTCATAGTCATTGTCTTGCCTAGGCCTTTTATCAGGAGGGGGATGGGAACCCCTGATCAAAGTAATTAGGTCTTTGGCCATCTTAAGCATCTGTTTATTTGGCATGGATGACTGTCCAGGAGAATGCTGTACTTGTTTCTTTGTTTTTAATGGTGTTTTAGCCTTTGCTTTAGCTGCTGAAGTGGACTTAATAGTAAGCTGTGAAGGTCTGAAGACACCCTCAGAAGCCGATGCCTGCTCAGCGGCTCTGGACCCATTTGAGGAAATAGTTTCTGTCGGCCCAATACCATGAGTTTCCAGAGGCCTAGTTGTCTCCACATGGGAGTCGGAGGTTGCCTGTGGCTCTGAGGTAGCGGGTGTCAGGGGCTGCGGAAGCGCCTCACTGAGAACCGGCGAACCAGCGACTGGCCTAGAAGAGGCTTCAAAGTCGGTTTTGGACCTCGGATGCCTGTCCTTTTCTTTGTCTTTGCATTTTTTATGAATTCCGGACATCGGTTTTTCCGACAGCATTATGTAGTTAAACCTTCAGCCAAAATAATGTAAAGCAAAATCAAACCAACGCTTAATAGTGCGTTGGTTGAATCTAGCACAAAACCGACAACTAGCAACGTCATGGTCAGGGCCTAGGCAAGGAATACAGCAAGAGTGAAAATCCTTATGAGGTATTTGCTTCTCACAAGAAATACAATTGTTAACTTTTACTGACATCGGTCTGGAGCAAGAAAAAGTTTCCTCAACGGGGTACTTAGCTTTATTGAAGACTTCGGTTCTGAAATTTGATTTCGAAAATCTCAGGAGTCGGCCAACCGGCACTTGCTAACTGCTTTTGCTTCGGGCACCACGCGGCAAGAAAGACTGGAGAAAATGGCATCTGCTGCATCTTATATACCCCTGGCGCACTGACGTCAGGGAAGAGGCAACAGCAACCGACGCTGGACCAGGACTTTGGAATTCAGCCCGACTGCGGGTAACCTGCCAGCAGGATAACCCAAGTGTAATGACTGCAACAGTGAAACACGATGAACATCAAATATTCATATCTCTGAGCCATTGGGATTATGAAAGAAGTATAAATGTCAAACTCTTTAGTGCAAACTATTTTTACAGTGGAAGTATTCTTTAGGTTCTAGATCTTAAACTGAATTTTATAAGTCACAGTAACACAGTAACTATTGCATTTGTAATATTTTGTAAACAACTTACAATATCTTGGCAGACACTCAAGTTACTTACATATCTTTAGCATCATTTTATTCGTCTAGCTGAGAGCTTTCATATGAGGCTATGATGTTCTGTCTGTTACTTGGTTGTTGAAATGTTTAGAAAAATGTAAAAATTATATCTATATAAATTAATGTCATAAAAACAACAGTTATCTATTTACCTGCACTAGACAGAGGTCAAATATTGATGCAGTTGAGCTTGGTATTGTGCAAGCTTTAACTTGAAATCTTTTAAAAACCTTGTCCTTAGCATGGTTTTGGAATAATTGATGCAAATATGAACGAGCAATATTTGACTCCTAGAGGCATCAGTAGGGGTTAACTGCAGATGCACCTAGAGGTGTCACTCGGATGTAATGAGTTAATAGAAAAAAATTTAATAACAAAATCACATGGATTAACTGCTTTTGCCCTTATACTTGGACATCTTCAGAATCAATAGGTAGAACCAATTAAGACGTTGAGAGGTTGATCCTCAAGAGCCTTCATTATACTCTGAATCACAAAGGTTTACTTGGCAAGATTGGCTGTAAAATGAGAGTGGCTTTCAGACTCCTTCCCTTAGGTGATGTCACTGGTTTCAAGAGGGTAAGTGAGGCTGTCCTTTTATTGCTGACTTCAGTAGCTGAAGTTTACATGAGATGTGGTGTGGAACAGCCAAGCTGCTGTGTTTTTCTGCTGTTCATGGTATCTGGTACCTACAAATGTTTCTGCATCACTGGAAAGGTCAAACGCAGTTTGCTAATCTGTGTACGTATCAATAACAGTAACAGGAAATCTTAGCTGGTTATCCGACTCCAAATTTCCATAGCTTCTTGTTTGCTTGTACCATGGCCTTTCTCTTTAAATATAGCACATTGCTGTAGTAGGGAGCAAACCTAACATTAGTTTCCACAAGATGAAGATTATTACCTTTCTTCCTTGTCTTCTTGAGTGGCGTATTCATCCTACAGAAATCCAACTGGTGAAAAATAAATCGTCTTGATAAGTTGTTGATTTGATTCATGGAAATAACCCTGTGTATCCTTTCTATTACCACAGGCTTCCCTAGATAGAAGGCAGAAATTGATCGGGTCCCCTTTTCCTTCTGGGAATTCTATGACTCAGAGTTTGTTCCTTCAGGTCCAGCTTTCTAATTTTAATTCTAATGGGTAGGCTGTTGTAGCATTCTGATGCTCTATGTGTGAGAGAGCTTTAGGTGTTATCATGGTCTTGTAAAATCCAGAGGCGAGCATATAATAAATGTTTCAATTCTGCAACTTCAAATTCTTTCTTTTCACTCTGTTAATGCAGTAGTATCTCACTCAACCTGCTGTACCACTAGTGTTGGTATAGCTACAGAGTTTTGCCTGGAATCTTTGAGCAGTTCCACAATGGCAGGTTGGTAACCACTGTAAAGTAATCACACCACATGCAGATTTACTACCAGTGGTGATCACACCATAAATTCTTACTAAGGGCTTTGGAAAACAAGATTAAGGATAAGAATCCAGTGCCACTAGATCAGCACAGCCATTTCACTGCTGAGCCTGGCATTCTCAGTTTACCAGTTTTACATTTATAACCCCATCTGGGACATAAAAACAGCTTGGAGAGGCATGCTGCTTGAGGGAACTCCGCAATGCATCCTCCACATCTTCCAGTTTTCTTACACGTTTCTTCAAAGCTTTAAAAATGTTGGTAGCTGTAGAGTCTACTTAGTTATTTATTGAATGTATGTAAATGTTTATGATATAAGCATTGCTCAAAGTAAAAGTGCATACATGTAAGCAATGATGAATAATATGCAATGAACGAAATATGCAGAGAAAATGTAAAAGTAAGTTTGTTAAAAGCCATGATGTGGATCATCTCAAACCAAAAAATGAGGATAAAATGAAACAAATATATAATGAAAATGACAAATAAGATTTGTGGTAACAGGATTCATAGTGTAACTGTTTCATAAGCTCCTCTTACAAACCTGACTACCCTTCATTAGCAAACACAGCTAGCTAGAGAATCCTCTACCAAAACACAGTTAGCTACAGAACCCTCTCCTAGATTCTAATACAATCTAAACAATATTTTGTAATAATCCAAAGTCCACTAACAAGTTATAGACATTCCAGATTTTCAGTTTGTAGTGGTAAACTTTGGAATCAGCTCCTTCCTAAAAATGGCATATCTCATAACAAAAATGCTTTAAATTCGCTTCTTTCTGCCCACCTCCAAAGCAAACAGATTTGCTGTTGTGGTATGTAACTAAACCTAATCCAAATATTCATGTGACCTTTAATGCACAATCTTACTTATATAACTGGCTGACTTCTCATCAGTGGCAAATGTGTAAAAATACTGCTTACCATGCATGCATGTCAGGTTTCTTTTTGTACTTATATGAACATGAATATGCATATGGTTATTGATGAGTCTGTTTCTGTAACCTGCTCTTTCTTATTACATAAGACTGCAGATTTGCAGACTTTCTCCTGCTTAACTGTCTTTGGAGACATCTTATAGGTTCAGAGGTGTTTACTAGGCTAATGACCACAAGGGCCTTTTAAGCCTAGCCATGTATCCCAAATCTCTGACAAGTTGTGGTATCCTTGATAAGTTTAAGCATGGGCTTGGAAGGTGAAACATTTACAAGTAAGGACTGAGGTGATGAACCAGTTACAGGCTGCCTGCTTCCATTAGAGACATGGGTGACAAACCAGGGATGAATTTATTGTTCCCCATCCAATCATCCAAGCTAGTCTTAAATTGGCTTAGGGAGGTACTCTGCTTCACATGGATGGGAAGCCTGTTCCAGAGAAGGGGTAGTCTCTGGGATACAAACCTGTCTCTCCAGTAGGTTGTCCTGTTTATATCACAGGCAAGTTTTAAGTCTTTAGATCAGGACATTCTGGTACTGTTTCTTTTGCAGATGTGCAGGAAGTCCATCAGAGTGGGGTCTGACAAGGCCTTGTATGCCAGGCAGAGATCTCCTCTCAAAAGCCTGTAGGAGGCAGAATATAGGGATAGGGCCTTTACTTACCCCCCCCCTGTATTCTTTTAGGAAGGAACCTCTGTGGATGTTCCAGTTGTTGGATATGCCTGGGTAGGTACATACCAAAGGAGGCATTGTATTCAATGACAGGTCTGATGAATGATGAATACAGTGGAACAATTACTTCCTTGGACCTAGATGCCATACCTTTGATGATCTCCTCACTACTGTAAACATGTGCTGGTCAAAGGCTAGATTACTGTCTATGTGTGTCCTCAAGTCCCTGTCTACTGGGTCAACTCTTAAAGGTGTGTTGTCAATTTGATAGCTACCAGAGGTGGATGACTTCCCGAAAGATACTATTATGCATCTTTTGGCATTTAGTTTTAGTCCATAGCTCTGGCACCAGTTGTTTATATCAGCCATTCCGGAAGAATGTTTGTGTTGGTAGGCAATTCAATGATATCTCCTAATTTGCAGTCATCGGCAAATTTAGTCAGCCAGAGCCCATTGACATTAACACTGAATTCAGAGAAGTAAATGCCAAAAAGGAGTGGTCCCAGCACCAATCCCTGAGGGACTGCTTGTAACTGTCCTCTTTGTAGAGGTGGATTCTCCAATTCTAACTTCCTGAGTCCTGCCTGTGAGTTAACTGGCTATACACCAGGTTACATAAGGGTCTGAAATCAAATCGGGTTGGGTCCAGTGTCTGGAGGTTTTCTATATCATTACTGATCATTTCCATAATAATTCTTTCCATGGCTTTGCATATCAAACTAGTGAGATTTATGGGTCTGTAGTTTCTAGAGTCTGTAGGTGGCCAACCTTTGTGCAGTGGGATGACTGTTGCTGTTCTCCATTCATGAGGCACAAAGCCTGTTTGGAGCTTAGTCATTTCTGCAAGACTCCAACTGGAAATAGGCCTTCATAGTTAGACAATCCTAGTCAACAAATGCTAATTAATTAATTCATGAACTGTTTCAAAACGTCATTGTGTTAAAGACAATTTGTCAAAAATGTGGAAAAAATATACTTATGGCAGAGTAATAAAATAAATGGCTTGCTCACTTTTACTGCTGGCCTTGCACCCATATAGCATGACCAGAATATGCCCAAACAGAAAGCACATGGCAATACAGAATTACAAAAATCTACAGCAAGTCATAAAAGTATCTTCCAGTGTCAAAGACACTTGATTTCTGACATCATGTCAAGCTGACATATTGCTGTTAAGCATATACATTTGCAAAGATAGCCACAAGTAAACAATTACCTGCACCAGAGAGCTTCTAGCATTTCAGGACAAGTCTGAAGACTGGTAATAGCCCCAAGTCACAAGACTCACTCCCTTTTATGCTTATGCTCTTAATAACATATTACACTAACCATGATACCTTTTCAACTGCTCAATTAATCAAAGAAGTCCAATTCTATGCCTCAGAGTAGTGGCTGCTCCACTGCTCTGCTTTGAGAGATGATTGCGCTGTATCTGCTGTCGGACACAATACAGCACTGAACCAATGAGAGAATGGCTTCCTGGACTGCATCATTAAGTTCTGCAGTCCAATCACTGGTGCACTTAATGTTTGCGTTAGTCCAAGTAAAATTTATCCATGAAATGAATAAAGTCACCATGCGCTGGGTCAAATGGTTGGAACTCAAAGCAACTCAGAGTAAATCAGTTCAAATGCAGTCCATACACAAGCTCACAAACTCCCAAACGAAGAATGCACAAACTCCCATACGAGAAATAATGAACGTTGCTGTCATAGAATAAAAGCAATTTATTGGAACAAAACTGTGAGCGCTTTCACCCGTAGGCTTCTTCAGACAGTATCCATGACTTTGGACTTGATTTAGAAAGCTACTGCTATACGCATACCCAAAACCTCTGCTCTTTCCAACCTGGAAATTGCTGTTTTGTATCCCAGGCTTTTAGTGCTGGATTCCTGTGAATGGGGTGATGAGCTGTATGGGCTGTACAGCTCATGGGCGATTCTACTGTTTGGATGTTTCACTGAGGTTGTGGCTCTATTTGTTGTCAATAAAAAGACATTTTGTTACATTGCATAGGGTAAGCAATTGTTCAATTACTGATTTGGTAAATGCTTTTTATATTATTGTACACAACTATATATTGTGCAGTTGGGCAACCTGAGAACCAGTATAAATTCAGCATCACAAGCTTGTAACTAGCTGAGAGTGATACTTGTAAGGCAATGTGTACAAGCAGTAACTGGCTAGCTTCACATCAGTGCTTTGTAAAATGTCTTGACTTTGCTGTCTGCATTTTTAGAGGGTGAACGAGTTCACATGGCATTTAACTATTAACTTGGTTTGTCTAAGTTGTCATACACTGTAACATAGGTCTGAACTCTGCCAGGGATTGAGATATACCTGGCTGTGATTATTATTTAGTGTAACTGCTTACTTCACCAGATAATTTACTTGAAGTCCTGCAGTTTTGCCTGCTTCCATTGGTTTCTCTCTGATTTTCGCATTCTGATGATCACACTGTACTTTTTCTGTCATAGAAATCTGCCTTGCCACAACCAAATTAACAAAGGCAGTCTTCGAGAAAGAAATTCATAGTTGTGTCACATTTTGTGAACTACCCCTTACTGAATACTTTTTGCCTTATAATGTAAGTTGAATGCAGTATCTCAGAGATTCAGCTTGTTTTGTGCTGGACAGATTGATTCTGTGTCATGTACCATCAGATTTTGTTTTTCATGATTTCCTGTGCCCAGTAGTAATTGACCTGCCTTTCCAAGACTGAACAATATTTATGTTATTGCATCTGCAGCTTGTGTTGTGTTTTAAATAACATTTATATGCCTTTGCACTTTATTAAAGTACATCTTACAATTAATATAAATGCTAACATGCTTAGTCATCTCCCAGTGTTGTGAACTTTGTGTCACCCACTCCTTGGAAGGGGCAAAATCACATTTGCATTGAAGTGTGAATTTATACTTCATCCCACTCCCCAAAAATGCAAATTTACCCATAGGCAAAATTTGAACAGTATGATTTTTAGGCCCTCAGCTATGCTTTCTGATTGCCCTGCTATGATTTTGAGGGCTGATAGGCTAAGAAGTAAACCAATCACACATACTGCAAAGTTATTTTGAATATAGTGCAGTGCCATTTAAGTTATGGCACTTTTTTCATTTTTTCTCTATATCCAATGGCACTATGCAAATGGAAAAGTAGAGTGGCCTTTTGCCTAAGCATATAAGCACTCCTTAAGCAGGACAGAGGATTTAAAGAGTCACTGATGGTAAGGTGCAGGTGAAGGGGGTATTAAGTACCCATATTATGATGGTACACACCAGGGATGTCCAGTACTACAATGAAAGTTAACTCACTGACTGTAAATAAGCTGCACAAATCAGAGAGACAATTTATTTATTTATTTATTTTTACTTTGTTCTGTATCAACACCCTAGCCATCCACCTGAAACCAACAGAACACACTAAACTCTGGCACCATGGGCAGCGGTTCCTTGCAGCTGCTTCACATCCCTCCTGCTAAAGATATACGACAAGCACATCAGTGTTCATAGCACAGGGTCAGTGGCAGCCATATAGGCTGTTAAGAAAATCAGTGTGTAATCCTAGCCTCTATATAGCTGCACTCTAAAATGGAGGGCAGTTGATGGTTGGAATATCCCTACATCACGCTGGAATTTGCATAAGGGGTAATTATTTAGGCAGGTAAATTTAGCTGTATTCCTTTTAACCCTCTTATTACTTTTTGTTCTATGTGCTTTGTACATTATTCTTTGCTTTTACTGCATGAAAAAGAAATGTTTATTTCCTAGGTTCCATGTGCGTTATAATATTCACTGACCCGCTTAAATGTGAATGAAATGGTTTCTTCCAAATATGAATTTTGATGCAGCAGATACTAGAACAGAACCTGCAGACATAAAGAAACCCTATACCCATGTTTCTGAATTAGACATGACCCTATGTAGATGTTGTTCACCAAAGTATTTCAAATGCAAGAATCCCTGATGACTGCACTTTGTTAATTGTTGCTTGTCTTTGTGATAAATGCCAATTGCCTAGTAACTTCCTGTGATTAATATTATGCATTCATGGGCATAATATTAATTGTCCGACAAAAAAGAAAAAAAAAATACCTGACAACCGTTGGAAATAATTCTGCAGCGTAAACATAGCATATAGAAAAGGAAGCAGCAATGGAAAATTTTCCAATAACAGCAAGCACTGTTGTCACAGTAGGCATATCTGTAATAAAAAAAAGTAATTGATTAGTGAAGATGCTGTGCAAAATAAAGACAGTATTTGCCCAGTTATTTCTTTTTTCTTTTTTAAAATAAGTTTTATTGAATTTTAAACATAAACAAAAAATGGTAACCTTTCATTTAAAAAGGAAATATTTGATATAATAAAAAGAAAAAAAATAAATAAAAGCCAAGTTGTAGACCATTATATAAAAAATAACTATTTACAAGAGTGTGTACTAAATAAAAATATTCTAAGAAATGCCGCAGTTATAGATTGTCCCAAAATATCAATCATTGTTTATTTGGGTCTATGTTAAATCAGCAAACACTTAAAATAGTGAATGCTGATTTATTGACCCTTTAAGAGCAAAAGCTGGCAATTTTGAAGACACAGAAGAGCAATTTTTTCCCCCAGGGGATAAAAAATCTCTGTTCCACCAAAAAAAAAAAAAGTGTAAAACACAAAATAAAGTGGGGTGCTTCACCCCCCCACACCCCCCATACTTAAATATACCAACTCTGAGATTGCACCACAGTGGAGGAAATGGCAAAGTCCCAAAAACAGCCCAGCAATTTTTTTTCCCTGGGAAAAAATCACTGTTCCGTGTCTTCGGGATTGTCAGCTTTCACTCTTAAAGGGTCGATAAATCAGCATTCACTATTTTAAGCATTTGCTGATTTAATATAGACCTGTTTATTTAATAGTTCTGTTAAACTTTTCCAAGCATTGTATGAAGAAGTGATTCTTGTAGATGGTGAAAAGTTCCATTTGACAAACTTCAGTTACAATGTTCAAAAATTCATTGAAGGAGGGAGTAGATTTATTCTTCCATTTTCTTGTTATTACTTTCCTTGCAATTGTTAGTATGTTCCACAGAATTGGATATTTTAGCCCTGTAACACACTCAGGGATTAGAATATTAAAAGAAGTAGTGATTTAAAGTAAATTAGTCAAAATATAAAGCCTGTAGGAAGGCATTGGTCTCTTTCCAGTATGGCTTACTTATAACACATCGAAAGAACATATACTCCCAGTCATCTTTAATATCTAATTTACATCTCCAACAAACCAACTTGTTTTTGGATATTAATTCTGTTCTATGTGGAGTAAAAAAAGAGCTATGTAAACATTTCCATGAGAATAGTTTCTGTTTAAGTGAACATGTGGTTTGTTTACATGATGATAAAAGCATTTTTCTATCCTCATCATTAGGGGGTTGTTTATAAGTTTAAAGTAATTCTAATAGCTTTCTTTATTATATTGTAATTCTTTTTGATCACTTTATAAATTTTAGATAAAAGACCTTTTCCAGAAATGTTCTCTTGTATCATAATAGATATAAGTTTGATTAAATGAAATAGAATTTCTCACTGATGGTTATATAACTTCAATTTTGTGTTCAACAAACTGCTTACAGTTTTGTATATGCAACCATAAGTCATCTTCTATATCAGATTTATTCATTATATACTGAGAATACAAGTTTCCTTTCTTCATTAACTGGGACCAATATATCAGATTATTTTCCTTGAAAGTAGACATTATAGAGAGATTTAGAGTAGAAATATTATTCTGAGTATAAGCTATTGGAAAAATAAGGAAAAAACAAGCTTTATAGACTGGATTTATACAGGTAAGATTTCTCAAAGTATCAGTATAATAGTTATGTAATTAGAATTAATTGTTTGATTAGAATTATTTGTAATGTATTCTTTTTATACATTTAATAGCCAGAGCAAGGACGTTTTTGGAGTTAAATAATAATTATGTTTTTTAGAGTTATAAGATTCTATCCTAAAGTTTTCTTGGAAGTCCTTCCATTTAGCAGTATAATAACTATTTGACCAAATATCTATATTTTGATAACAGATGATAGGGAATATAGTTCTAGATCCCCCTTGGCTCAAGATGATTGTCACTGTTGAAGTGACACCCCAACCCCATGTGCAAAAATGGGAAAAAGGGGTAGAGGATGGCTGAATGGCTGGATCTGGTAACCCAATACCACAGAAGGACCAATCCCTAAAATCATGATTCAAAGTAGTTCTGGCCTTTTTAGGATGCCACAAAAACTTTAATATTAAAGAATTAAACTTTTTTATAAAGTTTTTGGTTGTAAAGATAATGATTGCACAATATGTAGAATATTTGGTAAGAAAATCATTTTAATTATGGAAAGACTCTCATCCACACCAAACAAAAATATTTATTCCACTTTATTTAGCTACTATTATAATTTATGGTTATTATTTTATTAATGCTTTCATCAATAATTATTCCCAGATAGTTTATCCTGTTTTTCTTGGACTGTGTATTTATTAAATTGTTTTTCTGTCGCCCTAGGAATCTGATTTATTTAGTGACATGTACAGCTTGTCACTGTTTCTATGTCGGAAAAACCAGTAGGTCACTGATGGAATGAGTCAGGGAACATATTTATTGTATCAGGAATGGCGACACTAAGAATGCATTAGCTAGACATTCTATGCAGAATGAGAATGAACACAGCTTTAAATTTCAAGTAGCTGAAATTATTTTTAAAAATATATGTGGTGGTGATGTCAAAAACTTTACTGAAACCAGAGAATTGCATTGGATTATATTATGGCAAGCTAATGAATACCCAGGCCTAAATGACAGGGTTTTTTATTAAGCCTGTATTAAAAGCATGATATCTCTTTAAATAATACAAGCTGATGTCATGTTTTTATCCTTCTTGACTTTCATTGGTTGTTATCAGTATGAATATATTAGTAGTGATTGCTGATTTAGATTTTTTATATGGTCTGTTGAAGCACTAGCATTTAGTGTGAAAGCACTTACCTTATTAAACTTTTAAACTTTTTATGCTTTCAGTCATGTTTCTGTGCCTTGTTTTTTTCAGTTAAATTGGTCTTCTGCTTGCAGGCACAGTTTATTCCTAGGGGATTTTATTCTTTGTTTCTGGCAGTTATTTTCTTTCCCTTGGGAGCATGGCTGAGAGTTTGGACTTGGAGTAGCAGTGTAATGGATCTACTATCAATAATCATTTTGCCAGACTGCTGACAACAGAAACCAACCCTCTGCTTGCAAAAATCAACATTGAGCTTGTGAATGGAACTGTTACATTCAGTATTAATGAAACTCATCTAATTTCAGCAGTAAGAGAGCTTGAAAATTAAATGTATAAACTTAAACACTTCCATTGGCAACCTTTACAGTTAGAAGTTTGTTTGTTTCATAAAGTTATTCCCCATGGACTGCACATTCCAAATATGCCCACATATGGCGAAACTTATGCTGAACTTTTGTACAAGTGGCAACAACTGAACTTAGAATGTAGGTTTAATTACAATTAGTTTGTTACTGGACTTATTTAAACCGATGGAGTTAGAATTGAGTGAAGCTGTTAATGCTAAGTACTGTGAACTGATTGATATGTTTGGTGATAATTTTTTGTCCAAATGGATGGTATGATGGACAATATATGTTCATATGAACAGCAACTTAAAATACAAAAGCAGATGAAGCTAAATAGAGACACTGTTGATTTTAAACAAGGGAATGTATTTACTTGGCCCAGGAATAACATGCCGAGTAATAATTTGGTTAATAATACAGCCTCTGAGATCAGTGAAACAAGTGCTGATAATGTTTGTATTGCTAATGCTGCTATGACCACAGACACACCATCCACTTCTCATTCCACCACTGAAAGCCCTTTAGCTACTCCTGGCCTTACCAAACCACCAGATTCCAGGAGAAAAACAACCAACCAGAAAACAGCTTCCAACACTCTTCCTTTACCATTGCTGATCAAATGGAAGGATTCTATACATCAGCCCCGCTCACACAACAGAGGTAGGAAGAGGCAATGGCAGGAAAAAGATCAATGAACTATAAAGAGAATGTGGCAGAAGAAAACCAATCGGTAATATCTAATATTTCTAAGAAAATGTTAACAGCTGCTCAGATATCACTTTTAAGCTGTGGTTTAAGTTTTATTCCAGCATAAGGCTCTCAGTTTACAGAGACTGTTATTGACATTACAAACTTTGCACATAATGTAATGTTGAGAATTTTTCATCCTAATGATGAGTTTGTTTCTAGTTTTAAGAAACCCAGTACTTTTCAGCCTAATTTGCATCCATTGCTGGATACATTTTGTAAAAAATGTGAACATGATTTATTGCAAGCTTCTAATAGTGGTATGCTTAAAAGAAAGTTTTGCAATCTGAGTGCTTCAGAGAAAGAAGCACTGGTGTCTTTGAAGCAAGATCATGACATTATGATAAAAAACGCTGACAAAGGCAGCACTATTACTGTGATGGACTATGATTACTATTTTAATACTATTTTTTTCTACTTTACTTTATGAGAATGTATATGCTAGAATTGATTATGATGTGATAGATATTATGAAAGATGAAGTTGATGCTGCTTTATCTGATTGCTGTTATAGCCATATTATTATTAGTGAATTGTATAGCTATTTATCTGTTGAGTCCCCTCTGAATCCAGTTTTTCACGGGCTCCCAAAAATACATAAGAATGCACTTCAACCCCCATTTTGATGTATAGTCTCCGGAAGTGGTTGGCAAACTAATCCTTTCTCTATCTATATTGAAAAGAACTAGTGACCTTTATTAGATAGACAGAAACAAGTTTTAAGAGACAGTAAACAGTTCCTTAAAGATTTACACAAATATAGTATAAATGGAAAGCTGAGAGATGGTTGCTTGTTAGTAACTATGGATGTGATATCTGTTTACTGCTATTCCCCATTCTTTGAGAATTTCTATGGTACATGATTTTCTTGCTAAAAACAGTGAATACACTTCCAGTAAAATTGATCTCATTTGTATGTTCTTGGAAATTGTACTAGAAAATAATGTCTTTCTTTTATAAGGACACATGTTCCTACAGAAGGCTGGCATAGCTATGGGTACACCTTATTCCATAGCTACGCCAACATCGTTATGGCTGAATGGGAGATAAATTTTCTATTAAACTCTGATGAATATGCTCCTTTAGTTAGATTCTACAGGAGATTTGTTGACGACTTGTTTTTTGTATGGGGGTACTGAAAGGCAGCTTATGTTGTTTATTAGTTACCTAGAGTCCACTACATCTTTTCTTAAATTCACACATACGTTTTCTATAAGAGAAATAGATTTTCTTGATGTGTTAGTTACCATTGATATAACTAGGAATTTTCAGATCAAATTATATAGAAAACCCTGAAGAAGAAATGCTATCCTGCATAGGGATAGCATGCATCCTGGTCATATATTCCATAATGTTATTAAAGGTAAAACTATGAGACTGTCTCGACTCAATAACTGTGATGATGCTTTTAGGAGAGATGTCCAGATGATTAAGAATGAATTTCATGAAAGGGGGTACAAAATGTGTGAAATTGAAAGAAACATTTGTATGGCAGCTATACATAAGGAAAATAAGACAAAACCATATTTTTGAATCAAGTTTTTGAGGCTAAGTCTCCAAAAGTCACTAGTAAGAGAAATAATTTGTCTCTATCTCTATTCTGTACCAGTGATATGACTGATCTATTGAACATTATTAA